>NC_083358.1:65810145-66138716 GCF_030254825.1 Meriones unguiculatus
CAACATGAAAATTATTTCTTATTTTCTTTAGGTAGACTCTGCTGTTAGCAGAAGGCTAGTGGCATGAATTCACATTAGAGAGTGCCAACCAAACTGGCTGATTTTGGATTGGAGGATATGCTGAATAAATTCTTCTTGTTGGTAAGATGTGTTCATACTTTTTACACAAATTCTGGCTACAGCTCCTCACACTACTCATCTGTTCTCAATTTTCAGTGATTCGTCCTCTTTTTACAAACGGGTTTTACAGATTTGATCAGAGAAGCAGAAGTGCCAAGAAAAAGAGAGAAAAGGTGATCTCTTAAAGGTATCTCAAAGGCACAGTAAGTGATAGAGCAGCCCAATGTTCTGACTGTTAGGAGAAGCCTAGAGCTGCGGTAGGTCAGTCTAATGCTTAAGAAGGAAACATAAGCATGGATGAGAATAAAGACAAGGTTAACACTATCAGGACAAATTACAAGCCACAGAAGAATCTTATTTTCTCCAAATTTTATTAGTAACTTCCAGGAGGAAAAAAATATGGCACAATGCCCAGGAGCTGAAGACACTCTTGGCCAGTGAATCAGAATTTCTGGAAGAGATCTGGAGGGATGAAGAGGAAATACTGACTGGCAATATGTGATGGCAATATGCTGATTACATGAGCCACCAAACAGGCTACTATGACATAAATTTCCTGATCTCTTTACCAGATTGCAAAGCTTAAAGTTTAAACTTTATTTATGCATTCCATATGCCTTATGAATCTCTTTTTTGGCTAACAAGCCCTTAAATGATACTAAGGAATGAATTTTCTTTCTTTCTTTTTTTTTTCTTTCTTATTTTTATTTATTTCGATTTATTCACTTTGTATCACAGCTTTACCTCTTCCCTCATCTCTTTCTCCCTAGGGTCCCCCCTATAGTCCACTGATAAAGGAGGTCCTTGTCCCCTAATATCTGACGCTAGCCTATCAAGTCTCATTAGGACTGTCTCCATCCTCTTCCTTTGTGTCCTACTAAGGCCACCACCCCAGGGGAGGTGATCAAAGAGCAGGCAAAAGAATTCACACCTGTGACTGCTCCTGCTACCCTTACTAAGGAACCCACATGTAGACTGAGCTGTACCTGGGCTACATCTGAGCAGGGGTCTAGGTCCTCTCCATGCATAGTCCTAGGTTGATTCATTATTCTCTGCAAGACCTTCTGAGCCCAGATTTTTGGCTCTGTTGTTCTCCCTGTGGAGCTCCTGTCCCCTCCAGGTCTTTCTATCTACCCCTTGTTCCATAAGATTCCTTGCACTCTGTCCAAAGTTTGGCTATGACTCTCAGCATCTACTTTGATACCCTTCTGGGTAGAGTCTTTCAGAGGTCCTCTGTGGAAGGCTCCTGTCCTGTTCCTGGTCTTCTTCTATTTCTGATATCTATACTGTTTGCCCTTTTGGATGAGGATTAAGCCTCTTCCGTAGGGTCCTCATTGTTGTTTAGCTTCTCTAGGACTATAGATTTTAGTATGTTTTATATTATATAGCTAATATCCACTTATAAGTGAGTATACACCATGTGTGTCTTTCTGATTTTGGGTTACCACACTTGGGATGATCTTTTCTAGTTCCATCTATTTACCTCTAAATTTCATGATTTCCTTGTTTTTAATTGCTGAGTAGTATTCCATTGTGTAAATGCAGCACAATTTCTGTATCCATTCTTCATTTGAGGTACATTTCAGTTATTGGTATTATGAATAAAGCTGCTATGAAAAATCAATAAATGGGACCTCATGAAACTGAAAGCTTCTGTAAAGCAAAGGACACGGTCAACAGAACAAAATGATAGTCTATAGACTGGAAAAAGATCTTCACCAATCCAATATCTGACAAAGAAATATCTGGAATATATAAAGAACTGAAGAAGTTAAACACCAACAAACCACAAGGACACCAACAGAGCCAAAACATCTGGGCCCAGGAGAACCTGCAGAGACCTATGTTCCAACCAAGGACCATGCATGGAGAGGACTTAGAAACCCTGCAGAGAGGAAGCACATAGGCTGCTCAGTTTCAAGTGAGCACTATAGTAAGAGGAGCATGGGCTCTCTCTGACATGAACTCAGTGGCAGGCTCTTTGCTCACCTCCCGCTGGGGAGTGCAGCCTTGCCAGGCCCCAGAAGAAGATGATGCAGCCAACTTTGATGAGACCTGATAGGCTAGGGTCATATAGAAGGGAAGGAGGTTTCCTCCTCTATCAGGGGACTAGGAAAGGGGCATATGGGGAGAACAGAGAGGCTAGGTGGAGCTGGAAGGAGACTGGGGAGAGAGCTGCAGAAAGGATACAAAGTATCCTTTTGTAATATCCAATTGTAATAAATAAATAAATAAATGAAAAATAAATAAATATATAAAAATGTAAAATGTTAAAATAAAAACACCAACAAACCAAGTAATTAAATTAAAAATGGGATACAGAATTAAACAGAATTCTCAATAGAGGAATATCGAATAGCGGAGAAACACTTAAAGAAATGATCAACATCCTTAGTCATCAAGGAAATATGCTAATCAAAATGACCCTGAGATTTGACCTTACACTCATAAGAATGGCTAAGATCAAAAACTCAAGTGACAACACATGCTGGAGAGGATGTGGAGAAAGGGGAACAGTCCTTCATTGCTGATGGGAATGTAATCTTGTACAACCACTCTGGAAATCAATCTGGCACTTTCTCAGAAAATTAGGATTAGTGATACCTCAAGATCCAGCTATACAATTTCTGGGCATATATCCAAAAGATGCTCAACCATATAAGAAGAATATATGCCAAGGAAAGGATTTGCAGAAGGAAAGCTCTAATTTCACTAAGGGAACACAGTGTAGGTTCACTAGTAGTGCTCATCCTTTCTCACTCTTTTTTCAAATATTGATAGACATGCCTAAACATCTGCATCTTTTCTCTGAAAATAAAACCAGGTTTCAAGTGCAAATTTATATGGGACAAAATATGTGGTGATACAGATATACATACACACACACACACACACACACACACACACTATCTTTCCTTTTATACTTCTCCTTTCTTCTTTGATATTTTTTTCTCCTCTCTCTCTTAACATTGATCAGGTCCTTGTGAAATGTCCATACACTGAATACACTGAATGAACTCTGAAAATTCTTACCAAAAAAAAAAAAGTTTTTTTCTTCATTCCTGGGCCACTGCCTTCACCCACCTTCATGCAATAGATCTCACACTGTTTGAAATAGTTTACTAAAATCTGCACTTTAGACTTAAAAAAAAAATAGTGCTTGTTGGCTCCTGCTGCAAGTTTAGCACAATATAGTTCCTAATGTCAGCGGTTGGCAGTCTCCTATAAATGCGTCTTTTGTTGGGCTAGGCATTGGTTAGGTATTCTCTCAATCTCTGCTCTATCTGCCCTATCTTTATCCACGCATATTTTGTAGGCAGGGTAAATTTTGGGTGAAAGTATTTGTGGATGGGTTGGCTTTCACCTTCCTCTTCTAGGAGACTAGTCGAATTATTGGGTGCCTTCTTCAGTCCTTATGGCTAGGAGTTCTGCTTGCATCCCCCTCACATTTTCCTAGGAGTCTACCGAGAATTAGGTTGTCCTCTAAGAGGTGCTACCCAGGAGCACCTCAAAACTGATGCCAAGACTCATAGCCAAACATTGGGACATGCTTAGAGAATCTTGTGGAAAAGTAGGAGGAAAGAGAAAAGGATATGGAGGTGACAGGAGCTCTACAAGAAGACCAACAGAGCCAACTAACCAAGGCCCAGATGGGCTTTCTGAGACTGAAGCATCAAGCAAGGTTTCTGCACAAACCAGACCTAGGCCCCCTACAAAGATGTAGCAGTTGGGAAGCTTAGGCCTCAGGTGGGCCCTTTAGTAAGAGAACTGGAGACTGCATCAGACATGGACTGAGCAGGGGTTTGATTATTTTCCCTTGCCAGACCTCAGGGGAAGAGGGCATGCTCAGTCCTGATGTACCTTGATGAGCTGGGCTGGATGAGAAGGGGAGCTCCCCTTTTCTTCAGAAAAGGGGAGGGAGAAGGGAGAAGGGAAAGTGGGAAAAGAGGTAGGGTGGGACTGGGAGGGTAAGAGGGATGGGGCTACAACAAGGATGTAAAGTGAATAAAAATAAAAATAAGGTAATGAAAAAAAAAGAAAGAAAAAGTAAAAGACCTTGCGCTTTTCCTTGCTTATGAACTAGGACTGGGTATTCTGAATACTACCAAGCTTTCTCTGAAGACACTTTGTCTCTAGAGCTTCATCTCTAAACATTGACCTCATTCAGTGATGACTGAACTATTTTAGAATGTTACAGAGTTTCTCACTAGCATTAAGTAGTCTTGGATATGTAATGATAACCTCTATTTTAAATTCTTTTTTTTTTAAATTAAGGAATTGCAATTTATAATTCAATAAGCACTTTGCTGCTTTCTTAAGCTGGGAATCGCATTAATATCTATATTAGCCTAGAGGCAATCTGTTTTGTTGGTTTAGTATTGAACAGGTCATGCACATGGTGCCACAAACACTGATAACTAACATGTGCAGCTGCTCTGATGTATCCAGAATAAAGTTTTCTTGTAGCCACCCACTACCTCTGTATCTTAAACTCTTTCTGTTCCCCATTCTTCATTAATCCTTGAGCTAGTGTAGAAGGAAGTGATGTATGTAATTTCCTTTTTGGCTGAACATTCTGCAGTCTCTTAATCTCTGCACCTTTGCCAGTGGTGGGACTTTCTGTTAATAACTATCTACTAAAATAGAATCTCCTCTGGTGAGAGTTGATTATATGTATTGATATATGGGTATAACAGTAAGTCATTAGGAATCATTTTAAATTTATGCTAATATAGCACAATAATTGTAGAAGCGTCTACCTTATTCTTGTCCAAGTAATAGTGCCAGGAATGGTTTTATTTTGTGGAATAGGATTCAATTGCAATCAGAATCAGAAAGTGACTGGTCACACCTATGATGTCTTTGCCACTATTCCATCTGTGACCATGGCTTGCCCTGTTAGTCATTAATATAGCTTACAACGTTCACATCTGGATATAAACTGATGATTACTTACCTCCCTCTGGTGACATGTGTAGCACCTCCCATCACTATGAAAGCTTGTCAATAGGGATGAAGCTTTTGGTTCCAAACTCTCTTAACTCTAAGTTCTGTCTACATATACTTACAAATATAAACAAGTTTGAAATATTGACACCACAAGGTATGTCAAACTGACAGGACTGGATAAAAGACAATGTTGACAAGGGTCATCTAAGCATGAGGTTTAAAGACAACAGGTGTGAATGGTTAATTGTTGGCCTATTGCACTGGCTAGCTTTATGTCAATTTGACAGAAGTTAGCATCATTTTGGAAGAGGAATTTCCAGTTGAGAAAATACAGCAATTTGGACTGTAGGCAAGCCTGTGTTGCATTTTGTTTGTTGATGACTGAAATGGGAGGGCCAATGTAGCTAGTACCAACCCTGGTGCTGTGAGAAACCAGACTGAGCAAGCCGTGAGTAAACAAGTCACTAAGAAGAAATCCTCTGTGGCTTCTGCCTAAGCTCCTGCTTCTAGGTTCCTGCCCTGAATTCTTTCAAGGATTTACAGTGAAACTGTAAGTAGAAATAAACCTTTCAAGGATTTACAGTGAAACTGTAAGTAGAAATAAATCCCCAAGTTGAATAGAGTCATAGTATTATGTCACAGCAATAGAAATACTAACTAAGAAAGACCATAACTCATAATTTTAGGCCACCATGTCATATAGAATACAATATTATAATTAAAGAGATTTAAAATATAATGTAAAAAATATGATCTACCACTTACATAATGTTCAAGTGGAAGCCTCAACAAGACTGAAATAACAACTCAGAACTTATGTGCACAGAATAGGAAGTGATGGAAAGGCAGAAAAGAAAACCCAGGCTCTTTTATGAATCCTTTCTTAATCATATAAATTATTTTTACTTGGTGTAATGTCTTTGGGAAACTTCAAATTGATTCAGATATTTTCCATTTCAAATACAAAACAGAATTTACCTAAGTATTCTTAAATTAACAAAAGTTGACATGTAGAAATCACTTAAATGTAATGAAAGTCACTATGATAAACAATGAATCTAGTTACATCATGGTGATATAAATAAGTAGAACTGATTAGCAACACTGAATTTTAAATTTACATTTCAGAATCAGTTGGGGCTCAGATTTAATATTATGGATTGTATTATGACTGTGCTTGAATACCATTGGTCGTATATCTGTATTTTAGATTTCTTAAAGTTAGGTGACCTAAATTACATCACCTGTCACCTACATATTGTAATGTTTTAAAAATAGAATATAATAATAATAGCACCAGGATAGCTACAAACTCAATAACTATCAATTAGTGATAATGTTCACACTTAATAATTATATATATATATATATATATATATATATTGAAACATCTAAAAGTTGCTGTAATATAAAAATTTGAAAGGAAAAATATAATATATTTTATCACTTCAAAATGGAAAAAGATTTTCCAGTTAAATCAGAAAAAATAAATATTGTAAAGCAAGGAAAGCATATGTAATTAAATGTTAACTAAATATTTCTATTGCATAAAGGAGCCAGATAAAAATCTTTAAAAGGTACAGATAGGAAGAGATAATATTATAATATAAAAAAACTATACTAAGTCAATGACTCTAATACAAAGCTTAGTAAAATAAAATGGATGAAATGAAAATATGAAAAGCTGATCCATTTTATTATAGTAGCTTAGAATCAGAAATGTATGAATTAAAATGAGATAATACTTCATGCACATCAAATAGAAATGAATTAAAAGGAAAGCAATATCAATGATGGAGTGGAAATAAAAAAACATTTCATATATTACTGGTGAAAATCTAAATTGACAAAACTATTCAGTGTTCTATGCTATACAACAGTAAAACTACTATGCTTATTCTAAAGAGCTTTCAGGAAAACACTAGAAAAAAGAAATATGAGCATTGATTGCAGCCCTGCTTGTAGTTAGGAATACTTTATATATCCATTAGGAAGAAAGGAGATAAATAAACTGGATGATGTTATGTCAATACAGCTCACTATAGTTAAAATTAAATCATATGTACACAGATTAAAATGGGACCAAAATGAAACACCAACAACCAAAAAATAAGATAAATTAATTATGAATTTACAAGCACATATATGAAAATGGTGATAGTAAATGTATGAGATTGTCATCAGTAAGAAAGGATATGAGCAGTGTATTTAAGAAGGTTTCAAGAATGGCCTTATGTATCTTTAAGTTTACACTGTTAAATATATCCATCACATACACACACATGTAGTTTGGTAATTAAAATTCAATACAGTCAAAAATTTTCAATATAGTCTAAAATTCAATATAGTTCTTTGTTTAAAGTATTTTATAAAATATAATTAAAATTCAATAAACATTTGTTCTGTTTGTAGACGTCCAGTTGGACCAGCACCATTTGTTGAAGATTCTGTCTTTTTTTTCATTGAATAGTTTTGGCTTCTTTGTCAAAAATCAAGTATCCATAGGTGTGTGGATTTATTTCAGGGTCTTCTATTCAGTTCCATTGATCCACCATTCTGTTTCTATACCAATACCATGCATTTTTATTACTATTTCTCTGTAGTACAGCTTGAGATCAGGGATGGAGATACCTCCAGATGATCTGTTATTGTACAGGATCATTTTGGAAATTTTGGGTTTTTTGTTTTTCGATATGAAGCTGAGAATTTTTCTTTCAAATTCTGCAATGAATTATGTTGGTATTTTGATGGGAATTGCATTGAATCTGTATATTGCTTATGGCAGCTATTTCATTCCTAGGCATATATCCAAACTATGCTCAAGTACACAACAAGGACATTTGTTCAGCCATGTTTGTAGCAGATTTATTCATAATAGCCAGAACCTGGAAACAACCCAGATGTCCCTCAAAGAAGGAATGGATACAGAGATTGTGGTACATTTAAGCAATGGAATATTATTAAGCAATTAAAAACAAGGAAACCATGAAATTTGCAGCCAAATGGTGGGACCTAGAAAAGATCATCCCGAGTGAGGTATCCCAGAAGCAGAAAGATACACATGGTATATACTCACTTATAAGTGGATATTAGACTAAAAGATAAGATAAACATACTAAAATATGTACACTTAAAGAAGCTAAACAAGAAGGGGGACCCTGGGTAATATGATCAATCCTCACTAGAAAGACAAATGGGATAGACATTGGACATAGGAGAAAACAAGAAACAGGACAGGAGCCGACCATAGAGGGCCTCTGAAAGACTCTACCTAGCAGTGTATCAAAGCAGATGCTGAGACTCTTAACCAAAGCTTGGGCAGAGTATAGGGAATCACATAAAAGAAGGGGAAGTTGGTAAGACCTGGATAGGAAAGATGCTCCACAAGGACCAGATATATCTGGGCACAAGTGTTTTCTCTGAGACTGATAATCCAACCAATGACCATGTTTGGATATAACCTAGAACCACTGCTCGAATGTAGATCATGGCAGCTCAGTATCTAAGTGGGTACCCTAGTAATGGGAACAGGAACTGTCTCTTACATGAACTCAGTGGATGGTTCTTTGACTTCTCCCCTAAGGGAGGAGCAGCCTCACTAGGCCACAGAGGAGGACATTGCAGTACTGATGAGACCTGATAATCTAGGGTCAGATGGAAGGGGAAGAGGACCTCCCTTATCAGTGGACTTAGAGAGGGGCAGGGAGGAGAAGAGGGAAGAAGGGTGGGATGTGGAGGGAATGAGGGAGAAAGCTACAGCTGTGATACAAGGTAAATAACCTGTAATTAATATAAAAAATAAAAATTAAAAAACAGAATTTAAAAAATTTCAATAAACATTAATTATATTTATTTGTACTATGTATTATGTATATGTACTATGACCATAACTGGAGGACTATATTCATCACCAAGTAGAGAGCTGGGATGTGTACATTGTACTTAGCATGTCAAATCACTCAATGGATTTGCGCTGCATGTATGCGTGTGGTTCATTTTTAAATGGTTTGCTTCAACATGTTTTTTTGAATGTTACCCTAGAGACAGTATATTGCTTCTTTGGATGGTTTTCAACTAAATAAATGAAAATCCACTTTCTGCTTAATGTAACTTAACTTTTTTCTTTAAAGATTTATTCTTGCTTTTAAGATAGTTAGCATTTTGATCACATGACAATAAATGCTATGTCTTTATTAACCTTCTCTATTTGAACTTCAACTTCTTTCAACTCCTTACTGTCATTATTGTTTTGATCATTCTGTAATCTTTTGGTATAACTAAATAATATTTAAGTGTCTTAGTTTCCATTCTGTTTCTGTAATAAAATACTCATAAAAAGTAATGTAAGAAGAAGAGTATTATGTTTGTCTCATAGTTCATAGTGGGAAGGTTCTCTGTTTATGCTTGGATCATACTCTAAGATTCCAAAAGTATCTACCTATTCCAATACCTCTCTTTAATGGGTATATTGGGATTGGTGGCAAGCCCAGGCTGTTAGGACTGTTGAAGCCATGAGCTTGTTCTAAAATTTCATCCGGTGAAATATCACTTAGCTATAGAAATGAATAAAATGTTTGTGCTGCAATATAGACAAACCTCAAAATTAACATGCATGTAAAATCTAACACAAGAAACTTCAAAAATAGATAAGTCTATTCAGTTGAAAATTCCCTCAAAACTCATATTTATAGATATAGAAAGCTTAGTAATAGTTTCAGGTACTGTTATAAAGAAGTGATGGGAAGTGATAATAGGCCTTTTTATTTTCATGGAAGATGATATTTTCCAGAATTAATCAGAGGTAATGGATGTTCAACTTTATGAATACTAAAAATCTGAAGCTCTTCTCCTTCATTTTCATCTTGAGATGGTCTTTCCATTCCTACAGAGTCTCATCTTCAGTGTTCTGATATGACTGATTGGCACTTGAAAGTTCTCTGTCTTGTTGCACTCTCACCCATTTCTATCTACAGCTCTCTGTTAGTAAAGAAGGCTATCTTAAATTCAACTTAAAATATGAAAAATGGATATAGGCCTAGGAGTGGTATAGCTGGATCTTGAGTTAGTACCTTTCTTAATTTTCTGAGAAAGAGCTAGATTGATTTCCAAAGTAGTTGTACATGTTAATATTCTCACCAGCAATGGAGGAGGGTTCCCCTTTCTCCACAACCTCTCCAGCATGTGTTGTCACTTGAGTTTTTGATCTTAGACATTCTAATAGGTGTAAAGTGAAATTTCAGGGTCATTTTGATATGCCTTTTCCTGATGACTATGGTCATTGAGCATCTCTTTAAATGCTTTTCTGCCATTCAATATTCCTCTATTGAAAATTCCCTGTTTAGATCCGTACCCCATTTTATAATTGGATTACTTGGTTTGTTGGTGTTTAACTTCTGAGTTCTTTATATATTCTGGAAATTAGCCCTCTGTCAGATATAGGGTTGGTGAAGGAAGATCGTTTCCTAATCTGTAAGCTGACATTTTATTCTGATGACAGTGTCCTTTGCTTTACAGAAGCTTTTCAGTTTCATGAGGTTCAATTTATTGATTCTTTATTTTCTTGGAACTTGAAACATCTTTTATTTAGAACAACAAAACTCTAAATTTGAGTTTGTTCAATTAGTGCTAATGTGACATAATGGCAAGATTAGTCCAGAGGATGTCCAAAAGTTTAAAAATAAATTAGGCTGGAAAAAGTTTCAGATGGAAGAGTACTAATTTCTTTGCAAGCATTTATTAAAAACAAACAAACAAAAAAACCCAATCAAATGCATACTCTCTGTAATTGACATGTAAAATTCCGACATGTGTTACACAGTATAGCAATAATCTTCATGGTGAACAATAAGGTCATTTTTTTAATATCTAGTCATTGCTTTGCAAAGCATTCATATTTTTTTTTAATTTTTATTTTTTCTTGTTAGTTAAATTTTATTAACTCTGTGTCCCAACTGTATCCTGCTCCCTCATTCCCTCCCAATCCCACCCTCCCTCTCTCTTCTCTGCCCTTCCCCTTCCAAGTCCACTGATGGGGGGACCTCCTCCCCATTTATCTGACCCTGTTTTATTCTTTTTTTTTCTTTTTTTAAAATTTTTCATCAATTACACTTTATTCATTCTGCATCCCCCCATAAGCCCCTCCCTCCTCCCCTCCCAATCCCACCCTCCCTCCTCCCTCTGCATGCATGCCACTCCCCAAGTCCACTGATAGGGGAGGTTCTCCTCTCCTTTCTGAACTTAGTCTATCAGTTCACATCAAAAGTGGCTGCATTGTCATCTACTATGGCCTCAACCTCGGGCCGATCGCACGCCCTCCGTGGCGGCGACGACCCATTCGAACATCTGCCCTGTTTTATTCTTAATCTTAGAGCCTGTGGTGTTGGTTTTCTGTTCAGGAAGTTGTCTCCTGTGCCAATGAGTTCAAGGCTCTTTCCCACTTTTTCTTCTAGCAGGCTTAGTGTGTCTTTAGGAGGTTTTATGTTGAGGTCTTTGAACTACTTGGACTTAAGTTTTATGCAAGGTGATAAATGTGGGTCTATTTACATTTTTCTACATGTAGACAACCAATTAGACGATCAACATTTGTTGAAGATGCTGTTTTTTGTGTTGTTTTGTTTTTTTTTTTCCATTGTATGGTTTTGGCTTCTTTGTCAAAAATCAAGTATCCATAGGTGTGTGGGTTTATTTCTGGGTCCTCTACTTGGTTTCATTGATCCACCATCTTGTTTTTATGTCAGTACTATGCAGTTTTTATTACTGTTGCTCTATAGTACTGCTTGAGATAAGGGATGGAGATAACTCCAGAAGATTTGTTATTGTATAGGATTGCTTTAGCAGTTCTGTTTTTTTGTTTTGTTTTGTTTTTCCATATGAAATTGAGAATGCTCAACTATACAACAAAGACATTTGCTTAACCATGTTCCTAGCAGCTGTATTCGTAATAGCCAGAAGCTAAAAAAAAAAAAAAAAAACCCGGATGGATACAGAAAATACTACTCAACAATTAAAAACAAGGGAATCATGAAATTTGCAGGCAAATGGTGGCAACTAGAAAAGATCATCCTGAGTGAGGTATCCCAGAAGTGCATATTACACATATAATATAAGATAAACATACTAAAATCTACACTCCTAAAGAAGCTAAACAACAAGGAAGACCCTAGGGAAGATGCTCAGTCCTCATTCAGAAGGGAAATGGGATAGACATTGAATTGCAGGAAAAGATGGGGAACAGGACAGAGGCCTACCATAGATGGCCTCTGAAAGACTCTACAGATCGATTTATGGAAGTAGAGGCTGAGACTCATAGCCAAACTTTGGACAGAAGGAAGGTAATCTTATGAAAGAAGATGGAGATAGAAAGACCTAAAGTGGATAGGAGCTGCAAAAGAAGACCAACAGAGGAAAAAAAAAATCCTGAGCCTTGGGGGTCTTGCAAAGACTGATACCCCAACCAAAGACAATGCATGGAGAGGACCTAAAAGCCATGCTCAAGTGTAGCCCATAGACTCATTTTCCAAATTAGTTCCCTAATAAGGGGAGCAGGGACTTTCTCTGGCATGAACTCAGTGACAGTCTCTCTGTTCACCTTCCCCTGGGGAGAGGTGTAGCCTTACAAGACCACAGAGGAAGACAATGCCAGGAGTCCTGATGAGACCTGATAGGGTAGGGTCAAATAGAAGGAGAGGAAGTGTTCAACTACCAGTGGACTAGGGGAGGGGCATACGGAGAGAAGAGGGAGGGAAGGTAGGATTGGGAAGAGACGAGGGACGGGGACACAGCCAGGATACAACAAAATAAATTGTAACAAATGATTCAATTTAAAAAATTAAAAGACATTAAACATGCTATTGTATGCTTTTAAAGGTAAATTATAGAGTATAAGTTAAATCCTGGAAAAATACAAACACACAAAAAAAGAATAAGTAAGCCTAAATACTTTTCTTATATTAGACAAAAAATAACACTGAAAATCCAAATATATGAATGTTTATTTTTCATGTTGACCACAGAGGACACTCTTTAAGATTACCATGAATTATTCTCAGTTTAACCATCAAGCAGCTTTATTCTCACATAAGATGAAGCATGTGACATAAACGATGGAGCAACATCTCTGATATTACACTGTAAAGACGCTTCTATCTCTGTCTTGTGCAATCTCTGTTACATCAGTCTCCCCACCAAGAGAGATCATAAGATGACATTTATGTGTTTTATAGGATATGGACATTGAATCTCCTTGTGACAACCATACAGATGAGCTTAGAAGCTAATCCTGCAACTTGAATCAAAAGTTCCTGTAAGTGCAGCCTTTCCTAACAATTTGACTGATCTTACAAGACACCATAAGCTAGAAATAAGCTAAACATCTTATTAGATTCAACATCCCTTTATGATTCATGTCTTGATGAATTTAAGGGTACAGGAAATATGTCTCAGCATAAGAGAGGAAATATGCAGAGAGCTCAAAGCCTGCTAAAAGGAAAATAAAGCATAAGACAAGAATGTCCACTATCTTTCTTCATGTACTTGAATACTTAGCTCAAACAATAAAACAAAAAAATTCTTGTAAGGAGAATAGCAACAAGAAAGAAACAAGCCAAAGTATCCTTATTTGATGATTGTTATTATATATATACATTTTTATATATTGTGTATAGATTATACACACATATGCATTGTGCATGTAAAAAAACATATGTTTAAATATATGCGTATGTATACATTTAAAAAGATGTATTATGTACATATGTACACATATACATAAACATTTATATACATATATAGACACACATATATGCATATATAAATATATATATTTATCCCAAAGACTCTTCTAAACACTTATAATACATATTTTTTAAAGTGAGAAAAAAGAATATGCTCACAATTGAGAATATGTTTGGCAATTGTTCTCTAAAGCAAATATAGCATAGAAAAATGCAATAGATCCATACTTATTACCCTGCACAAACGTAAATTCCAAGTGGATCAAAGACATCAACATAAAATAAGACAAACTAAATCTATTAGAAGAATAATTGGGGAAGAGCCTTGAGTTCATTGACACAGGAGACAATTTCCTGAACCGAACACCAAGAACTCAGGCTCTAAGATCAACAATCAATAAATGGGACCTCATGAAACTGAAAAGCTTCTGTAAAGCAAAGATCACAGTAAATGCACAAAATGATACCCTACAAACTGGGAAAAGATCTTCAACAACCCTACGTCTGACAGAGGGCTAATATCCAGAGCATAATAAAAAACTCAAGAAGTTAAACACCAACAAACCAAATAATCCAATTAAAATGGGGTATAGAGCTAAACAAAGAATTCTCAACAGAGAATATAAAATGGTGGAGAAACGCTTAAATAAAGGCTCAACATTCAAAGTCATCAAATGACATTACATGCTGGAGAGGATGTGGAGAAAGGTGTAACCTCCTCCATTGTTGGTGGGGACGTAAACTTGTACAACCACTTTGGAAATCAATCTGGCCCTTTCTCAGAATAGCACTATCTCAAGACCCAGTTATACTACCCCTGGGCATATATATATATTCAAAATATGCTTAACCATACAACAAGGACATTTGCTCAACAATGCTCAAAGCAGCTTTATTCGTAATAGCCAGAGTCTGTAATTAACCTAAATGTTCTTTAACAGAAGAATGGATACAGAAATTGTGGTACATTTACACAATGGAATAGTACTCAGCAATTCAAACAAACAAACAAACAAACAAATCTGAAATTTGCAGTCAAGTGGAGGGAACTAGAAAAGATTATCCTGAGTGAGGTAACCCAGAAGTGTAAAGAAACTCACGGTATACACTCACTTATAAGTGGATATTAGCCATATAATAGAAGATAAACATATTAAATTCTACAGACCTACAGAAGCTAAACAAGGAGGATCCCAGGGAAAATGCTTAATTCTCAGAAGGGAAAACAGGATAGACACTGGAAGCAGTAGAAAAGAGGAAACAGGATGTGAGCCTAGCATGGATGTCCTCTAAAAGACTACACCCAGCAGGGTATTGAAGCGGATGCTGAGACTCACAGCCAAACTTTGAACAGAGTGCAGGGAGTCTTATAGAAGATGGGGAATATAGAAGGACTTGTAGGGTACAGGAACCCCAAAAGGAGAACAAAAAAGCCAAAAAAGTTGGGTCAAAGGGGGACAGCAGAGACTGATGCATGCACCAAAGACCATGCATAAAGAAGATGTAGACCCCCTGCTCAGATGTAGCCCTTAGACTGTTCAGTCTCTGTTTGGGTCGTTTAGTAAGAGGAGAAGAGACAGTCTCTAACATGAACTTGGTTGCCTGCTTCTTGATCATTTCCCCCTGGTAGGGTGACCTAGCCAGGCCACAGTGGAAGAAGATCCAGGCAGTCCTGATGGGACCTGATAGGCTAGGGTCAGATGGTAGGGGGAGAAGAACTTCCACTACCAGTGGAGTAGGGTTGAGGAATAGGTGAGAAATAGCTGAGGAAGAGGGAAGGAGGGTCCAACCAGGAACAGACGAGAGAGGGGGCTACAACTGGTATACAAAGTGAATAAATAATAATAATAATGAATTTACTTGCAAAAGACAAAACAAAACAAAAACATAAAACAAAAAGCCAGAAAAATATGACATTCTTATAAAAAAAAGTCCCCCATTCAACAGAGTTAGAGCAACAGCCAACAAATTCTAAATTAACAAGTTGTTTTTCCTTGCTGCCATGATGCCTTCCACATTATCCTGGAAAGAAATAAAAGCGGTAATGGTAGAACTTGCCTTTACATCCTGAAATCTCGCCTCCCTCCTGTCAGGGAGAGAAATAATTAGAGAAAGATAATCTAGCTAAATCAACTGGGAAGGAGACACTCTGCACCCACACTTTGTTACCCACCCCCTTTCTTCTATTACTTTGCTACAAGTGGCTTGATTGTGTTTACCTGACAACTTCATACTTCCCCACTGACTGTCTTTGAAGTCAGATAGACATGTTTTCTCTAAACGGCTATAGCTCTCTGTAAAAATCAAGTCTTGAGAATATCTAGTTGAAACTTGAACATGTCTGGAACTGCGATTTCTCAGAATATAAAAGCAATTTTGGAAACTAGTCTTGTACAATAGATGTGAGTGGAAGTAAGATTGCTCTGGAGCACAAACATTCCACATTAGCTAAGCAAGCCCAGAGTCATAGGTTAGGAGTCCAGGGCATGAATGAGAAGCTCACCCCCTCAAAAGCTGATCAACTGCTGACCTCCTGCAAACTTTCAGGAGTCAGTACTTTAGAAATATGTCTTCCATGTTTTGAAGCCCTTTAACCTCTAATGCAGCAGAATAATGTCTCTAACTGTTGGTCTGAAATAAAGAGCAATTTTGAAGATGTAGTTCTTTGAAAACACAGTCTGGGACAAGAGCTGCAGAGAAATAAGTAGCCAAGATGATTTTCTGGAATTTTCCTTCTGGTCTGAATCATCAATCTATAATGATGTGAAGGCTTCAGAGATTTTTTTAGTTGCCCTCATAAGAAAAATACATCATTCTGTTTTCTGACAGTTCTGGGAGCAGAAAAAGGCACATTTTCCCCCACAGTGGCCAGGCTGTGAATCTCAGTAGCTAATATACAAATATCTGAGATGTGATGTATCAAATTAGAAACCAATATCACTCAAGTAAATTAATGGCATTTCATTATGAATTACTGTCTCCATTAATAAACTGTGACTGCACTAAGTGTTGCAACTCCGAATGGCTCCGGAGACTTTTATTCAAGTCCAGCTTCAATTAAGGGCACAATAAAATGAGGAATACAGGTACCAAAATATGCTGACTGATTACATCTTAGAGACAAAACCATCTCAAGGTATTCACTGAGTATAAACAAAATTTCTGCGGCGGGGGAGGGGGGGGAGAAGGAGTGTTTAAAATCCACAGAGACTTTCAGTAGATACATTGAATAATCATACTTTGTAATTATTTTTTAGCCTGGCTACAGTTTGAAACAGTTCACTAAGGGAAGGAAACTTGGTCTGGATTTAAAAAGCTCAAGTCTTCAGTGTTTAGGCTTTGATAGCAAATGATCCTTCTCTCCTGGTGGTATTCTCCAGCCTCCTTGGCTTGTTCCGGCTGAATAGCAGTATGTATATCCTGAATATCTTCCCTTCCTCTTCATCTCACCTGGAACTTTGGCTTCCAAACTCAATCAGCTCCTGCATGTGAGCAGAAACGCTAACATTTTAGCTGCATTTGTACACCAGGCAGGACAACCTTACTCACTTTAAGATGATTAACTAGTGAGATCCCTTATTCCTCTTTGCCAGCAAGTACAATGTGTAGTAACCTGTCTCTTCGTAGCTAAGAAATGATTTAGAGGAGGTGAAAGCAGGGTGCAAGAGAAAGAAGTGAAAAAAAATCAGTTGGTTTCCTATATTGTGTTTGACTGTCATAGGTTAAAAGCAATTGCTGTTTTGTGGTAGGCTCCCATCCTGTTCCCTCTCTTCTACTGCTTCCAGTGTTTACACTGCTTTCCCTTCTGAAGGAGAATTAAGCATCTTCCCTAAGGTCCCCCATGTCGTTTAGCTTGTTTAGGTCTCACAAGGAGATCAACAAAGCCAAATATAGGGCCCAGGGGCAACTGAAGAGACTGATGCATCAACCAAAGACCATGCATAGAGAGGACATTGACCCCCTGCTCAGATGTAACCCAAAGAAAGCTGTTTCCATGTGGGTTCTATAGTAAGGGGAGAAGAGATAGTCTCTGACATGAACTCGGTTTCCTTAATCACTTTTCCGTGGTGGGGCGACACAGCCAGTCCACAGAGGAAAAGGATCCAGCCAGTCCTGATGAGAACTGATAGGCTAGGGTCAGATAGTTGGGGAGGAGGACCTCCACTATCAGTGGACTAGAGAGGAAGGATAGGGGAGGAAGATGGAGGGAGGGGGAGACCAGGAGAAGGCAAGGGAGGGGCTACAAAAAGTGAATAAATTGTAGTAGCAGTAGAAATAGCAGCAGCAGCAGCAGTAGTAATAGGAGTGGTAGTAATAGACACTATAGCCTATGGAGGGGGAAGCAATTGCTATTTTATATTTAGGAGAACGTGTCTTTCATATTTTACTGCTTGCATTTAGAATATTCATACACACAGTAAGTCTCTCAGATCCCATTTTATACATCTTTGTATATCTATCTACCTGGTTAACAAATCTTCATACTGGACAGCAGTTATCTTTTACTTTGTTTTTGTTGTTTGTTTGCTCACAGTAAACATTCATATGCTTGATTTACAGGAATCCACAGCCTTGCCTTGTGAAACAACCGAGAAAGACTTCTCTTAATTCTAACTTTTCCTGTTTCAGTAAGCTCTGCTCTTTTAGTTATTCAAATTTACAAGCAGAAACCAGTCTTCGATTTTCTTCTCTGTCATTTTAAAGCTATAATTAGTTTTACTTCAAAGCATTTCTAAAATCTTCTGTTAATCTATGACATTTTTTTCCCAACAATCCCTCCTTGCCATGCAGTTTGCCTTGGTAAGAGCCTATATGCTGACATTACACTCACAGCTTTGAAGTCTCTAATCTTCCATTTGTCTCTATTCACTCCAGCAAGAATCGCCTTCATCAAGCACCCATTTCTCTTTCAGAATCCAACACATCTTTTTAATTGCATCTCAAATTAAATTTATAGCTAAGATATCCACTTGTGACTGTTAATTACTAGGTTTAACATAAAAGAAAAGTTAGGAGAGAAAAGAAATTTGCTCAGTATCTATTCTTTGACACACTGTTCATATGCATCATTTTCTTTTTAATTTCTGGCATCTCTGAGAACAACATATTTTTTTTATTCACATGAGAAAACTTCAGATATGTACACACAGAAAGTTTTGGGACAAAATAATATGGAGGCTGAGTAAAATATGAGCACCATTTGCCTCTTCTAAGAACAGGTGTTACAACAGGGAACAATCATCTGGTCTTTTTGTTCATATATATATATATATATATATATATATATATATACACTGTGACTACTTTTACTGATATGGTTAGTTTTACATAACTTCACATGAGAAAATTATTGTAAAAATATAATAAATGCCACCCTAACTCATTTCCAGAGTATACATTAAATGTCTCTTTTGTTGAAAATATGTTGAAAAAAAAAAGCACTCTCAGAGTAACCCTTAAATAAAGAGATTAGTTTCAAATTCATATCATTACAAATTGTGCTGCCATAGGCAGGCTCATTCTCCTAAAAGCAAATATTAATTCACAAGCAACCAGTTGTAAAAGGAAATTAAAGTGTGCTTTGCCAAGAGTATGGCTTGCTTCTTCAAGTGAGTGTGATATTTAAAAGGCATATGGAATAAGAAGTTTAAGGGCCTATGTTGAGAGATAAATATACAAAAAAAGAAATGAGTTTTGAGTTCACAAGAATTGCGTGCTTCTTTTACCCTTCTTCTCTTCATAAAACGTTAAGGCCAATAGTGATTGATGAACCCAGAACTTTTGACCCTGATGGACAGAGCTGTAAGAATTCTGCTATGAGTCAAGTAGAAATTGACCATAAACTATGTGGCTAAATCCAAGTATATTTCTCATTCATTTTTTCCTTTTTATTATTATTTTTTAATATTAGTTACAGTTTATTAACTTTGTATCCCAGCTGTATCCCGCTCCCTCATTCCCTTCCAATCCTACCTTCCCTTCCTCATCTCCTCCCTGCCCCTTTACAAGTCCATTGATAGGGGAGGACCTTTTGCCCTTTCATCTGACCCTGGTTTATCAGGTATCTTCAGGACTGGCTGCAAAGTTTATGGTCAATTTCTACTTGACTTATTCTATTTTTGTTAGAAGGCCTTAGCTTCAGAAATATGGTTTTTACATGAAAATTATGAGATGAGGGATTTTGATTCAGGCATTATATTTATCTTTCAGTAATTAAAAGAAAGCGCTCTCTTTAAAATGTGATGCAGAAGCATGTTTTTTGATAAATTTAACTCACTCAACAGAAAAAAAAAAGAATTCTGCTATGATGCCTAACTTGCATAACCATCCCAAAATCATGTGCTATGATGGTTCGTCTTGACTATCAACTTGATAGAACATACAATCACCATAGAAACAGATCTATGGACATGCATGAGGGGGCATTGTGAGATTATACGCCAGTTGAGGTTGGACAATTATCTTAAATATTGGCAGAATTATTTCACGACTAGGAATCCTACAGACTGACTAGAAGGGTAAAAGGAAGCTGAGCTGGGTTATTCAAAACCTGCGACTTCTTGCCCAACACTGCAATGTGGCCAGCTCCTGCAGTCATCAAGTCCAAGCTATAATAGACTGGAGTCTTCATTAAATTGTTCGTGTCAAGTGTTTTGTTTCAGCAACTACACATGTAGCTCATTTATCATGTGTTTGTATGAAGGACAAAATTGTCCAGAGATATCAATATAGCACAGAAAATAACTTAAAAAGCTAACATTACTTACCAATGAGCTTTGGTATGACCATCTCTAGAGATCTATTAGTTCTACATGAAGAGAGCTAAGTGTGGGTAGATATGTATGTATGTAATGCAATCTGTGTGTCTTTGGTACCGTCCTCTTTCTTCAAGTCATTGTCCATGTTGTCTGGAGGGTGTTAGGTGTGTGAATGCTCTGGGGCAAGATTGTAAGTGAGCAGCTTTGATGCCATCAGAAGGTTGATATTTCAGTGAGGTGAAGTAAGTGCTGGGCTTCACATTCCAAAATTTCCTCAGAGTCACCTCACTCTAGCCACAGCCTGTTTGCTTTGGAAGATGCAATAACACTTCTCTTAATAGTCACAGATGACTCCTGAATTCCCACTTCGGCGGCAATTGTGTCTTCCAAAGACTTGTTTGGCACAGTCAGCCAAGGTCTTCTCGTTTCCTCTGCACTTCACATTATCCATGTGTATAAGTCATTTTTCCTTCCCCAAAGAAAGCCCTGATCCTTGCTCTGGTGGATCCTTTAGAACCAGGCTCCCAGCAGATCACAGTTGCCTGTTATCTGTCCATCCATCACTGCAAATTGCTCCCCATTGACCATTGACATAAACCTCCACTCAAATTTCCTTCTTATTGTCTCCATTCATTAGCCTGGTAGGAAAACTGGGGAAAAGCCTGTGTCCATCTCTATCAGGGTAGCAGGTGAGGCTCACATTGTCCCTATGGCTACAGTCATGCCTTCCCCAGTGTCTTCTGGAACACTGAGTGAAGAAAGCATCAAGTAACGGTAATAAAAAGATGCAGCTATCTGAGTGTAGACTGAGATTATTGCACCATTGACAGAAACCAATTGTTCGTTGTTGGGAAGATTTCTTTGAGGAGTGGTTGGCCTTGGCAGGCTTCCTTCCCTCTGAAGTGGTCCCATGGAGATGGCAGGCTGGTTTGGAGAGCCACCCTTCTTAGTAGCTGCCTGGTCCTGACAGCCACACACTATTTCAAGAGGTACGGTAACAACGCGAGGAGCCATGAAGTTAAAGTTGGAGATTATCATTCTTTGGTACCACGAGTATGAAGAAGAAATAGGGGGTCAAAAGACTGTGGTTCACAGGATCTATATGGGAACAGTGTGCCAGACTAAACCCCCACGTATTGTCAGCCTGTCTGCCTCTATGGAGAGAGTGGTCTCCGAAAACAGCCTCCGATTGTCATGTCACAGGATGGGGAGATTCACTTCATGCCTACTCAGGAACTCTGCAACAAGCACCTGCAATTTTGCTACGCAAAGGTTTTGTAAAGACTTGTTCCATGGGACTATTAGCTGGGAGAAAGTTCTGTGCTGAGTCTCTCTAAGAAGACAGCTGCGTGGACAGCTGCCAGGGAGGCAGTGGAGGACCATGTGAAAGGCCTGATGAGACCTGAATTGTATGCGGGATAACTTCCTCGGGTAAGGTTGTGGAATCAAAGATACTCTGGTGTTTATGCCAGAGTCCTTGCCTTTGTATCTTGGATAAAAAAGCATCACTAAACTGCAATTTATGGAAAACTCCAGAAACAGTAAAGAAACAGACAGGGAAAATGTGTAATGACAATACAATAATGCTGTGTGATTTACATTTGCATTTTATCAGGTATTTATGTGGTTGTATATGATTTTGTGTGTGTGCGCATGTGTGTATTTGAGTGTGTGTTATGTCTTTCTTTTATACCATCTATACAGGAACACCAGAGTAGAAATAACCTTGCCACCCTTTGTCAGGTAATATAAAAAGTGATCTTTCTTGTTTTGATGTAAAATATTAAGACATACTGTATACTTTTTACCCTCCAAATATGTTCTCCTGGTGATAATCTCTCTCTTTCTGTGTGTGTGTGTGTGTGTGTGTTTGTATATATATATATATTTGAATATATTGAAATATTTATTTTGAAAATAAATATGCTTGAAAAGTTATTTTTATAAAATCACTAATTTCAAAAATAGAAAAGAACATAAAACACAAATGAGAGAAATTTAGTGAATGCTTAATCTTGAATCATTAAATGACTATTTAACATTACTAGTACCACAACCAGAATATTAATAAACATTGAATAATTTTATATGCCACCTGGTTCTTCAAACTGGATACTTCTCATTTAATTTTTCCTCATGACTTTAGAACTAGGTAGGTGATATTCTTACCACTATCTTACAAATGAGTAACTGAGGCCCAGAGAGGTCAACTAAATTTCCTGAAATAGAACTAAATCTCATATCTAAGTGATGGCAGGACGTTTTGACTAAATAGCTTAATAAGCCTAGTTAACTATTCCTGTTAAATGTTTACACATAAATTTAAGGTTTTTCAAGTAGCGAATGCATAGTATTTTTTAATTTTATTTATTTACTTGTTACGATTTATTCACTTTGTATCCCCTCTGGAGGCTCCTCCCTCATCTCCTACCAGTACCACCAACCTTACCTCTTCTCCCCCTATACTCTATCCCTCCACCCCTGATAAGGGAAGACCTCCTCTCCTTCTATCTGACCCTAGCTTATCAGGTCTCATCAAGGCTGGCTGCATCATCTTTCTCTGTGGCCTGGCAAGGCTGCACCCCCCCCCAAGGGGGAGGTATCAAAAAGCCAGCTACTGAGTTCATGTCAGAGACAGCCACTGTACCCTTTACTAGGGCATCCACTTGGAAACAGAGCAGCCTATGGGCTTCCTTTGAACAGGGGGTCTAGGTCCTCTCCATGCATGGTCCGTGGTTAACGCATCACCTACTTTAACACCAACCCTGTGGCATAAATAAAGAAACCAATCCTTTGTGGGAAACTAAATGACATTTTCCAAGTAGCTTAGGTAGTAATTATTACATAAAGGATTCATGCCACCTACTGTAATTGCATTCACATTTCTCTTAATCACTGTTGTAGTTCATTTTACAAGCCCTGATCTTAAATGTCATAAATTATACCCACAACAAAGACATCCACATGCATGTGCATAAACCGGCAATTGGATGTGTGCTTATGGACTTCAACAATGATTTTATAGGAGACAGTAACAGAAGTGCCATAGGATAAAGAAAATCCTTTGCATATGCTATAATAGATTATTTGCCACCGCTACTTCTGAGAAAGAGTCCAAATTATATTGCAATAATAGTGGTCAGCACAAGTTTCAGCCCACTGACCCATGCTGCTTCAAGATTTTTGGTGTGAAAATAGAAAATAAAAAAATAGACCTCCATATGAAATATATTGTTCTGTAATCTGCTTCTGGATAAATACACAATGGTTTCTATAGAATATAAATATATATCATTTAAATAATTCAGGATAGCTAAGGGGGTTCAAATAAATAAAGAGTGAAGCTGCTAGCCTTTGAAATAGTTGCAAGAACCTGACTTTTGTTTTAAAGCCAATATTTTTCATATTTATGTCCTCTTACTTCTGGTATGGTGTTCAAGTAGTTATAAAAGTACATAATTTTTGCCTATTGTTTATTTATATGAGATAATTTTGGCATATATGCCACAGCTGGCTCTAACGAATGTGACAAGGCTGCAAATAAAAGCATGCCTCATTGTATAAGTTGCAGAGCAGCACAGCTCACTGGGTGATCAGGTTCTGCAAATAATAAACTTTTATGGTCAGTCACAAATTTCTTCACAACTTGGTAAAAAGAAAACGTAGCTATGTTAGTAAATAATGTCACTGCTGAGTTCATGCTGGCCTCAGCCTCTCTGTAGGATGACCTGGGCTTGGAAAACATATCTGAAAAATCACAGTCCACCTTAAAGTTTAGCAGCATCTCAGATAGTAGCTTTTTCCTTAGGAAGCACAAATAAAAACAGCAGTCTTTTCCCAGGGGATTTTAATACACTTGAGTGGATTTTTAAGCAAACAAATCAGGCTTGTCATAAAAAAGGAGAAAAGATCCCAAATTTTTTTAAAATAATAGAAAATACCTAATAGAATTTTCATGTTTACAAATCTCATTTGTACCATTTGATTCTTCATTGTATTCTCTGTTAGTGTACCATCAGAGGAAGTGTTGAAAAGAAAACTCAGAAGGCACAACTCAGGGAATATGAGGTAGAGAAACTCATTGCATTGCTGTCCATGACCCAAAAGAAACTATTTGGCTTCTCCACAAGCAAGTGAGCAAAGCACAGTTCTATCTAGGTCTCAATCTTTGTAGTCTGATAACAAACTTAGTCTTCAAACAATTTTAAGTTCTATAACACTTGTCTTCTCACATTAGGGCATGAGCTCATGGAAAAAAAAATTCAAGAATGTGTTCTGAGTTTTAAGATTATAAAATCACATGCCTTGAATCTGAGTGGCCATGTTAACATTCTATTTCTCAAAAAGAGACTGCGATCCCCTCACACCTAGGGACTGAAGATGATATACAGGTATATTTTGGTGTTTTGCATTTAGTATTTTTTCTGTGCCTATGTATGATGTATGCTTGCATATGTATATGTAAATATGATGCCAGTGTGTTAGAGGCTGTATCTGGAAGTCAGATGACACCTTTCCTCTGTATCTGAAGCCAGGATTCCTTTGATGCTGCTTTATGCATCAGGCTCATTGCCTGGGGAGACTCCAGGGAACACTAGTCTCTGCCTCCCATGTTGACACAGAGCTCTAGCTTTACAATAGCAGGCTCCCTCGGTGTGCCTGATTTATGTGGGCTTTTGAGGTTCAAACGTAAATCCTTAAGCTTATGTAGCAAGCACATCACTCAAGCCTCAATATATTTTATTTTGTGCATGCACCTTTTTTAAAAAAATAGCAAACATAAATCTATCATATAGGCTTTTCTGGAAATTGGAAGACGTTACAACAATTTGTTTCTAATTGCTCTCCCAAATGAATGACACTTTGTAAGGCTTATTTGTACCTTGGTTTGCCCCACAACCATCAGTCCCTATTATTTATTGATTTCACTCAGTATCCTTCATCTGTTTCACCTCTGTACTATTTGAGTGTCAAGGGAAAACGTGCATATGCTAATTAACCTTTTTAACTACTCCGACATCTATCAACCAAGGCTTTGTATGGATGAAAACAACCCATGATGTGTGACAATATAATAGCTCTAATTTATTTCTTAAAAAATAATGTTTGTATATAAGTGTTAATTAATGGTAAGTTTGAGCCAAGAGCAAAAAATTAAAAGATAATGGAATATAGAAAAATTGAAATTATGTAGAAGTCTATATGAGCTTTAAGGCAGTTGTTAGAAAAGAATATTTGCAATTACCTAGAAGAGAAGTGAGAGATACCTCTAGGTTGTCTGTGAGGATATAGTTTAGAAAGAATAAACTGATGAGGAGTACTAACTCTGAGAGTAGATAGTGCTATCAGAAGATGGACAGATTAATAATAAGGGAAAAAAAGAAAGAAAAAGACACAGTTGAATATCAATTTTTTTTATCTGATACCTGGTTCACCACAATGTAAAAGCTTTATTTTGAGACATGATTTGCTGCTATTGGGTATTATATAAACATATATATATATATATATATATATATATATATATATATATATATCCCTATTTACCACCCATACTCAATAAAATACTTGCAAAACGAATACAAGAACACATCAAAGATATCATCCACAGTGATGAAGTAGGCTTCATCTCAGGCATGCAGGGGGGGTTCAATATATGGAAATCCATGAATGGAATCCACCATATAAACAAACTGAAGGAGAAAAACCACATTGTCATCTCCTTAGATGCTGAAAAAACATTTGACAAAATCCAACATTCATGTTTAAAGTCTTGGAGAGATCAGGGATACAAAGCACATACCTAAACATAGTAAAAGCAATATACAGCAAGAGCAAGCCTATATAACTAAACGGAGAGAAACTTAAATTAATTTCACTGAAATCAGGGATAAGGCAAGGCTGCCCACTCTTTCCATATCTTTTCAACATATTTCTTGAAGTCCTAGCTAGAGGAATAAGACAACTAAAGGAGATCAGGGGGATACAAATCAGAAAGGAAGAAGTAAAAAATATCACTATTTGCAGGTGATATGACATGAGTATACATGAGCAACCCCCAAAATTCAAAAACCCAAAATTTCCAGATAATTCCTTCAGTTGATAAACACCTTCAGCAAAGTGGCTGGATATGAAATTAACTCAAAAAAATCAGAAGCCCTCCTGTATACCAAAGGCAAAAGGGCTGAAAAAGGAATTAGGGAAAAAACACCTTTCACAATAGCCACTAATAACATAAGTACCTTGGTATGACTGTAACCAAACAAGTGAAAGACCTGTTTGAAAAAACTTCAAGTCTCTGAAGAAAGAAATTGAAGAAGATATCAGAAGATGAAAAGATCTCATGTGCTCATGGATCGGTAAGATTAACATACTGAAAATAGCTATTCTGGCAAATGCAATATACAGATTCAATGCAATTCCCATCAAAATGCCAACACAATTCTTTACAGACTTTGAAAAGAAATTATCAACTTCATATGGAGAAACAAAAACCCAAAATTTCCAAAATGATCCTGTACAACAACAGATCGTCTGGAGGTATCTCCATCCCTGATCTCAAGCTGTAATACAGAGCAATAGTTATAAAAACTGCATACTTCTGCATAGAAACAGAATGATGGATCAATGTAATAAAAAAGAAGACCCAGAACTAAAGCTACACAATGGAAACCAAAACCAAGACCAAAATCATACAATGGAAATAGTACAACATCTTCAACAAATGGTACTGGTCTATCTGGATGTCTACATGCAGAAAAATTCAAATAGATCCCTATTTACCACCCTTCACAAAATTAAAGTCCAAGTGGATCAAAGACCTCAACATAAAACCAGACACATTAAATTGGTTAGAAGAAAAAGTGGGGAAGAGCATAGAATTCATTGGCACAGGATACAACTTACTTAACAGCACACCAACAGCACAGGTTCTAAGATCAACAATCAATAAATGGGACACTGTTGGCAGAACAAAAAGACAGCCTACAGACTGGGAAAGGGTCTTCACTAACCCTATATCTGCCAGAGGGCTAATATTCAGAATATATAAAGAACTCAAGAAGTTAAAAATCAACAAATCAAGTAATCCAATTAAAAAATGGAGTACAGGGTTAAATAGAGAACTCTAGGGCCTAGAAGATGGAGTCTAACCTCTTGAATTTATAGATATAGGATGTTGTGAGTTGCCCTGCAGGTGTTGGAAATCAGAGCTGAGTCTTCTACAAGAACAGTAGACTCTCCATCCCCCATGTAATTTCTCAAGTCCCAAAAGTCTCTAAATTGTGACCAGATATATTAAAATTATCTTCAAAAATAACATTTGTTAACATCTGTGACCACTTACTATGTTTTTTCCTTTAGCTTTTAAGTCACATATTTTTGCTTCTATTTGATTTGCTACAGTCTATATTTACATCCTTACTGGATTTCCATGTTGATGTCTAGTCATTAGTGTGATGGTTGAGGAAAAAAGAACCTTTGGTAAATGACTAAGTCATGATGGTGCATACTTCAATAGAGTGGTTTCCTTAAAAAAGAGGCCCAGAAGACCTGCCTTTCCCATAATGTGTGATGATTCTATCAAAAGTCATTGACCCAAAGAATGTTACCTACTAATTTCCTAAAATATTAATATTTAGGCTTTTGAATAATGGGGAATATAATTCTTTAATCAAAATCTATAAAGCTTATGTCAAGTTGTTATAGTTGCCCAAATGGTCAGGTATTGATATAGCAGACTATTACTACTCTAGGCTCTTATTAGCAACAATGTTTAGTATTTTTTCCCCAAGATATTTACTTCTGACAAGTAGTTATTGCAAGCTTAATTTATATATAATTCAAAAGAGACTTGCTGAGTATCTTCCTCATGGTCAAACAAAAGTACAATCATTTAAATATTTCCTTTTTTAATATGATAATTTCAAAGACTCTATTTACTTTTGAGTATACACTTCTTTCAACTCCAGGGACAGAGGACTGTTTAATGAATTTAAAACATTACCTGCTAATTAGATTGCTAGTCATCCATTTATCATCTTCAAAATATTAAATAAAATTTGAATTAATATTTGTTAGGAATACTAAGAGCATTTACTTTTTCAGCTGAAAATATTTTGCAAAGAACTCTATCATACATTCTGAATATCTTATGTATTAAAAGAGTTATGATCTCTGGCTAGATTTTTACAGTTTCTTAAAAAATATTCTCAAGGGAATCGATTGTTCTTTAATAAGGTCAATCATTTTGTAACATTATCTAGAGAGTTTAGTTTTCATTTCAAGTATTTTGACAGGAGAAGACTCTGAATAAAGCAGTGTATTATGGCAATGTCAAGGTTTTCTTTCATAACAATAGTCAAAACCTCTCACAGAGGCAACCACTGATATGATAACATTAGCAAAGAAGTCAATGCAGCTCCTCATGGGAAGAAGTTTTCCCTAGATAAATGACAAAACATTAAATATATTGTGACATTTTCTTATTTTAGACAGTATTTTGTAGCTGAAAAATATTAACATGAATTTCATCAATATTTATAATTTTTACAAATTCTGAAGCCTGGCACTTTATGGTGAATTCTGATTATGGTAAATATGGAAGGAGAAATGGTTTTGTTTTCCAATTCTTGCCCCCCAAATTTTTTACTTTTAGGTGACTCTGACGTCTGTCTCATTATAGAGCTTACCAATTTTTTAAGGTTTTTCATCTTCAAACCAATGTCAAAACCTGAAATCATAATAAAGACTAAGCCAAATAAGATTTTGTCCTACTGCTCACTGCTTTGTGGGGCTGATAGATGCTAATGGAATTGTTGAAGGTGTTGTCCATCACCCTGGAGCTCCATCACTGCGAATCGTATGAAGTTAAAATTTCTTTTCAGTGTTGATCTAACTCAGAACCTCGCCTTACATCACACAAAACCTAAGGCTTTGAGAATGATTCACTGAAAACTCTTGAATCCGATGCCTCAACCATGGCAACTAAAACTGTGGAAACAGTGATGTCATACTCTAAACATAACAAATGCAATGATGTAGCATGGAGAGAAACTGGTGGGAGATCATCACTAGTCATTTGAGTACTAGTGTTGCAAACTATGTGAATGATAAATATTATAGTATGGCTGTTTGTGTGTAGCAAAGGGCATTTGTAATTTGACATAGAAATATAATTGATTGTTTTATCTTATCCTTCTCTAATTTAATGTGAGTTGAGAATAACCTTGGCCTTCAAAATTTCATCTCTTATCGTGCTCTGGTTAGACATCAAGCAATCCTATATGTCATATGTCACCTCAATATCAATTAATAGATGCATTGAGAACCTGTTGGTTAGTGATTACACTTATTAATATTGACTTGATAATTGTGCTATAATATGTATTATGAAAATTGCAACTCAAATAAAAAAGTTTGCTCTTGGCATTTTTGAGATCATTTCCTTTGCTAGTATGATGCTTTAATTTTAGAGAGTTATTATGAAAACACTGGTCCAAATCCAAGTACAATGTCAGTACTCACATTACTCCTCTCAAATTAGTAATAAAATTACAGAAGTATGCACAAAATCCTTTATGATTTCACATCAACTTTTAGTTCAGTTGGCACCTAAAAAAATAAAATTGCAATACAGTAATAAAGACAGAGAAAGGGCTTTGTTTAAATTTTCCAGTTCTTTGAATGCATTGAGAAATTTCAGCTTTCTGTGGAGGTAAATTAGATTTAGTTAATGCATTAGCTTTCTGTAGTCACTGAAAAAAAAAATGGTCACAAATGGGGTTTCATAAAACAACATTGATACCTTCTAGTGATGTCACAGAGATAAAAAGTTCGGAATTAAAATGTGGTTACTACCAAAATTATTTAGAAGCCCCTGGGCAGAGAATCAATTTCTTGCTTTTTCTGCCTAGGCTCCATATATTGCCATTTGGCCACATCACTTCAGTCTCTATGTCCATGGTTAAAAGAGGTGCTTTTCCAGTGACTCTTTATTCTATATTTCTCATTCTAATTTCTCAATTTTTTATGATGATCCCTGAGATTTCATTAGAATTCTGTTACATAATCCAGGGTACTTTACTCTCACAAACCTCTACATAGACTATACAAATTTAATTTAGTTTAATTTAATTTACCAAATAAGATGTTAGCAATGGGGGAGATGTCACAATATGGTCATATGGGCTGGGGAGAGCAAGCTCAGCCATTAAAGGCTAGGCTTACAACCAAAAATACAAGAATATGGTCAGACACTTGTGGAAGGCACTGTTTAATACTCTGTCACCAAGTGTTTGTAACTTTTCCATAAGTAAAATATATTCAGTGGAACTCAGTCTCACAAATATTCCAGCCATTAAAGCATCAATCTTGTGTCCAAAAGTTCATCCAAATATCATCAGCTAAGAAATTCCAAATTTCTTCATCTCCATGTATTACAAATTATAAGTAGATAAACTTCTGGATATGAACTATATACCTCTAAAAGCAATAACAAAAACAAACAAAAATATGGTAAGAAAGGATCAAGATTGAAATTCTAAAAAAATTCCCATGTAGGGAATCAAATTAAAGAAGCAGAAAGACAAAGCACAAAGGGTCCATAAATTCTAGCCAGGTTTTAAACATATTAAGAAAATCCCCACTAAGTTTCTGGGCTCAAATATATTCTTTATATCTTCAATTCCCTCCTCTAGATATGTAATTCATGTATGCTGACTTGACCTGAGCTAAAGTCATCAGAGCTTCAGCTGGAAAATGTCACCATCGAAGCCAGCTGTAGACAAGTCTGTGGGCAATTTTCTTAATTAGTTCTTGAATGGGGAAGGTGTACTGAGGGCATATCTATATTCCAGCCAGAGGGATTAACGGTGTGTGGTGTGTCTGCATTCCAACTAGATCACACAGACCTAGAAGGTCTTTGGATGGGATCCATTACCAGAGAAGCCATGTTGTTGGATTAAAATTCCTCTACAAAAGACTCAGGCTTTGAAGAAACCAGCTGCTGTACACACCCATCCCAAAGCTATTTATGAACCAGACAGTATTAACCACATTATAAAAACTAAACCACAACTCACTTAACACCCAGGAAATGCCCAGGATTTGGGGAATTGTGTGAAGAATTTATTTTATTTGTCACTATACCATCCATAATTTCTCTCTTTAATAGTATTCTTTCTTGTTTGGTTGGAAGCATCATAAAGAAACCTAATCATGTATGAAACCCTTGCTTAGAAGTCTCAGGTACATATCTAGGTTATTTATTTATAAATCCAGCTTCTACTAGTATTCCATCTGTTTTCAAATAGCATTATTGACTTTTCCTTAAGCTTCTAGTATCATGTTTCTCATTTCTTTGAAAGAGCTTATCATGCTAATTTTTCTGTCAGTATTTTGTTTATAGTAATCTATGCATTCTCTCAATAACAGAGAGCATTTTCTACTTTGTTTGTAAGTGACTTTTAATGATCACCTAAAAATACATGAATGTTTATATTTCTGCCAACTCAACCAAAGATACTGAAAGCCTTTTTTGCTGTTGTTTCAAATTCCCTCTGTTCTCTATTATTATCCATTTCTACAGCGACTTTCAGACATTTACACAGGTCAAACTGGTTCCTTTGAAGAAGGAGTTGATACCACTGTCAATGTATAGAATTTTATTTCTCCCAATGGGTAATTTTTAAATAGAAGTATTAATCACGTCTCTAAAACATCTCTGTATCATCATTTAGATTAATGTTTGATTGAATAACTAAGAACTAGCAAGTTGACACATTAAAGTATTTATCACAGTTCATTTAAAATGTATCAAAATTAATTTTATTAATATATCATGCTATTAATCCCAACTGAAGTACAAAGCTTTATTGCTCTGTCAAACAAGAAGCTTTGAAAACAGATAATTTCATCTGTATGTTAACTTTTTCTTGGAGAAACTATTGTGTACATCTTCAGAAAATAATAATATCGTATATATGCTGTATGATTCTAGTTCCCCAATGGGAAGAATAAAGTGAAGTTCAGCATAGTAAAAAGGAGAGATTGAGAGTCAAATATTGGAGAAAGTTTTCATGGCTTATTCTGAACAGCTTTACCCTATTTTCTCATATTTACAGTTTTTAATTAGAAAACTATTTTACTAGAATGGAAAGACTCTCAGGAAAGAATTTTACTGAAATCATATCAATATAAAAATAAGAGGTATGAGAAACTGAGCAAAGATCTTGGTTTTGTTTTTCTTATGTAGAAAAATAGAATAAATAAACTTAAAAGTAAATTAATTTTATATGAGGTTGTACAACTATAAAGTTATTGATTTCTTCAATAAACTCTAAGGAACACATGTAAGGCATCATCATGACTGATTTTTTCAGATGAAACTATTCAGTGGGCTCCACACATATTCATGCCTCGAGGGTAGATATGAGCATATTCTTGGATTTTGGCATTTTGAGTAATAGATATTAAAAATACTATAAATAAATACATAAATATAAAATATGTAGATATGCATGTGATTTTAATAATCATATAGCTATATTAAATCTCTATATAACTACATGAATAAAAGATACATATGTATATGGAAAAATAATTTCTCCCTCCCTCTATAAATCCTCTTTTTTTATAAAATATTTTATTTTATAAAATAAAGTATCTTCTAAGCCATTACCCTTATATCAGCTCACCGGAAAGCAGAACATATTAAAATTTGTTTTTATTTATAGTAGTAATTTTGTTTTCAATTTTATCAAGTTAAAAAGTAATCTGAAAATTTGATCAAACAATTTAATTCTTTTTTATTTTACTAATGTAAATTGTAGTTTACTAGATAAATGGAAGGCCATCAAATGCTTTTAGCAGAATTAGTTACAAAAACATGCACAGATTTGTCCCAATTACATCAATAAATAACCAGTCACACTTTGGAGCATCTTAATTCATTCTAAATCAATAAGTCAGTACAGTTCTCAAAATTTAGCATGCATAGGGTTCTTCTAGAAGACCTCTGAACAGACAGCATGCATCACTTCAATTTGTTTTAATATGCCTAGTGTAAATTCTAATTATTTACATTTCTGAGAATTTCATAACTGATTCTAGTCTTGCAGGCACTGGTCCAAGTCTATGTACTACCGATAATTGTGAAAAGAAGTCACTCACTTCTATGTAATTTTTGACCCACGAACCACCATTAATACCATTGCTTATGGATAGATGTTTGATTCTCACCCCAGTGCAGTCAGTAAGGCTCTCTATACTTTAACATGTTCTTCATCTATTTACATTTTATTTTATTCCTATGTACTCTCAAAGTTGAGGAGCACTTGTCTACCTTAAACTAGTATAACAAATAGGTCCATTTACATAGACAAACATTGTTCTTCAAATTTGTTAGTCAGTGTAACGTATTTCAAAACTATGTTCAGGCATATATCAGCATTTTAACAGTCCAAATGTGTAAAATTATAAAGTAGAGTTATTTATTTTATATAATACTTTCTAAATAGACAGATGTTCTCATGAGATTCTTACAAGAAGTTTTAATACATTTTAATTTCTATACCCAACCTGTCCAACACAAGATTTAGCTACACTTAAATTTATATTGATTTAAATTAATAATTTACAGTCACAGCAACCACTTTCAAGCCCAGTGGCAACAAGTTACTAATGACTATCATATTTGTGCTGTCACAGAGATTTCTACTGGAATTAACTCATTAAAGGGCAGGAAAGATACATATTTTATTTTCCTCAACAAGGTTTATGTTCCTATTTTTAAAGTCTGTTGGCTCTTCTGTTATGAAAAATGCATGGCATTTTAAAAAATAACCTTTTGTAGAAAATGTATCACATGTTTCTAATAAATACAAGTATACATATATATTTATATGCAAGTACATATAACACATTTAAATATATAACACTACAATTCTATTTTCCTTTAGAACACTCAAAATACTTATTGCACATTCACAGATCTATGCTGAAATTTTATAAAAATATTATTTATAATCATCTACTGTTTTCTCCAGATACCTCAGCCCTTAGAGTCATAATTTGAAGCTAATTCCTACTTTCTGATTTTTATGTATCCCGTCTTACTCTCAGTAGTGTCGGAATCAATAGAAACATGCCTCACTTCCTTGAACTTTTGAGGCTTCTTTTCACTCTGCGCTGCAATAATGAGCTTTGATTTTCTGGGCTAGAGTCACCAGAGATGCAGGGGCAACTCAAATGTTTCTTGTGTTAAAAATAAATTTTCGTTTTAAGAGAAAGCAAAGAAGAATCCTGGGACTATGTTGAGGACACAGGTGAAGCAACATAAATACAACTACAGATAGAATTTTAAGCAGTATTCAGCCTTCCCCAGTGTCAAAGCCTGGGTAGATATAGGCTCCATTTTCAGATGAGATCACTCTTGATAACAGGAATATCTCAGAGTGTATTGTTCAAGCATATTTAAACAACAAAAAAACCAATTGATTTTTGTAAAATAGTGGAAATTTTATTTGGTGATGAAATTTAAATTTAATGATGTGGGGAGTCATTGTTATAACCTTTAACTTTCCAATTCAAAATCCAGTTCATTTTGTTGAAAAATGCTGATTTGATTGTGGGAAATGCTGCTCTGCCCTCAATAAGAATTGTTATGTGTGACTTCAAATACTGTGTATTTTCTTGGTTTTCAAATAAGATGTAATTATTGGAAAGCAAAAAGTGAATTGCAAACCACTGAAAGGTTTTCCAAATATGCTTGAGGTAAAGAAATCTAGAAAAAGCATGTTTGTGTGTTTGCTTTGTTTGAGGAGATGACAGATATGAAGTCCAGCATACTGACCACAATAAACTCTCCAAAGCTAAGAGTAACCATGAAATTACATATTTTAAGTCAGAAAATGAGCAAGATATCATTATACCTTAACTTAAAATATAACTTGAATTATGTGTTACTTTTTTTTAATGAAGAGGAAAGCCCTCATTTCACCAAGATGGATTAATTTTCAAAAGTGCTAAATCTATTTGAGAGCAGAATACAACACATCATAATATAGGTCATATTTCTTCTTCTCCTCCTCATCTTTCTCCTTTTCCACTTTCTTCCCCATTCTCCTCTTCCTCTTCCTCCTCCTCCTTTGGTGTTCTGAGACAGGCTTTCTCTTCATGGCCCTTGTTGTCTTAGAACTTTCTCTGTAGAACCTCAATTTCAGACATCCACCTACCTCAGACACTAGAGTGCTGGGATTAAAGATGCATGCCACCACCGCCCAGCTTGAATATTTTTTTTCAAGAAAGAACAAAAAGAAAAAGGAAGAAAGAAAAGAAAACAATCCTGGGGTATTAGGTCCTCTCCACAAATTGTCCTTGGTTGGGGTATCATTCTTTTCAGGGCCCCTAAGGCTCAGTTTTCATGACTCTGTTGGTCTTCTTTTGAAGCTTCTGTCCACTCCAGGTCTTTCTATCTCTCCATTCGTTCATATGATTCCCTGCACTCTGACTGAAGCTTGGCCATGGGTCTCAGCCTCTGCTTGGATACCTTGATCAGTAGAGTCTTTCAGAGGCCAGCTCAGATGTAGCCCATAGACTCAGTCTCCAAGTGGAGTCCTTAGTTAGGGACTTTCTCTGGCTTGAACTCAGTGGTGGGCTCTGTGATCACCACCCCCTGGGGGGGAGCAGCCTGGCCACACCACAGAGGAAGACAATGCAACCAGTCCTGATGAGACCTCATAGGCTAGGGTCAGATAGAAGGGAAGTCAATCTGGCACTTTCTCAGACAATTAGGAATAGCACTTTCTCAAGATCCAGCTATACCACTGCTAGGCATATACCCAAAATTTGCTCAAGTACACAATAAGGACATTTTGCTCAACCATGTTTGTAGCAGCTTTATTTGTAATAGCCAGAACCTGGAAACAACCCAGATGTCCATCAATGGAGGAATAGATACAGAAATTGTGGTATTTTTACACAACGAAATACTACTCAGCAATCAAAAGTGAGGAAATCATGAAATTTGCAGGCAAATGGTGGGATCTAGAAAAGATCATTCTGAGTGAAGTATCCCAGAAGGAGAAAGACAAACATGGAATATACTCGCTTATATAGACCTAAAAGATAGGATAAACATAATGAAATCTATACACCTAAAAAAGATAATCAAGAAAGCTGACATGGGGTAAGATGATCAACCCTCATTTAGAAAGCCAAGTGGGATATGCATTGAACGTATGACAGGAGTCTACAGCAGAAAGCATCTGAAAGACTCTACCTAGCAGTGCTCCAAAATAGATACTAAGACTCACAACCAAACCTTTGGCAGAGTGCAAGGAATCATATGAAAGAAGGGGAGTTTGATGTGGAAAGGATAGGAGCTCCACAAGGACCAAATGTATCTGGGCACAGGGTCTTTTCTGAGATGGACACTCAACCAAAGTCCATGAGAGGATAAAACCTAGAACCTCTGCTCGGATGTGACCCGTGATAGCTCAGTAATCAATTGGTTTCCCATAGTAAGGGGAACAAGGACTATTTCTAACAGGAACTCAATGACTGGCTCTTTGACCTCCCCACCTCCCAAGGGAGGAGCAGTACTGTTAGGCCACAGAGGAGGACTTTGCAGCCAGTCCGGAAAATACCTGACAAAAGGGAGTCATATGAAAGGGGAGGAGGTCCTTGGAAAGGGGCAGGGAGGAGATGAGGGAGGGAGGGTGGGATTGGGGAGGGAATGAGGGATACAGCTGAGATACAGAATTAACAAAATGTAACTAATTAGAAAAATAAAATTATATATATATATAAAAGAATAAAATGCTATAGGTTTTGGCTGACGAAAATAAAAAAAAAAAAAGGTAGGAAGACCTCCCCTATCAGTGGAGTAGGGGAGGAGCATAGAGAAGGAGGGAGGTAAGGATTGGGAGGAGATGAGGGAGGGGTCCACAGCCGGGATAGAAATGGAATAAATTGCAATAAATGATGAAAATAAAAATAAATTTTAAAAGGAAAAAGTAAGTACTGCTCTTTCGGGGGACCCTGGTTTGCTTCCCAGCACCCGTATGGCAGCGCACAACTGTCTGTAACTGCAGTTCCAAAGTACCCTATGTTTTTTTTTTTACTATGGATTTTTTATTATTTATTTTTTTATTTTTTATTAATTACAGTTTATCCACTTTGTATCCCCCCATAAGCCCCTCCATCCTCCTGTCCCACCATCCCCTCCCCCTTTCTTCATGCATTCCCCTCCTCAAGTCCACTGATAGGGAGGTCCTCCTCTCCTTCCTTCTGATCTTAGTCTAATAGATCACATCAGGAGTGGCTGCATTGTCATCTTCTGTGGCCTGGTAAGGCTGCTTCTTTTTTTTTTTTTTTTAATCCTTTTCAGCTATTGTCCTCTCACCATGTACAACTACTGATGTGTAAAAATAATAATACACATAAAATAAAATAAACTGATTGATAAGACATCATTTACACTTTAAAAGATTATGATGTCAAATACTATTTTCTATTTTATATCTATCTTAAGCATAAACATTAAAACTTAAATTTACAAATAGTAGAGGTTTCAATAACTGTAGGGAGATACAATGAATATAAATATGAAAGTTAAAAAGTCTGAAAAGAAGTGAGAACATGACTTGCAGAGAGAGTGCCATTTCATGTAATAGAGGTCATTCTTTCAAGTTACTTGCCTGGGGTGAAAGATGTTACCCAGATAGATTGAGGTGAGAAATTCTACTATGAATTATCCCTACTGGAATCATAAATAAATCTAAACCATACATAAAAAATAATTTGCTAAATTGGAAATAAGTACTAAGATTTTTCTTACTAATAGATAATTTTGGAAATACCATATTAAGTGATATATATTTATATATCAGAGCAAATGTTAGCTTTAGTCCAGTTCAAGCTTAAGTATACCAATGGGATAGAAATTAATATCTTCTGAGAGAACTATTAAATACTTGCTAACATGAAACTGAATAAAAAGTTTATTGTTGAATGAAGATGGTAACATAGTGAATAAAATACAAATACAAACAGAATTTTTAAATTTGTCTAATTATACGGTATTTTCAATCCAAATAAACATTAAAATGTAATAACAATAAAATAACAATATTGGTCATATAGGTATATAAAAATAATCTATCACTTAAGATAGACAAATGCCACCTGTCCTTTCTCAGCTGAGGTTCCATTCTCCAAATTCTCACATGTGAATATAAAACAGAAAAAACAAAGAAACTACAAAAAGGTAATGAACCCATGGAGGAGGACTTAGAAAGGGGCTAGCCTGGCATAGATAGTCTGAAATGGGAAATGGAAAAATAGGGAGCAGCCGGCTGAACCACATTTTGAGATTGGGCAAGGCAGGCCAAGTGACTCACATAACAATGTGTGTTCCTATCACCACTTGGGAAATGAAGACAGCTTACACCTAGGGGACAAGACTTGGATAATTGGGGCTGGTTCTGACATAAAAGTCACCATTACTATAGTTTAGCTTCCATGGTTTCAGAAAATATTATACAAACTATTATGACAGTGAATCAGTTAAAAAAATTCTACCCAGCAGAAATATATATGAATCACAACAATGACCAGTAAGGCAAGAGACCCGTAAAGCTAGAGTAAGTGATATTCCCAGATTGGTGGTACTCGACAGCTGTCTAACTGGTCCTTAAGAAGGAAATTAAGCCTAGTACTGAAAACCTACCCAGCTACATGGAGACAGTGCAGTTATGAACCTTAGGAAAGAATCCTAACTACACCTAAATCTTATCATTATACACAGGTAACTCTAGCTACAACCCCGCTGCTTGGGCTTTTTTTTTTTTTTTTTTAGATCACATTGAGACAATTGCAAAAAACCACAACTGGACACAATACAGAGATCAATGCAGCATCAGAATTCAAGCCTCAATGAATACATCTACACAACAGCTTTTACACCAGGAGCCAAAGTATCAGGAAACTTTCTGTGAAGTGAAAATGATTGTATAAATCAGAATGGTATATATATATGTGTATATATATATATATATATATATAATCATATATAATATGATATAATAATGGCAATATAACAGCCAGCCTAACATAGATTTAATTTATTATGATTTATTCTCTTTGTATCCCAGCTGTAGCCTCCTCCCTCATCCTCTCCCATCCTGCCCTCCCTCCCTATTCTCCTCCCCTGTCCCTCCCAGAGTCCACTAGTTAGGGGAACATGGGCTGTTTCTGACATGAACTCAGTGGCGGGCTCTGTGATCACCTCCTCCTGAAGGGAGTAACAACCTTACGAGGCCACAGGAAGACAATGCAGCCAGTCCTGACGAGACCTGATAAGCTATGGTCAGATGAAATGGAAGGAGGACCTCTCCTATCAGTGGACAGGAGATATTTTTGAAGGGACCTGTTGCTTCACAAAGAACAAAAGGCAACTAAATATTCCTAGCAGAGAGATATTAGCCTCTCCAAGAAATTGGTCCCCTTATTGGTTCTATAATGAAGATTGGTCACAGAAACAAGACTGATGTAGAAACAAACAACAAAAATAGTTTCAGGAGGCTGTGTTTATATATTTGTGCATTTGTTTACACACACATATATTTGTAAAAATAATAATCAAGGAAAAGATGATATCAACTTGAATGTGGAGGATATGGAAGTGGTTGAGAGGAGTGGAGGGTGTAAAGAAGGAAAAATTAAAGTAATACTATTTCAATTAAAATATATTTAAAATTAAAAATATTTTCCAGATTTTGAAGTGTTTCTATATATATATATATACTTAAGATAGATATAAAATAGAAAATAGTATATGACATCATAATCTTTTAAAGTGTAAATGATGTCTTATCAATCAGTTTATTTTATTTTATGTGTATTATTATTTTTACACATCAGTAGTTGTGCGTGGTGAGAGGACAATAGCTGAAAAGGATTAAAAAAAAAAAAAAGCAGCCTTACCAGGCCACAGAAGATGACAATGCAGCCACTCCTGATGTGATCTATTAGACTAAGATCAGAAGGAAGGAGAGGAGGATCTCCCTATCAGTGGACATATCAGGAAGTTTTAATTCAAGATTAAACAGAAATTCATATATATGTATATATGTGTGTATATATATGTTTATTTATGTATACATATGAATATATGTATATATGTAAGTAAAATATATGTATATATATACATTTATAGCCAAAGGTAAACATAAAATATTCTGTGTGCCTGTGTTTTACCTGTAATTCATTGCATAAGATATGTCATGAAATTTCCACTCACTATAATGTGCCATGCTCAAAATATTTCAGGTTTTAGAGTACATTGGATTTTAAATTTGAGATTAAGGAAGCTCAGTAATAGCCTTTAAAGCCTGAAATATCTCCTATGAGATGCTAAACAATTTAATGATTTTTACCATGTGCTGTATTTGATGGATAGAACATTTCTCTTTTGCAATAAGTCACGAAGCTAGAGAGAGATGGATCAGAGGTTAGGAGTGTACAGTGATCACATAGAGGATGGCACTTTGGTTCTCAGTGCCCATCTTGAACAGCTTGTACCTCCGATACTCCAGCTCAGGCACATCCAGTATCCTCCACTGGTTTCAATATGCACCTGCACTCATGTGCACACATCTTTACACATGGACAAGAACATGTTCACATATATGCCTCCCCCCAAAAGTAACAACCTAGACAGGAAGCCACAGATGAGAATTCTTAATTTTCTTTTTTTGATAAAATAGTCAGCTATTGGTGAGGTCGGAGTGGGGAAGGGCTGAATTTCTCTAAGAGGCTGTCCACCGGGAGTCTAACCATGCTCCAGTAACTGTATGTGCAACACAAATTGGATATTTTAACATCTCTCTGGGGGTAGGAAAGGCCAAAATGATAGCAGGGAAGACCTGGGAGGAGTGGGACGTAAGGGTGATTGGGGTACGCTGTGTGAAATTCCCAAATTATCAATTAAAATATTGTGTAAATAACAGTAAATCTTTAAAGAACAATTCACAATTGCTCTAAAGCTTAAGAGATTCTTTTTTTTTTTTTTTTTTTTTTCAATGCAGTTTATTCAGGAACATTGAACAATCCTCGGACCCCGGGGAAAGCCAGCCCAGAGCTTAAATAGCCTCTGGGTAGCCAACCCAGGCGTGCCACGGGGGCAATGCAGATAGGTCCACATACATGGAAGCAAGCCAGATCCTCGGCCTTAGCCAAATGTGGAGTTGTTCCTGACAGAGAGCACTCACCATCGGGAAGGTGGAGGGCGGAAACCAGCTCCATCTGTAAGGCATAGCATTCTGCAGCTCTCTACAGTTCCCTTTTTCCTGCGCTGCAAATCTGTCTAAACAATTGTCGAGCTATATTTTAGGTAATTGGACTGGAGAATTCGATACTACGATGGAGCAGCTGAGAGTGGCCATTGTCACAGTAAATTCTACCGGAGTGGACGCAGGACTAGCCACAGGATTATCAAACATGGATTGCTGCAGCCATGAATCATCTGAAGGAATGGGCGGGCATGGGAGTGTTAGCAGGCCTTCTGGTGTTGGTCTCCTTGGTTTGCCTGTGGTATATATGCAAGATTAGAGTCTCACAACAGTGTGATGCAGCCATGATCATTCAGGCCTTTACAGCCATTGAAGCAAGGCATTCTCCCCAAGCATGGTTGGATACCATAAAAAGCTAAAATGATACGCTCAGGATGCGAGGCTAAGCACTGCACTCAGGGTCAGCCGCTTTGGACCCAGAGAAGAGCATGTCTGATTGCATGCGGGTTGATGCCCCAGGTCCCGCCTCTGAGAAAAAGGTATCGGACGGGTCCGATGCTCTTTGGGTGGATGACACCTAAATGAACATCTGTACAAAGTCCCAATTTATTTCTAATATCAGAGATCAGACCTCTACTCTTGCCTGATGCGTCTAAAACAAAAAAAAAAAAAAAAAAAAAGAGATTCTTTTTGACATTAGTAAGAGTCATAATAATTTTGGAGGAACAACATAGTGAGTAAAAATATCACCAAACTTCTATTAGTGAATTATATCCAAGTATAGCATTCGCTGAAATTAGCTGCTTACATTTCATCAACAGTTGCTTTACTTACATGCTACATGTATAACTGACTTCTAAAAGGAAGTATGTTTTTGTTCTCATAATTCAGCTTCACACAACTTCAAACGTATTTCAAAATGATGTTGTTGAATTGAGTTCTCAAATAGGTATATTAAAAACAAAATCATGACGCTGTTTTTGTGTCAGTTTTTTTATTTGCCTCCATTATTGAGTTTCTTTTTTCAATAGATTTGGTGCTTATGAATTACAAGATCTTAATTATTTTCCAATAAATGAGCAATCACATGAGAACGCCTCTAAATTCTGTCAATGGCCTCACGCTTGTAAAGTGCTTTGCAAAGCTGGAACTCAACAGAAAAATCATGACTAAAAACTGTAAGTTTGGATATGTAATGATTATCCAAATATCAATTTTAACACTACTAAACATAAGATTCAACTCATTAAAACAGTATTTTTTAAAAATCTTTCTCCAATCTTTCTGAGTCAGAATGCTGGTAAATTTATTGTTTATACCCCACCCCAAGTACTTGAAGCAAGTTGTTGCAGTTGGTCAAAGGGTTATGTATTTAAAACACGGTCTTCAAAATTATTCATGTCTACTTTCAATTTTAAAATAAGGAAATGATTTATGTGATTTGGTCAATTTGGCATGAATTATATAGTTAATTAGTTACTTACCTGAACATCTAACATTTCCTAATTCCAGGTCTGGAGGTACTATTTTTGAATCAGCCTCCAAAAGAGTTGTGTGCAGTTTCTTTCTAAATTATATTTAATTTGCAGCTATTTTAAATGGATGCTCATATATTTTTAAAATACTTAACCAAAACAAGAACTCAGTTTATATGCTTTTTCTTGTTTCACAAACTAGAATTACACATTGTATTTGACATTTTATTAATTGAAATTTATATTGCAGTATCTTAAACAAATCACTATTCTGTGAATTTTGATAATATTATTTATAAATATAGTATTAAACAAATAACAATCCAACTGGATTTACAGCAGCTTTATGAGTGCAGGCATTACAACTGTGAGTCATCACATTTATACTTTCAAAAATGTGTTATTTCTTATATTTTCTTCATATATGTTTCAAGGATTACTTCCAGATGTCAGGTAAATACTAAAATATGGATATTTTCAAGTTGCTTATTAGCAGTGATGCAATACCTGAATATAGCTTAGCCTCATTCAACTGTTTATTATACACTGTCTCTAGATTACTCAAAATGTGTAGTAGAACATATGCAAAGAAGCAAGGGATGTTCTGGTGTAGTGTTTAGGGGAAAATAACACTGAAAGTCTATACAGGTTCAGAAAAGAAAAAGCTACTCTAAGCTCAATTTTTTTTCAAATGCAAATGGGTAGATCCTTAGATTCTTGGTTGCAGAACTCAAAGATACTGAGGCTCAAATATGCATTCTTCATTCTGATGGGCTTAAGGTGAAAAATCTCAGAGTCCTTTTGATTTGCATCTCCCTGATGACTAAGAATGTTGAGCATTTTCTGAAGTGTTTCTCTGCCATTTGATATTGCTCTTTTGAGAATTATCTGTTTAGCTCTGTGCCCCATTTTTTTGTTTTTGTTTATTTTTATATTTTTTTACATTAATCACAGGTTATTTACTTTGTATCCCAGCTGTAGCCCCCTCTTTCATTCTTTTGCAATCCCACCCTCCCTCATCTCCTCCCAGCCCCTTTCCAAGTCCACTGATAGAGAGGTCCTCCTCCCCTTCCATCTGACCCCAGCTTGTCAGGTAAGTTCAGGACTGGCTGCAATTTACCCCATTTTTCAATTGGATTGCTTGGTTTTTTGGTGTTTAACTTCTTCATTTCTTTATATATTCTGGATATTAGCCCTCTGTCAGATGTAGGGTTGGTGAAGATCCTTTCCCTGTTTGTAGGCTGTCATTTTGTTATGATGACAGTGTCCTTTGCTTTACAGAAGCTTTTCTGTTTAATGAGGTCCCAAGTCTTAGAGCCTGTGCTGTTGGTGTTCTGTTCAGGAAATTTGTCTCTGTGTAAATGAGTTCCAGGATCTTCCCCACTTTTTCTTCTAACAGGTTTAGGGTGTCTGGTTTTATGTTGAGGTCTCTGATCCAGTTGGAATTAAGTTTTGTGCAGGGTGATAACAGGATAAACATCAGAAAGGGGAGAAGACAAGGAACAAGACAGGAGCCTACCAGAGAATGCCTCTGAAAGACTCCAGTAGTCAGGGTATTAAAGCAGAGGCTCAGACTCATAGCCAAACTTTGTACAGAGTGCAGGGATTCTTATGAAAGAATGGGGAGATAGAAAGACCTGGAGGGGACAGGAGCTCCATAAGAAGGCAAGCAGAGACAAAAATACTGTGCCCATAGGACCCTGAAGAGACTGATACCCCAAAGAAGGACCATGCATGAGAGGACCTAGACCCCTGCTCAGATGTAGCCCATGTTCAGATCAGTCTCCAAGTAGGTTCCCTAGTAAGAGGAACAGGGGCTGTCTCTGGCATGAACTCAGTGGCAGTCTCTGATCACCTCCTTCAGGGGGGTGCAGGGTTGCAGCCTTGCCAGGCTACAGAGGAAGACAATGCATTCAGTCCTGATGAGATTTGGTAGGCTAGGGTCAGATGGAGGGGGAGAAGAACATCCCCTATCAATGGACTAGGACAGGGGCATGGGGGAGAAGAGAGAGGGATGGTAGGATTGGGAGGAGACAAAGGAGGGAGCCACAAGGTGAATAAACTGTAATAATGAATAAATAAACATGCATTCTTCAATTCACCATTGTTTACCACAGGCAAAGAAAGATGAACTCACCCAAGCCTTCAAGTAGATGCGCAGCTCAACATTTATTTCTAGTTATCCACCAAATTATGAGACCCATAAATCCTCATCGTCCCTCACTATTTCCTAAACACTCACTGTAGTAGACTTGTTTTGAGTTATTATTTGAGACCAAGTTTCACTGTTTCTCTACTGACCTGAAATGGCAGACCAGAGTAGCTTGAATTTGTGTCTTGTCTCCAGCCTCTGCCTCTAAGCACTAGGATTCTCCAGCTGTGTTCCACCATGCCTGGTTCTGTGAGACATTCAATAACATCTCTGCTGAGATTGTTAAGAATAAATCACTGAATTTTGACATAAAAACAGTGTTTTTTTGGAAATCTTAATCCATACCTGCTATTGATAAGGAAAAAAAAAAGTAATAAACTTAGAATCATGTGGTTCTCTGTCTTTAAGCTGCTAATTCACTGACTGCCTTGGTAGTTTAACTCAGGAAAATTATTTAATTCTAAATTGTTCCTAAAGTCCTCTACAGGCTATCATTTTTGTACACACTAATAGGATCCCAGTAGGTTCCTAGAAGACAGAAACTCTTCTGTATCTTCAACTTTGCTTCTTTATTAGCATAGTACTTAGCAAATAATTATTTGAACACACACACACAAACACACACTCGTTATATAATTAAAACCCAACCTAGAGTGCATTACACCTATGAAGCATATCCCATAAATTCCACATTTCTCTGGACAAATTTTAGCAGTGCAATCGTATCTAGCTATCTGCTGCCTACTTCAATAAAGGTCTACTTTATTTGTGCAGTAAATGAGAGTTTAGTATATGCTTCTTAATGAATCCTCAGAAGTTTTTTTCTAGCTTTCTTTTTAAAGTAGATGATTGAAATAAAATTAATAAAACAAAATAAATCATAGTAGTACAAAATAGACAAACAGACAGAAAATAATATTCAAATAAAAAAGCACAAGAAACACAATTAAGGGCAGCAATATATGCTCAAAAAAAATAACCCTAATGCAATGGTATATTTAGAGATTTGTTTTTGTCTTTGCTTTTTTTTTTAAACCTTATCAGACGTTTGCTGATATGATAGTTTCCAATTTTTTCTTTTCATGGGATATCTGTTTGTATGAATATAGCTTTTATTGAGAGAAAGAAAGAATGGGAATGGAATTATGTGAGTAGGAGGAGGATAGGAGTGGGGTGAGTAAAAATCATGATCAGAATATAAGAGCACTCGCTGGTCTTCCAAAGGTCCTGAGTTCAATTCCCAGCAACCACATGGTAGGACACAACAATCTATAATGAGATCTGGTGCCCTCTTTTGGTGTGCAGGCAGAGATACATGCGCAGTATGTGTAAGTAATAAATAAATCTTAAAAAAGAAAAATGTTTTGATAAAAGTGATTATTTTAATTTGTTTTTTATTTTAGATATAAAATCAAATATCTTCAAATGTTACTTTTAAAAATAAGTTAGTTGTGTATGGAGTTAAGAAATGTACATCAGTAATGAGAAAATGCAGAAGAGATAGATGTTAAAGGTGGGGAATTACGTACTTGCAGTTTAGAAGTTGACAAATTTGCTTCAGAACTTTTCTGTTGATATTTTCTGTCATTCATTCATACATGTTCCAATTAAAGTTGGAAACTTACAAAAAAGTCCATCTCAAATAATTTCCATTTCCTGTTTTACAGCATTTTTAATTTTAATTTTATTTTTATTAATTATGGTTCATTCACTCTATATCCCAGCTGAAGTCCCCTCCCAATCCCATCTTCCTTCCCTCTTCTTCTCCTATGCCCCTCCTCCAGTCCAATGATAGGGAGGTCCTCCTCCCCTTCCATCTCACCCTAGTCTATTAAGTATCATCAGCAATGGCTATATTGTCTTTCTCTATGGACTGGTAAGGATGCTCCACCCTCAAGTGGAGGTGATCAAAGATCCAGCCCATGTGTCCATGTTAGAGAAGGTCCCTGTTCCTATTACTGGGGAACCCTCTTGGACACTGAGCTGCCATGGCTACTTCTGTGCAGGGGTTCTTGGTTATCTCCATGCATGGTCCTTCTTTGGAGTCTCAGAAAAGACCCCTGTGCCTGAATTTTTGGTTCTGTTGCTCTCCTTGTGGAGCTTCTGTCTGTTCCCTCCAGGTATTTCTATTACCCCTTCTTTCCTAAGATTCCCTGCACTCTGCCCAAAGTTTGGCTATGAGTCTCAGCAGATGTTTTAATAAACTGCTGGGTAGAGTCTTTCAGAGGCCCTGTGTGATAGGCTCCTGTCCTGTTCCCTGTTTTCTCCCTGTTCGATGTCTGTCCTGTTTGCCTTTCTGAATGAAGATTGAATATCTTATCCAAGGTCCTTCTTCTTGATTAGCCTCCTTAGATGTACAGATTTTAGTATTATTATCCTTTATTATATGTCTAATATCAACTTATAAGTGAGTAGATACCATGTGTGTCTTTCTGCTTCTGGGATACCTCACACAGGATTATCATTTCTAGATCCTACCATTTGCCTACAAAATTTTATGATTTCCTTATTTTTAATTGCTGAGTAGTATCTTAAAGCATTTTTAACAATAGGAAAATAAACTATGCTATATGAATTTTATTTTTAGAACCAAACTTATCTTAATAGTTCTTCCTGGATATTTAGAAATCAGTGCCTCACCCTGCATATGAAAATATTGACTCTCTTTCACCTCTGTTCCTCCTGTAATTTTGCTTATTCTTTCTGAAAACTGAAGGCACATAATTTTTGTGTCTCTAATAAATAGTGTGTGATCAGACAAAAGTACCTTAAGTAATTATTCCAAGAAATCACTGCTTGGTAATATTGTAGACAAACCAATAGCTCATTGTTATATAATAACTCGTTGTCTTTTTTTATTAGTATTCCAAGATACATTTTCACTGTGGAATATCAACCAAGCTCTTAGGCCATGAACTCTACCAGATCCTCACCAGTTTCCACCTTGCATAAATTAATTTTATTGCTGTGTCTGAGAGTCCATTGCCATATAAATATGGTGCTTCAAAAAAAAGGTGGGAGGGAGACTGTCAAAATGGTGTTCTAACTTTCTGCATAATGTACTGTTTATTGAAAACAATTCTGGCAGATCTTTTGAAAGATCAAGATTCGGAGGGGGAGGGGCAACATGGCGGCGCCGGGAGGACTCTCATTCTGAGCAGCAGCAGCAGGATCAGCACAGTGAGCAGCAATCAGAACTTGAGGCCATAAAACACAGTCATTGTGTTTCCCAGGTGAGAGGATACCCCACGGTGGGGGATTCAATCAGCTTTTAACTCACCCAGCTAAACCGCAGAAGAGATCCTGGTTCTGCCAGAAGCTTGGCTGCCGGCCGCTAGACCCAGCCCCAGCCCAGAGCCACAAGCCAGTGTCTCTGGTCACGGTCCCAGACTGAACCATGCGCACCACACTTTCAGAGACTGGAATTTTCAGTCAAGAGATAACCCCAGGGTACAGGAAATGATTGGGACCGGCCTTAGGTCACCCAGACATCCCCTGGAAAAGACTCAGGTTCCACGGGCACCCCAGGAGCCAGAGCCTGGGACGCAGGCTCCAGCACCACAGAGCTCTGCCTGCCTGCGCGCCTGATTGGCCACCTGAGATAGAACTGTGGGCCCCAGGGCACCAGCAAATGAGTTTCACTGTCCAGTGCAAACACACAGGGAGGGAAACGGCTGGTCTGATCTCAGAGCACTCAGTCGACACCCCCAGCCTGAAAAGTTCCCCGGAAAATTACCCAGCTTAGGGAGGCACCCAGGCTCCCAAAGGCCGCAAAGGCAGACACAGGAAGTTTCTGCGCACCAGAGAGCTGGTGGAGACTGAGCTGCCATCACTCAGCTGTGCTCCAGGCACAGGCAGTTTCTGCGGCCAGCCATCTGGTGGACACTGAGCAGTGTGCACCAGGGCAAAAAAAGACACTGGGAGTCCGTGTCTCCAGAGAATCCACAGGGAAGGAAAGAAACTGTACTGACTTAAATCACCCAATCCTTCCCTAGAAAAAGTCTAGCAGACCAGTGGAGCCGAGGAGCGATCACTCAGCTGTGCTCCAGACACAGGCACAAACAGTTGCTGCGCACCTGATGTCCAACTGGGTCACAGCAACTGATCATTAAATTTACAACAAGAAACCCAGAAACAGGGCAGCTGCCCTCAGGACTTCCCTGGGTGAGAGGAGAACCCTCTCGACTAACAAAGACCACAGTTACCACTCAGGTCTATATCCCTGAGGTGAGCAACTCCTGAAAAAACACCAGCCATCCAGGGACTATACCCAGAAAGCTTAGAAGACATCCTTCAGGAAAAACCAGCTTTCTGCAAAGGGGATTCTCTCCACCAGAGGATTCCCAGGAACCACCAGAAAATAACCCCAAACACCTAAGATAGCACAATGGGTAGAGGCCAGCGTAAAAGCTCAAACAACAAAAGACAGAGCAATATGGCATCTCCAGAACCCAGTTACCCACGGGCAAGTAGCCCTGGACACCCGAGCATAACTGAAATCCAAGAAGATGACCTAACAACTATGCTCATGAAGATGATAACAGAGGAAACAAATAAGATTCGTAAAGACATAGAGGAAGATAAACTCAAACAGAATATTGCCATCCATAAAGAAATAGAGGAAGCTTCAGCCAAACAGTTTATGGCCTTTAGAAAGGAAATGCTTAAAGCACTGAATGAAATAAAAGAAACAGGTTGAAGGAACTAAAAGAAAAACAGGAAAGTACAATCAGACAGGTGAAGGAAGTAAACAAAACAACTCAAGACCTGAAAATAGAATTGGAAAAAATTAAAGAAAACACAAATGGAAGAAATAATGGAAAGGAAGAATCTAGGGAAGAAAACAGGAACTACAGAGGCAAGCATAACCAACAGACTACAAGAGATGGAAGAAAGAATCTCAGGTGTAGAAGATACAAAGGAAGAAATCGATGTATCTGTCAAAGAAAATGTTAAATTCGAAAAATTCCTGACACAGACCGTCCAAGAAATCCAAGACAATATGAAAAGACAAAACCTAAGAATAATAGGTATAGAGGAAAAAGAAGACTCCCTTCTCCAAGGCCCACAAAATATTTTCAACAAAATCATTGAAGAAAATTTCCCCAAGCTAAAGGAGAGGCCAATTAGAATACCTGAGGCCTACAGAACACCCAACAAATTTGACCAGAAAAGAAAATCCACCCACCACATAATAAACAAAACAGAAAGTATACAGAACAAAGAAAAAATACTAAAAACTGCAAGGGAAAAAGGCCAAGTAACATATAATGGCAAACCCATTAGAATCACATCTGACTTTTCAACAGAGAATATGAAAGCCAGAAGGGCCTGGACAGATATCATGCCGACCCTAAGAGAACACAGATGTCAGCCCAGGCTAATATACCCCGCAAAACTCTCAGTCCTCATAGATGGAGAAAACAAGATATTCAATGACAAAAACAAATTTCAACAATACCTACAAACAAATCCAGCATTACAGAGGACACTAGAAGAGAAAATACAACCCAGGAAAACTAGCTACATTCAAGAAAACACAGGAAATAACCTCACTTCAGTAAAACAAAAAGCAACCAAGCACACAACCTGATGACCACAGCCAATATCAAAATCAAGGGATCTAACAGCCACTGGTCATTAATCTCTCTCAACATCAATGGACTCAACTCTCCAATAAAAAGACACAGATTTACAGAATGGATACGTAAACTAAACCCAGCAATCTGTTGCATACAAAAAACACACCTAAGACAGAAAGATAGACATTACCTGAGGGTAAAGTGTTGGAAGACGACTTTCCAAGCAAACGGACCCAAGAAGCAAGCAGGAGTAGCCATTCTAATATGTGATAAAATAGACTTTCATCCAAAAATAATAAAAAGATGGGGAAGGACACTTCATACTCATCAAGGGAAAATTCCACCAGGAAGACATCACAATCCTGAACATCTATGCCCCAAATACAAGGGCACCCACATTTGTGAAAGAAACATTGATAAAATTTAAAGCACATATAGATCCCCACACATTAATAGTGGGAGACTTCAACACCCCACTCTCAACAAAGGACAGGTCAACAAAACAGAAATTAAACAAAGAAACAATGTCTCTGACAGAGGTCATGAATCAAATGGACCTAACAGACATTTACAGAACTTTACACCCAAACACAAAAGAATTTACCTTCTTCTCAGCACCTCATGGAACCTTCTCCAAAATAGACCATATAGTGGGTCACAAAGCAAGCCTCAACAGATACAAGAAGAGTGAAATAATCCCTTGTATCTTGTCTGATGATACAAGGATGATCCAGGAATGAAGTTGGACCTCAACAATAACAGAAATAGCAAAAAGCCTACACACACATGGAAACTGAACAACTTGCTACTAAATGACAGCTGGGTCAGGGAAGAAATAAAGAAAGAAATTAAAGTCTTTCTAGAAATCAATGAAAATGAAGACACAACATACCCAAACTTGTGGGACACAATGAAAACAGTGCTAAGAGGAAAGTTCATAGCACTAAGTGCCTTCAAGAAGAAATTCGAGACAGCTCATTCAAGCACCTTAATGGCTCACTTAAACACCCTAGAAAAACAAGAAGCAGACACACCAAGAAGGACTAGACGGCTGGAAATAATCAAACTCAAGGCTGAAATCAATCAATTGGAAACAAATAAAACAATTCAAAGAATCAATGAAACCAAGAGCTGGTTCTTTGAGAAAATCAACAAGATCAACAAACCCTTAGCCAACCTAACTAAAAGGCATAGAGACACCACCCAAATCAACAAAATCAGAAATGAAAAGGGGGATATAACTACAGACACTGAGGAAATCCAAACAATCATTAGGACTTACTTCAAAAGTCTATATGCCACAAAATTTGAAAATCTAAATGAAATGGACAATTTTCTTGATCGATTTGACTTACCAAAGCTGAATCAGGATCAGGTAAATCAACTAAATAGACCTATATCCCCCAAAGAAATAGAAGCGGTCATCAAAAGTCTCCCATCCAAAAGAAGCCTAGGACCAGATGGCTTCAGCACAGAATTCTACCAGACCTTCAAAGAAGAGCTAACACCAATTCTCTTCAAACTATTCCACAAAATAGAAACAGAAGGAACATTACCAAACTCCTTCTATGAATCCACAGTCACCTTGGTACCTAAACCTCACAAAGACTCAACAAAGAAAGAGAATTTCAGGCCAATCTCCCTTATGAACATTGATGCAAAAATACTTAACAAAATACTTGCAAACTGAATACAGAACACATCAAAGATATTATCCACTATGACCAAGTAGGCTTCATCCCAGGTATGCAGGGGTGGTTCAGTATTAGGAAATCCAACAATTTGATCCAGCATATTAACAAATTGAAAGAAAAAAAAAACACATGATAATCTCCCTAGATGCTGAAAAAACATTTGACAAAATCCAACATCCATTCATGTTTAAAATATTGGAGAGATCAGGGATACAAGGCACATATCTAAACATAGTGAAGACGATATACAGCAAGCCTATAGCCAACATCAAACCGAACAGAGAGAAACTTAAAGCAATCCCACTGAAATCAGGGACAAGACAAGGCTGTCCACTCTCTCCATATCTCTTCAACATAGTGGTGGAAGTCCTTGCTAGTGCAATAAGACAGTTGAAGGAGATCAAGGGGATACAGAATGGAAAGGAAGAAGTAAAATTATCACTATTTGCAGATGATATGATAGTATACATGAGTAACCCCAAAAACTCTACCAGGGAACTCCTACAGCTGATAAACACCTTCAGCAAAGTGGCAGGATACAAAATTAACTCAAAAAAATCAGTAGCCCTCCTGTATACAAAAGACAAAAGGGCTGAGAAAGAAATTAGGGAAACAACACCCTTCACAATAGCCACAAATGACATAAGGTACCTCAGAGTAACCCTAACCAAGGAAATCAAAGACTTGTATGAAAAAAATGTCAAGTCTCTGAAGAAAGAATTAGAAGAAGATATGAGAAGATGGAAAGATCTCCCATGCTCATGGCTTGGCAGGATTAACATAGTAAAAATGGCCATCTTACCAAAAGCAATCTACAGATTCAATGCAATTCCCATCAAATTACCAACACAATTCTTTACAGACCTGGAAAGAAAAATTCTCACCTTCATATGGAATAACAAGAAACCCAGAATTGCTAAAACAATCCTCTACAATAAAAGATCTTCTGGAGGTATCTCCATCCCTGATCTTAAGCTGTAATATAGAGCAACAGTTTTAAAAACTGCATGGTACTGGCATAGAAACAGAATGGTGGATCAATGGAACCGAACAGAGGACCCAGAAATAAACCCACACACTTATGGACACCTGATCTCTGACAAAGACGCCAAAACCATTCAATGGAAAAAAGATAGCATCTTCAAAAAATGGTGCTGGTCCAACTGGATGTCTACATGTAGAAAAATGAAAATAGATCCATATTTATCACCCTGCACAAAACTGAAGTCCAAGTGGATCAAAGACCTCAACATAAAACCAGACACATTAAATCGGCTTGAAAAAAAGTGGGAAATACCCTAGAACTCATTGGTACAGGAGAAAACTTCCTGAACAGAACACCAACAGCACAGGCTCTAAGAGCAACAATCAATAAATGGGGCCTCATGAAACTGAAGAGCTTCTGCAAAGCAAAGGACACCGTCATCAAAACAAAGTGACTGCCTACAGATTGGGAAAGAATCTTCACCAACCCTTTATCTGACAGAGGACTCATATCTAGTATATATAAAGAACAAAAGAAGCTGAAAAGCAGCAAACCAAGTAATCCACTTAAAAAATGGGGAACAGAGCTAAACAGAGATTTCTCTGTAGAGGAATATCGAATGGCAGAGAAGCACTTAAAGAAATGCTCAACCTCACTAGCCATAAGGGAAATGCAAATCAAAACAACCCTGAGATTTCACCTTACACCCATGAGAATGGCCAAGATCAAAAACTCAAGTGACAACACATGCTTGAGAGGTTGTGGAGAAAGGGGAACCCTTCTCCACTGATGGTGGGAATGTAAACTTGTACAACCACTCTGGAAATCAATCTGGCGCTTTCTCAGACAACTAGGAATAGCGCTTCCTCAAGATCCAGCCATACCACTCCTGGGCATATATCCAAAAGAGGCTCAAGTACACAAAAAGGACATTTGCTCAACCATGTTTGCAGCAGCTTTATTTGTAATAGCCAGAAGGTGGAAACAACCCAGATGCCCCTCAACTGAAGAATGGATGCAGAAATTGTGGTACATCTACACAATGGAATATTACTCAGCAATGAAAAATAAGGAAATCATGAAATTTGCAGGTAAATGGTGGGATCTGGAAAGGATCTTCCTGAGTGAGTTGTCCTAGAAACAAAAAGACACACATGGTATATACTCACTCATATAGACATACAACATAGGACAAACCCACTAAAACCTGTGCATCTAAAGAAACTAAGCAAGAGAGAGGACCCTAACTAAAATGTCCAATCCCCATCTGGAAAGGCAAAGAGGATGGACATCAGAAGAAGAAGAAAACAGGAAACAATCTAGGAACCTACCACAGAGGGCCTCTGAAAGCCTCTGCCCTACAGACTATCAATGCAGATGCTGAACCTGATGGGCAACTGTTGGGCAGAGTGAATGGAATTTTATGTAAGAACTGGGAAATAGTAAGAGCTGGAGAGGACAGGGTCTCCACAAGGAGAGCAACAGAACAAGAAAATTTGAACACAGGGAACTTCCCAGAGACTCATACTCCAACCAAGGACTATTCATAGAGATAACCCAGAACCCCTGCACAGATGTAGCCCAGGGCAGTTCAGAGTCCAATTGGGTTACATAGTAATGTGAAGGGGGACTGCCTCTGACATAATCTGACTGGCCTGCTCTTTGATCACCTCCCCCTGGTGGGGAGCAGCCTTACCAGGCCACAGAAGACGACAATGCAGCCACTTTTGATGTGAACTGATAGACTAAGATCAGAAAGGAGAGGAGAACCTCCCCTATCAGTGGACTTGGGGAGTGGCATGCATGCTGAGGGAGGAGGGAGGGTGGGATTGGGAGGGGAGGGGGGAGGGGCTTATGGGGGGATGCAGAATGAATAAAGTGTAATTGATGAAAAATTAAAAAAAAATAAAAATAAAAAAAGAAAGAAAAAAAATTAAAAAAAAGATCAGGATTCAACACTTAATGGTGTTGTTATTTATATGTGTCTGATAAAAACATTGGACTTTAAAAAATAATTAGATAAAATCCTGTACAATTGACATTACCTGTCCTGTGTGTGTGTGCCTGTGTGTGTGTGTTTAATTTACGTGCATGCATATGTGTATATGCATATGGAGTTCTGTACTTTTCTCCACCTTATCTTATAGTCACTTCTGTTATTTTTTGATATTATAAATTCATCATTTCCTTAACCATTTTCCCTCTAAATCTTCCTTCTATCTGTCCTCACTGCACACTTCGGTGGGTCTTCATAATGTCACTTGTGGGTATGTTCTCAGTCTGCTCAGTCAGTTTGCATATTAATCTAGAGAAATAGTCTTCCACATGAAAGAGACCACCTTGACTTTGAGACAAGATCTGTCCCTAGAGCTAGAGCCCACTGGCAAGGCATGGCTGACCTGCCAGAGAACTCCAGGAATACTTGTGTTTCCTGACACCATTCAGCACTGGAGATCCAGGTGTGTGCCCATGCTCGGCTTTGGTCAGCGTGAGAGATCCAAATTCAGATCTCCATTCTCATGTAACAGGTGCTTTACTGATTACATTATCATCATACGTCTCAATTGCACTATACTTCTAAATCCATGAGAAACCATCAGGATCTTTAGATGATACTGGAAAAACAAACAAAGGATATCTATTAAATATGCTCTCAAAAGCATTATCTCATTTAAATCTTAAATACTTCCTTAAAACATGGTTTATGTATAAGGGAAATAAAGCACAGAGATCAAATATTTTGCACATCGTCTCAGAAGCAGTAACTACAACAACCAGCAGTCAAACACAGTAAGTCACCTCCACTGTCAGAGGTGTGGTTATCTGACTCACACTACTGGGTCTTATTTAAGTCTTCTGCAGGTCCCTTTATATATGGGTAGAGGGACTCTCATTGACTTTCACTGCTGTTCCAATTATCCTAAATATTGTTTCATTTTCTTTTATTTCTTTGTTTTTATTTTTATTTTTAATTCTTTATTAATTACACTTTATTCACTTTATATCCCCCCTGTGTTTCCCTCCCTCCTTCCATCCCAATCCCTTCTTTCCTCCCCACTCTGCACGCATGCCCCTCCCCAAGTCCACTGATAGGGGAGGTCTTCTTTTCCTTCCTTCTGATCCTAGTCTGTTAGGACTAATCAGAAGTGGCTTCATTGTCTTCTTCTGTGGCCTGGTAAGACTGCTTCCCCCTCAGGGGGAGGTAATTAAAGAGCAGGCCAATCAGTTCATGTCAGAGACAGTCCCTGTTCGTATTAAAATGGAACCCACTTGGATACTGAACTGCCATGGGCTACATCTGTGCAGGGGTCTTAGGTTATCTCCATGCATAGTCCTTGGTTGGAGTATCAGTCTCAGGAAAGACCCCTGTGCTCAGATTTTTTGGTTCTGTTGCTCTCCTTGTGGAGTTCCTGTCCTCTCCAGATCTTACTGTTTCCCACTTCTTTCCTAAGATTCCCTGCACTCTGCTCAAAGGTTGGCCATAAGTCTCAGCATCTACATTGATAGTCTGCAGGGCAGAGCTTTTCAGAGGTCCTCTGTGTCAGGCTCCTGACTTGTTCCCTCTTTTCTCCTTCTTCTGATGTCCATTCTCTTTGCCTTTCTGGATAGGGATTGAGCATTTTAGCAAGCATCCTCCCTCTTGATTAGTTTCTTTAGGTGTACAGATTTTAGTAAATTCTTTGCATTTAATCAAAGAGTTTTTGGAAATAACCTTAACCTGAAGTAACTTGAGACCAGTTGGACTCTATGATATATAAAACCTTTTCCAGAGTTCAAGATTTCTTTAGTTTTCTCAAGGTTCATGTTCCAGATGGCTTCACTGGAGAATTATTTTTTATTGCTTATGTTTGTCTGGAAACTGTTTCTTTCAAGCAATATATTCTGAGAGAAGAATAATAGCTGTGCACGTACATGCGAAAAAATAAAAACAGGTAAAAGGAAAATCATAGAGAAAGCTAAAATAATATATTTTAAAAGCTGATTAAACATGACAGAATTAATATGGCAGTAACAGCAAAATTAGGAAGAACAGTGATTGCAATCCTGATAAGAGTAGCAGTAATCCATTAGTCATATCTCTCACTTATTCACTTAACAAATGTATATTGATTATTTGAGAAATGTGGATCATGGTTCTTTGTAATGGGTCTATATACTAAGAATCCATCATTTTATCATTTGTCTTTTCCATGGTTTTACAGGTCTCACATTTCGATGGCTTAGCTGTCACCTTTGTGATAGATATATTATATCAGACTCTCCTTTATATGTGTGCAGCAGAGCTAAATGGCTTCTGGGTGAGGAATGTTACTCCAGAAATGAAGCAGTCTCAGAAGGTACAGAACTAGAAAAGGTACAGAAAAGATCCATGGCCTTCTCTGTAATTCAGCCCTGCACTGAGGAGGTCTACCTGAGAGAATGACATCACCCCTCCTGGGGTAGCTCATTGTAAGTCTGAGTCCCTGACTTCTGTGCCTCAACAGCTAACCATCTTCATCTCATTATACATCCCCAGTTAAAGCTTCTGTTTTCCATGCATATGTCACTTTATGTGTCAGTCCCCTGAAGACGGAGATTTGCTGTTGCTTTTCTAAAACTATGTTCAAAGGTGAATACTCGTGTTCAATAAATATTTATTCAACTAGAGAATACTCCTGCAGACTTTGTTAATGGTAGATCATATAATCCCATCAATATTCAAAAGAATTACATACACAGGGACAAACCCCATGTTTCTAAGCAAGCCACATCACTTAGTTTCTCAGTTGTTTCATCTTCAACACTAATTATGTCTTACAATTTTCTGATAATCTAGAGGTAGATTGTAACAAAGTATATTGTGTTTTAAGAAAAACCATGATATCAAATAGAGAGACAGTTCTAAGTGTTTTCAATGCCTTTTCCCATTTCGTTTTATTAGGATGCCGTGGTGGAAGTGTTATTATTAATATTAACAACATTTTATTAAATTATGTTGTTTTACAGCTAACTTTTTTATTCCATTTCTCCACTACCCTGTAACTGTTCCCACATTTCATCAGTCCCAAAACTCATGAAAATCCTCTTTAATTATTACTGAATCAATTTACTAGTGTCTATATGCACATTTGTTCACAACTGACCAATTGGGACTGGGTAGCTTATCAGGCAGCTGACTTTTCTTCTTGTCCCAACCACTGATTGCCTGAAGATTTCCATCTAGGAGTGCAAGTTTGTGAACTTTTATCCACTCACCCCTGCCTGTTAACTGTTGATATTGTCAAACAGGTCCTGTTTGGGTAACTAAATGGTTGATACTTTTAATTTTATTTTTGAGGTTAAAATACATTTTATCAATACAGCTTCCTCCTTATAACTGGAAGATGTTATCTAGGAGCAGGAGTCCAGGAACCCTGGTTTTCTCACTCTACTTCTAATTTATTGTTTTTAATGAGTCTCAGACACGGGTGTAGAATTGGGGCTATTTAGGGGAGGTGGCTCCCATGGTCACTAACCAGTTCTCTGCATTTTTACCCATTGTGGATCTTCTGTATTGGTCTTCATTCTTTGCAGGAAGAATTCCCTTTGATGTTGATGAGTGCTACCTGTGTCCGTCACTATAAGCATTTAAGATGCAGTTAGAGGTTATATCAGTTTAGGAAAATGGCGTTAGTAAGTTCTCCTCTATGGTCCAATACCTTTCAAAAAAAGGCTCATTGACTAGGTTTACATACCGGGCACAATTTCCTCCATACTGGGCAATCAAATTAGACAGTTGTTGGTTACCCTAAAACTAAAAGCGCCATTATCGCACCATTTCAGATATCTCTCCAGGAAGTTTCCTGTTGTGAATTTTAGGCTTTACAGTTGTGCAGGGTATTAGTTTTTCTCCTTTGGCAGCCTGTGTAGCAGTTCAGATACTATGAGAGCTGCCATTCAGGAAGAAGATTCCAGGATAGTATCATCTCGACTCCTCTAAGCCCCATGTCTGAAGTTTTCACCCATCGGGTATAGCTTTCGAGTTCTGTGGGGATAATCAAAGGCAGTAATAGTACGTTATATCATTTTAGAGATCTCTTGAACTTCCCCTGCCAACAAGTCAAAGGTAGATATCTCTTGCTTGTCACTGGACTTTCTGTTATGCAGGCAATGTTTTCTGGGAAGTGCATTATCATCCAGTATAGTGTTAACTCTATTTAAAGCATATTCACTTGCAAGTATCCTCTCTCTCTCTCTCTCTCTCTCTCTCTCTCTCTCTCTCTCCTTCTATTTCTCTTCCCCTAAGATCTCTCTTCTACTTTCTGACTCCAGGTTTGTACTCACCTATAAAGATTTGGATCTGAAACCACAAATAAGAGTGTGCATGAAACATTCATCTTTTGTTGTTAGGGTTACCTCAATCACTATAATGTTTCCCAGTTCTGTCCATTTATCTACAAATTTTATGATTTTCTTTTTAACAACTAGCCAGAGTTCTTACATACTGTATGTTTATTATCCATATTTCAATTCAAGGACAGACAACTATTATTTTTAAATATTAAAAAAAGATAAGGAGAAAACAAGAAATAGGATAGGAGCCTACCACAGAGGGCCTCTGAAAGAGTCTTCCCAACAGTGTATCAAAGCAGTTGCTGAGACTCATAGCAAAACTCTGGGAGAAGGGAGAGATAGTGGGACCTGGAGAGGACAAGAGCTCCACAAGAAGAGCAACAGAACCAAACTATATGGGCACAGGGGTCTTTTCTGACACTGACATTCCAACCAAGGACCATTCATGGAGATAACCAAGAACCCCTGCTCAGATGTAGCCCATGACAGCTCAGTATGCATGTAAGGGGAACAAGGACTGTCTCTGACATGAACTCAGTGGGAGGCTCTTTGACACACACACACACACACACACACACACACACACACACACACCGCCGACTGAGGGGTAAGCAGCCTTGCTAGGTCTCAGAGGAGGCCATTGCAGCCAGTCCTGATGAGACCTGATAAGCTAGGATCAGATGGAAAGGGAGGAGAACCTCCCCTATCAGTCGACTTGGAGAGGGGAATGGGAGGAGATGAGGGAGATGAGGGATTGGGAAGAAATGAGGGAGGGGGCTACAGCTGCTATACAAAGTGAATAAACTATAATTAATATAAAAATAATAAAATTTATTTAAAAATATGAGGATGTAGATTCTAGAATACTGTATTTTTATTTCTTATCTCATATTCTGTAACTTTTTCCCTTGTTAAATTGTTTCTTTGTATGTTTTAAATAAATATCCTACTTCCATCTATAAAACATGTCATAGAACTTCTGATACATGTTTTATTTGGAAAGTACACTGCTTTATTTTCCCTATTAGAATCTTGATGGATATATAATCAGATAAGTAGACCAGCACTGGGAACCTTTAATGTTTTTAAGAAGAAAAACATGGATTAACATTGCTGAGCATGGTTGGCTACCATAAAAAGCTAAAATGTTACGTTCAGGATGTGAGGCTAAGCACTGCACTCAGGGTCAGCCGCTTTGGACCCAGAGAAGAGCAAGTCTGATTGCATGCGGGTTGATGGCCCAGGTCCCGCCTCTGAGAAAAAGGTTATCTGACAGGTCTGATGCTCTTTGGGTAGATGACACCTAAATGAACATTGGTACAAAGTCCCAATTTATTTCTAATATCAGAGATCAGACCTCTACTCTTGCCTGATGTGTCTAAAACAAAAAGGGGGAACTGTAGAGAGCTGCATAATGCCGCGCCTTAAAGATGGAGCTGGTTTCAGCCTTCCCCCATCCCGATGGTGAGTGCTCTCTGTCACAAACAACTCCACATTTGGCCAAGGCTGAGGATCTGGCTTGCTTCCATGTATGTGGACCGATCTGCATTGCCCACGTGGCACGCTGGGGTTGGCTACCCAGAGGCTATTTAAGCTGTGGGCTGGCTTTCCCCAGGGTCAGATGATTGTTCAAGGTTCCTGAATAAACTGCATTGAGAAAAAAACAAAAAACAAAAAACATTGCTGAGCCTATGAAGAAGAATTGCCACATGGTTTCAGAGAGCACCATTCCACGGGCTATAGTGGTTTCTGGACCACTTCTTGAACAAAAGATGCATTTCTCTTCAGAAAAACAAATGCAAGGTTGGGTCATATGTTTCATGACACCACTACAGCCTATGACTTAATTTTTAAAGTGAAAATCAACAGTGTGTTCCCTAAAGAGAGGTAGCAGTGTGTTACTCTTCATTTATTTTTCTTGTTAAATAAAGCTTATCTTTCAACACTGAATGAGCATAATCAATGGAAGTTAGTTACCATCATTTATCACAGTCATAATAACTAGCTATACTATTTCTATATCTGTAGTTAATAAAAGTCATCCATTTACAGCTCTCTAAAGACTATTATTGAAGCCTGGGTACTAATTTGAGCCTCAACAAAATGAGATGGTGCACATAGAATGAGTTAGAAGATGACTATCAGGAAGAATGACACTTATGGTTGATTAAGTTCCATGCTGTATTAGTTACATTTTGTTGTAGTGACCATGCGTAACTTATGGAAGAAAGAGTTTATTTCAACTTAGAGTTGTAAAGGAGAGTCTGTCATGTTAGGGAAGGCCTGGCAGTAGGTAGCTAGAACAGGAAACAGAGAGATTACATCTTCAGCTGCAAATACAAAACAGAAAGTTTGTACTAAAAGTCAGGCAAGGGTATAGACTCTCAAAACCTGTTTCAAGTCATGAGTTTTCTTTAGCAAGAAACTTCTTTTTTAATTAAATTTTTATTTTTTATATTAATTAGTTTATTCACTTTGTACCCCAGCTATAGCCCCCTTCCTCTCCACTTCTAAATGGTTTTTATATCACACCCCAAACATACCTGAGACTATGTGCGACATTTCTCATTCAAACATCCACACAAGTAATTTCCAAAATTCAGGAGATTAAAATTATGCATGACAAATTCAAAAAGAGGAACATGCCAGAGGACCTTGATAGCATGTATTATCACTTTCTAAAACCAAATTGTATGATACAAGTTGTTTGTATTAATACACGTGAATTATCGGATATTTTCCATTGTCAAAAGTGGGGCTATGGCAGTTCAGAGTCCAATTGGGTTCCATAGTAATGGGAAGAGGGACTGCCTCTGACATAATCTGATTGGCCTGCTCTTTGATCACCTCCCCCTGATGGGGGAGCAGCCTTACCAGGCCACAGAAGATGACAATGCAGCCACTTCTGATGAGAACTGATAGACTCAGATCAGAAAGAAGGAGAGGAGGACCTCCCCTATCAGTGGACTTGGGGAGGGGCATGCATGCAGAAAAGGAAGGGAGGGTGGGATCGGGAGGGAGGGGAGGAGGGGGGGCTTATGGGGGGATACAAAATGAATAAAGTGTAATTAATAAAAGTTAAATAAAAAATTTTTAAAAAGTGGGGCTGGTATGACACAGTAAATTCAAGATTTGAAAAGCAGACTTTCAGTTTAGCAGCATCTGTCCACACTGTATGAAATCTCTTGAACAAAACTTTTCTTGTCCCCTGGCCAGTCTGCTCAGTGAGGCATGCAGGGTAATTACTAAGTTTTTTCTTTCCTATGTGCAGAGAAAAATAATGGCTCTGGGCTTTTGTTATTTTATAATCATTCCCATTAGCATTACTAGCTACAACTAATAGGCTGATGAATGAGGAAACTGCCTTTGAGTGACTAACTACCAGTTAATGGTTTCCCTTAAAGTTTAAAAAATTCGGGGAAAGGCAGAACAGTGTTTGATGTGCATTAAGAGCACAAGGCAATAACGGGGGAAAATGATTAAGGCTGAGACGTTTCTGTGAGTGGCTTTCAGACATTTTGCCTGTGTAGGCTACAGTGTGGAGAAGAACAATTGTACATTTTTTTCATAGAAAGTCAGTGTAGATTCCAGAATGGAAAAGGTACATGGGTCCACAAAAGCCACTTAGGGTGTTTCTGAGCCCCACAAGCCAAAGTCATCTGGGGGTTTTCAATAGGAAAATTCTAGATTTTAGGATGCGAACTCCTTAGCCTCACTTTCTAGTTCTTTGTGTGACTTTGAGAAATTTAGCAATTTGTCCTGAACTTTAAAGTTTTGTGCTTCCTCAACTGTATTTTGAGTATGTAATTCAATCTTTCCAGATTTACTTAATTTTATCTGCTAAATGAGACTCGTGTGAGAGTTCATTGAAACTGGGCATGAGGATGCAGAGCGCACTGACACGTAACATTTTGGACAAAATTGAAAGTATAATATGTATCTAGAAGCATTCAACCTTTTAAAATTGCAGCAAAAATTCTGCTCTTCAAATGTGTTGAGCTGCGTCTCTAGCTATCCCAGGACACGGGCCATCAGTCAGCGGCAAGTTGGATACGCCTGAAACTTTATATGAAAGTGATCACCTTTGGTTATAGTGAGTGAAAAAAAATCATCTGCCTAGTGACAACGTAACTGTTGTCACAGTGCAAACAGAGTACTCCAGGTTTGCACTGGCTCAGGCATAAACTATGCCACTGCATGGCCAGCTATAAAACATTACAGTTCATGTTTCATTACACTGCGTAACACTTGATACAAAGCACCACCATGTTACTGCTCTGTGAGTTTACTGGTCTCGGGTTTTATCGTTATTTTAATGTCTTCCTCATACGTCATTAAAAGTTAGACTACTATAAACATTCAGTCATGTTCTTCCAGTTCTGGCCTTCTGCTTCATGTTGACGACCTCCTGACTGCATTAAAAGTTCACAGCAAGTGACTGATCTAGGCCAGATGAAATTTGTAGAATCACATTTTATGATGTTTTCACTTTGGGAAATAATCTAAATGTGAATTACTCAGGACCTTCTTTTGTCATAATGCAGCACATGGCTATATAATATTGGACAGAGATGGTGTCTATAGGAAAAGGTTCAGGACACTGTAGATTCTGTCCCCTGATGCCTTCAAAATAAATTCTGCCTTTGCTAACACAAAGTTAGGGTCACTGGTAACCACACTGTATTTCAGTACATGTATTGAAGAATGGAAACAATGATGACAATACGGTAGGTATCACATCAGAGGAATTGCATAATGCTTCTAACGTGTCTGAACAATGCATTTATTATTTTTTTTTGTTTTTTTTATTTTAAATACACTTTTTATTTAAAATACATATTTTATTTTATTTTTTTTTATTTTTTTTATTTTTTTTTTATCAGTTACATTTTATTAACTCTGTATCCCAGCCGTGTCCCGATCCCTCATTCCCTCCCAGTCCCTCCCTCCCTCCCTCCCTCATCTCCACCGTGCCCCTTTCCAAGTCCACTGATGGGGGGGACCTCCTCCCCATTCATCTGATCCTGATTTATCAGGTATCTTCAGGACTGGCTGCAAAGCCCTCCTCTGTGGCCTAACAGGACTGCTCCTCCCTTCGGGGGTGGGGAGACCAAAGAGCCAGTCATCGAGTTCCTGTTAGAAATAGTCCCTGTTCCCCTCACTTTGGGAAACCAATTGGTTACTGAGCTACCACAGGCTACATCTGAGTGGAGGTTCTAGGTTATATCCATACATGGTCCTTGGTTGAATGTCAGTCTCAGAAAAGACCCTGTGCCCAGATATATTTGGTCCTTGTGGAGCTCCTATCCTTTCCCCATCAGACTAACTCCCCTTCTTTCTTATGATTCCCTGTACTCTGCCAAAGGTTTGGTCATGAGTCTTTGCTTTGAAAACACTGCTAGTTAGAGCCTTTCAGATGCGCTCAGTAGACTCCTGTCATACGTTCAATGCACATCCCATCTGTCTTTCTAAATGAGGATTGATCATCTTACCCCATGTCCGCTCAATTGATTATCTTTTTTAGGTGTATAGATTTCATTATGTTTATCATATCTTATAGGTCTATATAAGTGAGTATATCCCATGTTTGTCTTTCTCCTTCTGGGATATTTCACTCAGAATGATCTTTTCTAGATCCCACCATTTGCCTGCAAATTTCATGATTTCCTCCTTTTTGATTGCTGAGTAGTATTCCATTGTATAAAAATACCACAATTTCTGTACCCATTCCACCGTTGATGGACATCTGGGTTGTTTCCAGGTTCTGGCTATTACAAATAGAGCTGCTATAAACATGGTTGAGCAAGTGTCCTTTTTGTGTACTTGAACAAACTTTGGGTATATACCTAGCAGTGGTATAGCTGGGTCTGGAGGAAGCACTATTCCTATTTGTCTTAGAAAGCGCCAGATAGCTTTCCAGAGTGGTTGTACCAGTTTACATTCCTACCAGCAGTGGAGCAGGGTTCCTTTTTCTCCACAACCTCTCCAGCATGTGTTATCGCTTGAGTTTTTCATCTTGGCCATTCTGATGGGTGTAAGGTGATATCTCAGGGTCGTTTTGATTTGCATATTTCCCTGATGGCTAATGAGGATGAGCATTTCTTTAAGTGTTTTTCTGCCATTCGATATTCCTCTGTCGAGAATTCTCTGTTTAGCTCTGTTCCCCATTTTTTAATTGGATTACTTGGATTGCTGCTTTTCAGCTTCTTTAGTTCTTTGTATATACTGGATATTAGTCCTCTGTCAGATAAGCAACAGTAATAAAAACTGCATGGTACTGGCATAGAAACAGAAAGGAGGATCAATGGAACCGCACAGAAGACCCAGAAATAAATCCACACACCTATGAATACTCGATATTCGACAAAGAAGCCAATTCCATTCAATGGAAAAAAGACAGCATCTTCAACAAATGGTGCTAGACCAACTGGATGTCTACATGCAGAAAAATGAAAATAGATCCATATTTATCACCCTGCACAAAACTAAAGTCAAAGTCGATCAAGGACCTCAACATAAAACCAGATACCCTAAATCAATTGGAAAAAAAAGTGGGGAACAGCCTAGAACTCATTGGCACAGGAGACAACTTCCTGAACAGAACACCAACAGCACAGGCTCTAAGAGCAACAATCAATAAATGGGACCTCATGAAACTGAAAAGTTTCTGTAAAGCAAAGGATACCGTCATCAAAACAAAACGACTGCCTACAGATTGGGAAAGAATCTTCACTAACCCTTTATCTGAACAATGCATTTAAAATGTAGTTGGTATTACCCAGGGAAGCTCCTAGTGCATAAGGTGTGCTTTACAACACATCAGAAGGAAATGTTGCTATGAAAAGAGTTGAATAGCTATAAACATTACATATTAGTTGTAAGCATCACACACTCCCAATGCTGGCTCCACCTACTATCACCACAGGTCAAAATCAATTAACTACTCCAGGAAGATCTCACCACGGAACCGGACCCTTGGAGGTATTCCAGTTACTGGGCACTGAAGTAACTCCACGACAAAACACTTGGTGAAAATACTGTGGTTAAAACTGTAAAAATCATGATGTGATCATTGAAGGACTATGTATAACCCACAGTGACAAAGGATTTTGTAATAATTGTTTCAGAATACTGACCTGTTAATTAACACCTGATACTTTCTGTTGAAGACATCATGAACATTTCAAGAAACTTTCTAAAATTTGCAGTTATCTACGCTCTCATTTTCACTGGAGACAAGTAAAATTATGTTAATATATTTAGCTTAATGTAAGGCCTCAACCCTACCCAAAGAACTGTAGGCAACTGATGAAAGCCGGGACCAGGAGAGGTAGTCCTCCCCAGAAAAAGGAAGACAGTAAATTCTCCAGTGCCAAAAGGTCAGACCTGAAAACATGCACAAAAATAGCTTCATACGAGCTGAAGTGGTTATATTTAGAAATATAAGTGTATTTAAATATGTGCATGCAATGACAATTAGTGAAGAAGAGAACCTTTATTTAAAGGAGAGCAAGGAAGGCATATGGGAGGGCTTGGAGGGAGAAAAATTTAAAAGAAATATTTTAATTATATTATGATCTCAAAAATAGAATTTATATATTTATTTTTTACTTTTTATTTTTAAACATTAAAAGTGGCTTTTTAAATGTCCAAGTATCCTGAATGAAGCATTTAATCACAGTACATTACAGTTACAAATAATTTCTTTTAATCTTTCTAACATATCATTTTATTAGTTTTTGAGAATCCCATGAATATATACAGCGTATTTTTATAATATTCATTCCTCACTCATTTTCTTTGTCCCAGATCCTGATTTCATGTCTTTTTTTTTTAATAACCCACTTAATCAAATTTGTGCTACCAGTGTGTTCACTGATGTGCAGGCCTCCTGGAGCCTGCTGGAGTATCCATAGCAGTCATCAATTGGCATCAGCTAGGAATCTATCTCATGGGTCTCTCTCCCTCCAAGCTAAAATGTTGCCAGTCTTGATATTGTCCAGGACTTATGCAAGTAGCAACAGATTCTGTGAGCTCAGTTCTGCAGTGATTCTTTTGGGTCCAAAGTCACCCTTTTGTTGCAGTCTTCCACTGTATATGGTTCTTAAAACCTTTCTTCCCACTTTTCCATAGTTTCCATGGCTTGCTGCAAGGGATGTGATATAGAAGCTGTGTTTGTGGCTGAGCATTCCACAGACACTTGTTTTCTGTAATTTGCCGAGTTGTGATATTCTGTATGATCCATCAACCACTGCACAAATACACTGCCCTGATGAGGTCTGTGAGATGTAGCAATCTAAGTGTAAAGAGGAATTTAGAGCACACTTGATACTGTGTCTATAAGAAAATAATAGTAACAGCTTCATCCCCAGGGGCAATAGGGTCATGAGTTCTTGGTAGATTAACACCACATATACATTTATTTCTGTGGAGTGAGACTTAGTTACTGCTGTAGCTCACAAAACTCACAGCTGGATAAGACAAGTAATGACTCTCCCCATCCTAGTCTTAGTGGGTTTCATAGCACCTTCAAAGACGACAGCTGTCAGGGGCAGTTTCTGGTCAGAATTAACCTGAATTCTCATGTTCTATGACCAACGTGCATGGTTCTGCATCAACAGAAGACTGTAACCAAGTTCTGATGGCCAGTCAAAGACAACGACAAGGGTCAGCACTGCTTGTGTGGTTTCAGTAGCCTACACTAATTGGGGGTAGGATGTTCAGGGACCTGCCTGACCAAAAACTAGTGGGGAAGTATCTTGCAACTGGAACTGGTATTTTTATTTAGTATCCTATGACTTACTAGAGTAACAGTATCCCTTCTCTAGGGTAACCTTAACTAAATTCTTTTATATGAGTGACAAACTCATATATAAATATATATTTATATACATTCATCTCTGTGTGTGTACACCTGAATCTTGTAGCATAGTGGATTTCCATTCAGTTTTTTTTTCAAACATCCTAAATGTGAATTATCTTTCCTTCCACCTACTACTCCACTCTAACCTCCAATGCCTTCCCAAGTTAAACCATTTTTTTTTCATATTATTCCTCTGCTTCATGTCATCTATATTCTACTTTCTTATGATCCTTCTTCTCCCTCCCCACCAATGGTCCCTTCCTACTTTCCTTACCCTACAGATGCTCCAAGTCAAATATACAATAAAGTAAAAAAAAAAGTCAATGCTAGACTCCAGAAATGACTGAGAAACCATAACAATTTGACTTTCTGGTTTTGAGATATGTGACTCAGGATAGTGTTTTCAAGTTCTACCATGAATTTTATAGTTTTTATTTTCTTGCTAGATCAATAAATTTCATTGTGTACCTTACTTTCATTATCTATTCATCATTTAATGGGCATCCAGGCTTTATTCATTTCCTGACTATTGTGAACAGAGCAATGATAAAGAGAGATGAACATGTATCTTTGCAGTAAGAAATGGAGTTCTTTGGCTGTATGGTGAGTAGTGGCAGAGGCAAGTCATAGATGGCTTATTGTAATCACAGCCACAGTGGCTAGCTATACCAGAGTAATGAACATAGTTTCTAAAACAACAGCAAAAAAAAATGCTTTTAGGCATGTAAAAATAGTCAGAATCTCCACTATAGCCAAGGCTGCACCTGATAACCAGAACTCAGTGATATCACTCACTCAGGATAACCAGTCACAGTCCTAGGAACTCATGACTTCCACTGGACAATATATAAACAGAGACCAAGAGCAGTGCTCTGCTCTGCATGTCTGGAGGGACACCACCTTGATCTGCCCTGCAGCTGGAGTGTCACCTCCAGGACCTGACCCTTGAATCAGAGATTCTGTTAGAGGCTGGACTTGACCTTCATCTATGATATGTCGCACAGGTGAGCAGCCTTGGAGAGAGGGGCTTAGGAATTTAGAGTGTGAACAACGTGGGATGACCCTTGGCATACTGAAATGTGACTTCTGTTATACTAACTGTATCTACATCTTGCTTGTGACACTCAGCTTACATTCCTACTCACAGTGCACAAGGATGCTCTTTTCCCCAATTCTCTCCAGCATTTGTCTGCTTTTCACAACCCTTTTCTCACGCCTAAGGAAATGGGACCAATAATTAACCATTGTGACTTCATGAAATTAAAAGTTCTGTACTGTGAAACCAAGATAAACCCCATTTCTCATGCATAAAAGAAGCTTACAGAGTGGAAGGAGAAATCTATACATCAGTCAGAGTATACACTATTAACTAAAACAATCTAAACAAGAAAATAAAAAATCCAAACAAACAAACAAACAAACAAACAAAAACAAGAACAACAACAAAAAAATGAGCTACTGGATTTGATACAGACTTATGAGAAAAGAAACATAAATGTCTAAGAAATATTTTTTTAAAGTGAACACTTTAAATATTTTCAACAGGAAAGGAAATTATCCTAATGACAACACAGAATACATTTCCCCCTCAACTTCTACCTTAGATGCATAATCGCATGGTCACTCTTTTAGTGACTTTGGTTCTTCCACCATAAACTGTTACATCCAAGACTGTAACTAAAAACCCATGGTTTCAGCTGTGCCCTTCCTCCCTACAAAGTCATCTGTTCTTGGTACCCAGAGCTTTCCTGCCCTATGCTCAGTGCGTAGACGCTGGTGTTCTCTGAATATGCCAATTCTCCTGAGGATTTCTGAGAAATTTTTCACAGATATGATACATTTCTCTCCAATTTCAAGTTATCAATTGGTGAAGAATAATGACCTTTCTTGAACTAGCAACCCTCATATTGCACATCATTTCAACATTCTTCCAAATGCCTCTTTGTCCACCTCAAATAAAGTAGAAAGAAGTATAATTTTATAACATCGCTTTGTAAATACAATCTTCTCTTCCTTCTCTCTTCATATTCCTTTCACAAAAGAAGTGACCTTTCTTTACCAGGGTTAATCCCTTCAAGCTATTCCAGGACTTTCAAGTTCTAAAATATTTTTTCTCCTGCATTTTTAACTTTGATTTTTTTGAATTCCTATTTCCAGATTTTAGGCTGCATTCAAATGACTTTAATGATCACATAGAAATGAGCAAGACATGCTAATGGCATCAAACAAAAACAAAAGTGAATAAACTGTAATTAACAAAAATAAAAAATGTTGTAAAAAGTAACTTTTTGTCATTATCGTGGTCAAATAGAATCTTATATTCTTGGAGACAAGTAGGTTCAAAATGAAAAAAAAAAATGGGAAGTCATTCCAGTGATACATCTGCAGTTATATTTTTTAGCATTATTGTTTTTATGTTCTGAGTAACTTTTTCTACACATATTTTGATATTTCATTTATGTTTTACAGAATAAAATTTATATTAATCTGAATTATCTGTCTAATATCAACATAATTGAGTATGTATCATGTGTGTCTTTCTGCTCCTGGGATACTTCACTCAGGAATATCTTTTCTAGTTCCCTCCATTTGCCTATAAATTTCATGATTTCCTTGTTTTTATTTCCTGAGTAGTACTCCAATGTGTAAATGTACCATAATTTCTGTATCCAGTCCTCCATTAAGAGACATCTGGGTTGTTTTCAGACTTTGGCTATTACTTATGAAGGTGGTACGAACATGGTTGAACAAATGTCTTTGTATTCTTAAGCATATTTTGGAATTTGTACACCTAAAGAAGCTAAGCAAGAAGGAGCACCCTGGGTAAGATGCTCAATCCTCATTCAGAAAGGCAAACAGGATAGATATCAGAAGAGGGAGAAAACAGGGAACAGGGCAGTAGCCTACCACAGAGGGCTTCTGACTCTACCCAGAAGATAGAGATGGAAGCATATGCTGAGACTTACAGCCAAACTTTGGGCAGAGTGCAGGGAATCTCATGAAAGAAGGGGGAGATAGAGAGATCTGGAGGGGACAGAAGTTCCACAAGGAGAGCAACAGAACCAAAAAATCTGGGCACAGAGGTCTTTTCTGAAACTGATACTTCAAGAAAAGGGCCATACTTGGAGATAACCTAGAACCCCTGCACAGATGTCTCTGATGACAGCTCAGACTTCAAGTGGGTGTCCTAGTAAGTGGAACAGGGGCTTTCTCTGACATGAACTTAGTGGCTGGCTCTTTGGTCACCTCCCCTATGGGGTGGAACAGTTTTACCAGGCCACAGAGGAAGACAATGCAGCTAGTCCTGATGAGACCTGATGAAGGAGGTCTTCCCCTATCAGTGGACATAGGGAGGGGCATGAGTGGAGAAGAGGGAGAGAGGGAGAGATTAGGAGGGGATGAAGGAGGGGACTCCAGTTGGGATACAAAGTGAATAAATTGCAATAAATAACAAATAAAATATTAAAAACCAAAAATTATAATGTTCACATTTACTATAGTTATAGTAACCTATCATTTCTGTGAATTATAACATATATTCTCAAGAACAGTTATTTAAAATTTTCTTGTTAGTATTGACAAATAATTAGTTTTTAACTGATGTGTTCTTTCTTTTGACATTAAAGAACTGTTAATGTCCACTGCTTTATTTTAGCCCTCGGTATCACATGTAAAACATCCTAGACAGTTACAGTAATAGCTGAGTATAATGAACTATTGCTGTGATGGTGAGAGGGTCATGAGTTTAAAGTCATCCTTGTTTACATAATTGTACAAATCAGTACCTGAATCTAGTAATATCTTTCTTGCAATAGCAAAAAAAAAAAAAAAGTACTATAATAGTAGTTTCCCCACATTTAAAAACCCTTGGTCATACAGTGTGTAATTTTATGCTTCTGACTTTTAAAATATTTTGTCATTACTAGGGTGGTATTTAAAATTTATTATTTTTTCAGTGTCTGGATTAGTAATTTTCTGAGATATTTTAGATGTCTTTAGGTTAATAAGGTTGGCATACACATAAAATAAGTGTTTGTGGAGTAATTTTGAATAAAAGGTGATGTTCCTTTTAGCTGTTCCTTTATTTTTTTAAAAAAAATTTAATTAAGTACTTAGTCTAACTTTGTTTCTAGCTGGAACTCTGGAGGATGATGAAGAGATTAACAAGAAGGTTTCTCTTATGCTATAACCTTTGAGAGCAACAGAATAAAAAATCTGGGCCCAGGGCTCTTTTCTGAGACTGATACTCGAACCAAGGACTATGCATGGAGATAAACTAGAACTCCTGCACAGATGTTGCCCATGGCAGTTCATTGTCCAAGTGGGTTCCTTAGTAATGGGAAGAGGGACTGTCTCTAACATGAACTGATTGGCCTGCTCTTTGATCACCTCCCCCTGAGGGGGAGCAGCCTTACCAGGTCACAGAGGAAGACAATGCAGCCACTCCTGATGAGACCTGATAGACTAGGGTCAGAAGGAAGGAGAGGAGGACCTCCCCTATCAGTGGACTTGGGGAGGGGCACGTGTGGAGAAGGGGAAGGGAGGGTGGGATTGGGAGGGGAGAAGGGAGGGGTCACAAGGGGATAAAAAGTGAATGAAGTGTAATTAATAAAAATTAAAATAAAAAATGGAAAGAAAAAAAGTGAAGGCATTTACCAGAGCAGAAGACATAATGACTGAAGAAGAGGTTGTTCTAATGATGTTTCATAAAGCACAGAAATGCTTACCAATGAACATCCAAAGCACCATAGCACACAAAATACACAAAGCTGTAATATAATAATTCCAAGGCTCATGTTTATTATGTTAATACTGATAATTACAATCCTACTTAAACTGACCATTTTAATTCCCGGTATTCTCCAGTACTAATTTATAGTCACATAATACTGAATTATATGTGTAACCATACTGAAGTGAGGTCTGAATGGGAAAGAACACAAGAAAACATGACAGCAGAATCCATATTCCCACAGAATCCAAACTGTCATTTACGTTCAGTATCAGAAAGACGAGTGGTATGAATGATAGAGTTCAAAGGCTCTTGGAGCCTTCACTTCTTTACCACATCTAAGCGACAGCCTTGTTAAACTCAACAGTCTTTCAGCTCACACACAGGGTATAATAAGACCAATAGCAGCACCACTCATCAACTGGATCCAAAGCGTTTCCAAGGCTCATGTGTCAATGGCTTGATGGCTTGGAACCTAGTGGTGGTGCTAACTGGAGGTGATTAAAGCCTCAGAAAGTAGGGCTTAGTTGAAGGAAGTATGTCAGTAGGCTTATACTTGAAGGGAAAAGTTTGTCCTGGTCCCTTCCTCTCCTCTGGTATGACTGAGTGAGAGGTCTTGAGCCATCACACCCTCCCACATGTTGTTTCACAGATCCAGGAACAGGTAACCAAGTGAACATGGCCTGAGCTCTCATTACCAGTTAAACAAACAAGTTTTCTTTTCCCTTACATTATTTATAACAAGGGTTTGTCGCCGTGAAAGAAGAATAACTAACACAATAACAGAACCAAGCAGAAGTGAGTCTATGAACACTTCTTAGTTATGACAGAATCAATAATCAATTACCTTGACAGGCAACATTTTTCACATTTCAGTATTTTGCTAAAAGTGGCAACATTCGCAAGGAGAATCTGATGAATGAGATCTGTACTATTGAAAAAGTTCCAAATTAACAAATAACTTCATATGACCCCTCCGACTATCTTCCCCCAGTGCTGAAAGAAGGAAAACACACCTCACATGAAGAAGGTTTGAGATGCTGGCATCAGAGAAGCCAGATGAACAGACTTATTTGACTATGAAACAAAGAACATCAGCAGGCACGGATGGGTTAAAATAAAATAATAATGATAAATACACAGAAACTTAAAAAAATACATAAATGATGGAAAGAGAATGTGAAACAAGCTATCTACCCTATTTACTAGTCTGTTCGGTTAAGTCCGCTCTGCTCTCGAAGAAACTAAGTAAAGTGAGTAAAGAGCTCAATAGACATGTTTTCTATGTCTGTAGGAAAAGTTGCCTTTCTCAAAGTTTGGACTGTTTATCAGGTTCAAGTTTGGGCGTATTATTTAGTATGATTGTGAATTTATCCATTCATATTGGTTGTTACATGTGAGAGATCAGCCCCCTGGTAAGCATGAAGCACTAGATCCTGCCTCACTAGGAGGAAAAGCTCTGACTAGACAGGCATCATCCTGTTATCCTTGCTGGGGTCCTTTACTGCGAATACAAGAGTGTGCTGTTGGCAGTTCCTATGAGCAGCACTGACAGTAGGAAGTGACTAAGGGATAAGCATGACCTCTTAACCAGGAGCTCACCTGCATCCAGTTAGCCACCCACCCCCCGTCCAGTGTTGTACCCTTAGTCTTGTGATTCTAGTCATTTACAACATTGTTGTTGTTTCAGTGGCTTTTATGTTTTCCTTTCATTTCTAGCAAGAAAAGAAAAAGCACTCCAGCACAAATGCAAAGTGAAATTAAAAGCTAGGTGTACCTGTGGATGGGAGTCCGCTAAGAAAATGATTCATATGTCTGGTCCATAATAAACAACAGCTAGGAGTTCATGAACAACGCAAACAGTAAGGATACTGTTTTTAATTCATGCTGTTTCTTAATTAATTTATTCATTTTACTTCCTGATCATAGCTCCATCCCTCATCTCCCCCTCCTCTCAGTCACACTGTCCTTCTTCCCCCCATCACTGTCCTCTAGGTCTCAGAAAGGGGGAGCCTTCCTCCCTGACCAGATGACTCCAGACTGCCAAATCTCTTCAGGACTGCCTATATCCTCTTCCTCTATGGCCTGGCAACACTGCCTCATCCAGGGCAAGTGATTGAAGATGAGACAACAGAATTCATGTCAGACAGCCTCTGGTGGCCTTACTACGTGACCTAACTGGAGACTGGGCTGCCTAGAGGCCACATCTGATCAGGGGGCCTGGATCCTCTCCATATATGGTCCTTGGTTGATGCATCAGCCCTCTGGGCCCAGATTTGTGAACATTCTAGTTTTTCACTCTAAGATTCAACCAACAAATATGATTTGTAGTTCAATGTGTAACAATAACATATACATGTTGCCCGATATGATGGTATACATTTTTAATCCCAGCAGCACTCAGGGAGGCAGAGACAGACAGATCATTGTGAGTTAGAGGCCAGCCTCATCACAAAGCAAGCCCAGGACAGCCACGGCTACACAGAAAAACACTACCTTGAAAAAAATCTCATTCCTTTAACAAGAAAACCGATTCACTAATGAAAGGAAATACTACATTAAAAACAACTTTTACAGAAGGTTAACAAGTAAACAATATCATTGGCTCAGTGTGATTGATCACTTTGCAATGTACGCTTAAAACCAAGATTGCTGGCCTAAATTGTATCCCTGGGAACCATGAGATAGAAGGAAGGAATTGATTCTTGCAACTTCTCCTTTGGATTTGATAAGTCTACTATGGCATGGGCCTTACTACCGAGACATAGACATGAAATAATAAATAAATGTATAAATATATATTTGCGAACATTAAAAAATAAAATCCTTAAGTAGAAGAGCTTATCCTAAACTATTGATTCTGTTGTTAAGATGCAAACTGAAAAACAAAAAGACTACACATTCATCCTTTTGAAATGGCTAGATGGCTAAGTTTTAAAACTTACATCTACCCTTTTGCAATACAAGCTTCCAGGACAGTGATGAAGCAAGAGAGAATCTTTGTTGATTCAAACAGAGGATCCTACAGCAGATGATGGTGGAATTAAGATAATAATGGGATAAACATTTTTCAGTGAGGGTAAGTATGCAATGAAACAATTACAGATTACTCTGGTAGACATCCCATGCCTCTTCCCCTTTGGAAAATTGCCCAGCTTCTGGAAAGGCAGGTCACTCCCTGAAATCTGCCACATTGTGGAGACACCTCCAGCCAAGGTCATTTTCAGAGATAGTAGTTGTATATCTCAGTAGACTGGTCTATCGAGTACACAGACTCTTAATCTAATTTTCTTCTGTGTGTTTTAAATGTGTTGTTTTAGATGATATTAACACTGACAGCTGTGAATTTTGAAGCAGATTGCCCTCCTCAGTGTGGAAGTGATCCTCCACTCATGTAAAAATGAGAATAAAGAAAAAAGATTGTCCTCCTTTAAACAAAACAGAATTTTTGAGAAGACCTCCTTTGCCTCAAAATATAACCTCATATCTCCTAGATCTCCAATCCCAGGCCACTGTGATTGTTAGGTTCAGTTCTTCATAATGAATTTCTTTATACATACACATTTTCTGCTATTTCTGTTTTTTTCTAGAAAATTCTACCACATATTCTATATAGTATCCCCATCCACTGACTCAGCAAAACAAGGATAAAAATCACAAAGTCTTTCCTTTACAGACTAACAAGGAATCCCTGACAACCAATGCTTTCTCTTGCCCTCCTATGAGTTACGTTAAGATTGTACTTGACTTGTGTTGGTGTCGCACTAATTTTTTGTGTTATTGCAAATTCTTTTTTTTTCTTTCACATATATTGATTCCTACAGAATGTTGAGAATCTCAGACTTATTTGGCAATATTCTTCTTAAGAATTGAACCTAACAAGGGTAGTTATAGGAGGAGTTAAAGAAACAGATAACAGAATACGTTCACTTATTGTTTGGTTATTGGCCAATATAGAATGGCTGATGGTAACTAAAACACAAGTTGTATGACAATCCAATTTTAAGGAGGACTTTGCAGCCACCCCTGAAGATACCTGATAAAACAGGGTCAAATGAAAGGGGAGGAGGTCCTCCCCTATCAGTGGACTTGGAAAGGGGCAGAGAGGAGACCAGGGATGGAGTCTGGGGTTGGGGAGGGAATGAGGGAGCAGGATACAGCTGGGACACGGAGTTAACAAAATGTAACTAATAAGAAAAATAAAATTTAAAAAATTGTCATTTGTAGAGAGTTGGGAGGAATATATTATCTGTGGAGTAAATGAGCTTGTGAACTTGTAGTATCAACTGTTTGAGAAAGCAATCTAAATAAAGAAATCAAAAGCTATTGCTTAGCAACATTGATTACCAGACTTAAAAAAAATCTTACAGCAAGTAACAAACAATTGCAAATTATCTGTAAAAATCAAAGTTGCCTCTGGTTATATCCAGGAAATTCTCCAGCTGGTAGGCCATGGAAGCCAAAGATTTCTTTTCCTTAAGAAGCCAAATCTGCTATTTCAAGTCAAAGACTGCTTTGAAAACCAAAACCATTATACATGCTATAATGATATGCAGTGTATACTATGAAGATTTTCTAAATTTCTCTGAAATATCCAACACTGTAGCAACTCTTGAAGAGCCATCTGAAATAAAGCCTCGGGATATATCTCTGAGGTAAAGCTATGTCCTCGCACCCCTCCTCAGACAAAGCTCTCCTTCATTCCTGTCAGCAAAGCCATATGTAGAGCATTATTTCAACATAATCCAACAACATAATCCAACATCCCAAGAAAGGAAATGTGCTCTGAAAAGCCTTAGCTTTATGAACCAGGGACTAGAGATGCCAGTAGATAATAGTGGTGTTCGTTTATTTAAAATCTTAAACACAAAATTAAGTATAGGTAGTCTTAAAACTTAGGTCTACTATTTTGAAATACAATATTCCAGAACAGTTTTAAAGTATGTAGCAAGAGAGAATCTATACTGACTCAGAGAATACTATAACAGATAATGGTGGAATGAATATAAGATGTCCTTGCTTCACCTAAAGGCAAGACCTTCTCAATTACTGCATTTTACAGTGTACCCAGATGATGCACTACTTACACGGTCATAGGACTATGCTGGTAAAAACATCACCAGTATCACTAAGAGGGCCATTGGTAGTTTCTGTTACTAAGCAAAGATCAATGATGAGAAAGGACATCGAGATGGGGTTTCAATACTCTATTGCATGCCAGGGCTTCACAAACACTGGAAATAACTAAGAGTCTGAGCTATGCATCTCCAACAAGCAAAGAGGCCTTAGAATGATTAGTAGAACATGGTATGCCCAAGGGAAAAAAGAATGAGAAGAGCATGTCTGATTGCATGCGGGTTGATGCCCCAGGTCCCGCCTCTGAGAAAAAGGTATCGGATGGGTCTGATGCTCTTTGGGTGGATGACACCTAAATGAACATCGGTACAAAGTCTCAATTTATTTCTAATATCAGAGATCAGACCTCTACTCTTGCCTGATGTGTCTAAAACAAAAAGGGGGAACTGTAGAGAGCTGCATAATGCCGTGCCTTAAAGATGGAGCTGGTTTCCGCCTTCCACCTTCCCGATGGTGAGTGCTCTCTGTCACAAACAACTCCATATTTGGCCAAGGCTGAGGATCTGGCTTGCTTCCATGTATGTGGACCTATCTGCATTGCCCACGTGGCATGCTGGGGTTGGCTACCCAGAGGCTATTTAAGCTGTGGGCTGGCTTTCCCCAGGGTCAGATGATTGTTCAAGGTTTCTGAATAAACTGCATTGAAAAAAAAAATTTACTACTCATGGTACATGAGCAACAAGTAGGAATGGTCAAGATGTGAAAGGTGACTGTTGTAATATATTAATGGTCCCTGTTTCTGTACCTATGAAAGCATTTATTCATGGAGCTCACAGACTAGAAAGAACTGGTTTCCTCAAGGAAAGAAAACTTGTGATCACAAGGAAAATTACACGGTTGTGTGCATAAATATATGTAACAAGTATATAGGAATAAGCATTCATGAGTCCTATCTGTGCTTGTTAATATCTGATTAGTGGGAAGGTGATCACAGTTTCAAATTTTAAATGGCTCTTATTACTGGGGAGCCATGAGCAAACCTCTATTTACCCCAAATAGGAAACCAATGATGTACCTAACCAAGAATACCACTATTGTCCAAATTGATGAACTAATGAATTTTACTGGGATTACTCATAAGGATGTGGTGCAGGGGTCATGTTGAGTATCAGAAATGACTCAAAGACAAATGCATCACTGAAGCCTACCCCAGCATGGATGCCAGTTCACAAAATCTGGGAACCTGGAAGGTACAGTGCAACCTAGGGTCAGCTCAAAAAGATGGAGAGTGTCATTTTCATGTAGCTCAATTTCTCTGTGCCTCTTCCAGACAGCTCTGCCAGTCTCTGCTTCTTTCAGGCTGTTCTGCTGCTCTGAGCCTCCTCTAAAGCAGTTCAGCTTATCTGAGAGTGTCTTTCATCAGTCCTTACTGCTTATATAAGCATGGGGAGAGAAGAGGGTAATGAATCAAATTTGTTTAGATACTGAGTTATTTCCCAAGCTTAAAGATCTTCTCTGCAGAATGGAATATTTATCTTTCCCTTAGAATAATCTGATGTTTTATCTCCAATCAAACACCCTGAATCTTAATCAGCTTCCTCCTTAGAAGAACTTATTTTATTCCATTTTATTACCATTAATTAACTTACAAAACAATGCATTTCATTATGGCATTTCATTCATACAGGTAATATGTTCTGATGTTCAATCCAGCTATTATCCTATTCCACTCTCACTCCCACTGTTTCCCTTCCCCTATCTCTAAGCCCTCCTTCTACTTTGTTGCATTATCAATATGGTTTTCTTTCACTATTACGGTTACAAGCACACACACACACACACACACACACACACACACACATATATATATATTTATAATTATAAGTATATAAATACATACAGATAAGTTAGTTTACTGTTCTCTTAGGTATATTACTTTAGGGCAGACCGCTTTGGATTAGATAGTTTACCAGAGGGCTCATTTCTGGAGAAGACTGATCCTTAAATACTTATAGTTCAAAGGTCTTTAAGTACCTATAGTTCAAAAATAGTTCAAGTATCTATAGTTCTTCATCAAGGACTGGACCTTGTGAGCTTCCTGTATTGACATCAGCTTGTAAACTTGCATTGTCATTGTTCAGGGAACAATATCATTGGCTTTATAAACTGGATGTATTTTCTTTGAAAATATCCCCTCCTAAATATAAGTCTCACCTGGCTCTAGAAGTAAAGACACTTGTAAAACCATCCTAGTGATCTTAGTTCAAGCTTTAGAACCCATGTACTGGTGAAAAAAGATGACTGGTCCTCTATAATTGTCTTCTGACCCTCCACCTGTATACATGAGAAAGCATACCCACATACCTCTCTCTCTCTCCCCATCTCTGTGTGTGTCTCTCTCTCTGTCTCCCTTTCTCTCATTCTCTCCCCCTCTCTCTATCTCTCTCACACACACATGCACACCTTTAATATAAATTAAGTCTAACCCAGACTGTGGAGAACAAAATAAGACATTGAAAATGTTACATTAAACATAGACATTCTAGATAAGTGCAATTCTGGGATCCAACTGTAAAACGAAAAATAGATATTGAAATCCATGCTCTTTTCTCAAGTTATCAACCCACAACTTCAAAAAGTCAAGTCACAAAATGTGTAAAAATTTTAATGGCAAATGGAGATTTTTAACATGAAGTATATAGTATATAGGAAGACTTCCTTATGAAGACATTTTTTTCCTCCTTTAGAAGATGAATGTTTTTGAGCCATTATCTAAATTTCTACATTAAGAATGTCCAACGTCATTAGTCATCAGGGAAATGAAAATCAAAACATCCCTGAGATTTCACCTTACACCCATCAGAATGGCTAAAATAAAAAACTCAAATGACAGCACATGCTGGAGAGATTGTGGAGAAAAGGGGAACCCTCCTCCACTGCTGGTGGGAATGTAAATTTGTACAACCACTCTGGAAATCAATCTTGCACTTTCTCAGACAATTAGGAATAGTTCTCCCTCAAGATCCAGCCATACCACTTCTAGGCATATATCCAAAAGAGGCTCAAGTACACAATAAGGATATTTGCTCAACTATGTTTGTAGTAGCTTTATTTGTAATAGCCAACACCTGGAAACAACTCAGATGCCCCTCAACTGCGGAATGGATACAGAAAGTATGGTACATCTACACAACAGAATACTACTCAGCAATAAAAAACAAGGAAATCATGAAATTTGCAGGTAAATGGTAGGAATTGGAAAAAATCATCCTGAGTGAGCTATCCCAGAAGCAGAAAGATGCACACGGTATATACTCACTCATATAGACATATAATATAGGATAAACCTACTAAAATCTGTACACCTAAAGAATCTAATCAAGAGGGAGAACTCTGGCTAAAATGCTCAATGCCCATCCAGAAAGGCAAAGAGGATGGACATTAAAAAAGGAGAAAACAGGGAACAAGTTAGGAGCCTCTGAAAGGCTCTGCCCTGAAGACTATCAAAGCAGATGCTGAGAGTTATGGCCAACTTTGGGCAGAGTGCAGGGAATCTTAGGAAAGAAGTGGGACTTAGTAAGACCTTGAGGGGACAGGAGCTCCACCAGGAGAGCAAAAGATACAAAAATTCTGGGCACATGGGTCTTCCCTTAGACTGATAGTCCAACCAAGTAGCATGCATAGAGATAACCCAGAACCCCTGCACAGATGTAGCCCATGACAGTTCAGTCTCCTAGTGGTCCCATAGTAATGGGAACAGGGACTGTATCTGACATGAACTGATTAGCCTACTTTTTGATCACCTCCCCCTAAGGGGGGAGCAACCTTACCAGGTCACAGAGGAAGACAATGCAGCCACTCCTGATGAGACCTAACAGACTAGGATCAGAAGGAAGGAAAAGACGACCTCCCCTACCAGTGGACTTGGGGAGGGGCATGAGTGGAGAAGGAGGAGGAAGGGAGGGATTGGAAAGGGGAGGAGGGAGGGAACTACAGGGGGGATACAAAGTAAATAAAGTGTATTTAAAAAATAACCATGTATGTGGACCTATCTGCATTGCCCCCGTGGCACGCCTGGGTTGGCTACCCAGAGGCTATTTAAGCTGTGGGCTGGCTTTCCCCGGGGTCCGAGGATTGTTCAATGTTCCTGAATAAACTGCATTGAAAAAAAAAATAAAAAAAAATAAAAAATAAAAAAACAAAAAACAAAAAAAAAAAAAAGATTGGCTTCTAGCTACATCTGTAGAGCCTTGATAAATGACTTATGCAGGATAACCCACCTCAGTATGTGTCACCTGTAAGTTATGGATAATATGAGAAAACTGGCTGAGCAAGTGGTGGTGAGAGAGCCCCTAAGAGAGACTCTTCCATGGTCTCTACTTCAGTTCTTGGCTCAAAGTTTTCTCTGTTGAGCTTCTGCTCAGACATTGCTTCATACTAGACTGTGATCACATTATGTAATCTACAATAAATACTTTCCTTACCAAGAAAAAAAAATAAATAAATTACCTTTTAAAACCTTTTTAAGCATAGTTGCCTAGGTTTCAATAAAAATAGTGATTTTAGATTGCTAAAAAATAAAAAAGAATGTCCCATAAGCTGGGTGTGGTGGTGCATGCCTATAATCTCAGCATTAAGGGAGCAGAGGCAGGTGGATCTGTGAGTTCAAGGCAGGCCTAGTCTATAAAGTGAGTCCAGGACAGACAAGACTGCACAGAGAAACCCTGTCTCAAAATAACAACAACAACAAAAAGAAAGAAAGAAAGAAAGGAAGAAAGAAAGAAAGAAAGAAAGAAATAAAGAAAGAAAGAAAGAAAGGAAGAAAGAAAGAAAGAAAAGAAAGCAATGACCATGATAGTATATATCAGGGTTAGACTGTTTGTTTTAATACAAAGATACTTGATTGATTTAAAGTCATACGTTATTCTTTTTTTTTTCTTTTATCTTTTTTTAATTAATTAGTTTTTCACTTTGTATCCTGGCTGAAGCCCCCTTCCTCATTCCCTCCCAATCCCACCCAGAGTCCCTCATCGCCTCCCATGCTTCTCTCAAAGTCCATTGATAGTGGAGATCCTTCTCCCCTTCCCTCTGCCTATCAGGTCTCCTCAGGACTGACTGCATTCCCTTCTTCCGTGGCCTGGTAAGGCTGCTCCCCCCTCAGGGGAGGTGATCAATTATTCTTAATAGAAATGCATATGAAACACCAATGATAAATACTAGGTAGTTTATTATGCTCTGGACAATTTAAATTGCCACTATCCTTGAGGCTTCAAGTGTTTAATCCCATATCCATATGCTATGCTATCATCATCATTATCATCATCATCGTCTGTGTATTTTTTTAAGTACAAGAATTTAACATAAACATTTTATCTGTAAAACCCACAGAATCATGCAAAGCAACTCTAAGCCAAAATACACTTGAAAAGAAGTTGGGAAACCGGAACTTGATTATTGTTAAATTATAATAGTTGGGTGGCCATGAGGAAGAACAATGATCCTTGAGGTTAAACTTGCCTGTATATCAGCCTAATATGCATTTGTTTCACAGAAATAGAAGGCAAATAATTGAATAAATCATTAACTACCTCTTTTTTATTTTCTTTGTAATAAGTCAGAGTTTATAATTCCTTAGGTCCCTACAATTTCCCCTGGCATCCCCTTGATCTTTGTCCTTGTGATTTTCATCATTAGAATTCAGATGAGATAAAAAAAAAAATAGCACATTGAGAACAATAGGCAAAGAGCCTTAGAGAAGTAAGGCACCCTTAAAGGAGCACAGCATGCAATGCTCAGAGAAAAGAGTGACCAATTAACAATAACAGCAGGTTTCTTAAACGTTTGTAAATTCTCTAGGACAGACCCCTTATCTAAGCGGCATCTTCTCCAGGTGATTGACAGGTCTATTTGGATCAGCTATTATAAGGGAGTGCATTCATGTGTAAACTCTTTTGCTAGATCTTATAAATTTTGGAGCTACTAGAACATTCTATGAAGTCCAAAATGTTGCTTTTCCTAGCCAGAGAAATAACTCACATCCTTTTCCTCTGACCAGTAAACAGAGTCCTGCTGTCCAGTCCTTAGTTTTACAGTCTGTTGATTGTGAAAACCTGGTCCCGCCTTAAAATACTTTGGAGGTAAAATAACAGAGAGGGTAAGTTCCAGAAGGGCTTACACAAGGCTGCAAAGTTTACAAAAGAGAAGATTTCTACTATGTAATAAATTTGTTGCATTCTGCCTTAAGTGGTTTTAAGAGCCATTCTCAGAATGAGATGAAATACCCGCTACACCATACACCATAGTGCTGGAGCGGAGGTAAGACTAGTCAAAATTGTCTCCTTTCACACTTTCCTTTAGTTTGAGCAGATCCTTGTAAAGCTGTTGTGTTATGATATTAATCTCCAAATTCATGTTGATTTGATTTGAAATAAGGACGTTAGTAGTAGTTTGGTGTGATGGTTTGAAAGTTAATGGCCCTGATAGTCTCATGGGAAGTGGCATATGGGAAGTGTAGCCTTATTGAACTAGGTGTGCTCTTCTGGGAGGAAGTGTGTCACTAAGGGTGGGCTTTGAGGCTCCAGATGTTCAAGCCAGGCTGTGTTCTCCTTCCTTCCTGCTTTCTTTGGCTCCAGATGTAGAATTCTCAGTTACTTCTCTAGCACCATGTCTTCCTCCATGCTGCCTTGCTTCCTGCCATAATGACAATGGACTACAACTCTGAACTTTAAGCCATCCCTAATTTAATGGTTTTGTTTATAAAAGTTGCTGTGGTCACAATATCTATTCACAGTAATAAAACCCTATGTAAGACATTCAGGTTACTTTACCGAAGGGCGTCTAGATAGATAGATAGATAGATAGATAGATAGATAGATAGATAAGTGGAAGAGAGACCTGGGCTCACACATGCTTCTGCCCTTGGTGTGTGTTTGCTCCATCTTGTTATGATGAAACCAAAAACCATCACTAGATGCTGCAAGCTTCAAATTCGTCTCCCAGCTCTGGCACTGTGAGAAGCACTCAATTTGTGATACCTTGTTTTAGCATAAGGAAATAATCTAATAAATATATTTTGTCATTTACCGTTAGGAAACAAGACTTAAATATCTAGGGAGACATTGCAAAATGAATGCAACCTTAAGAACCATTTATGAATTTAAAATAGCTATATTATTTTAAAAAAATACTCCCTGACCCAGTAATTGTGTTGGCCCAGGATATGTGGTCTTTAAAAGAGGAAACTCTGTCAGTATGGAATGTTTCTTATTTGAGATGGTACTTCCAAAGTGTTTTTCTCATGCATGCTAAAATACTTATTTCTTAATCTAAGCCGAGGCTCATGTGTTTTGCTTATATTATTATAAAAATGGTTTAATTTTGCTGTCATATAAAATGAAACAGCTGCCTCAAAACATATGGCAGATCTCATCTGAGGGAAATATGAAAAGACTTGCAGGACAGATTTAGCTAGCTTTCCAAACATTTCCCATCAGATATGTATATTGCTTAGGTCAGGTGTTCATTCTTCCCATGATTTAATTATTGTGGGTAGGATTTCAAGATAGTCATTCAATTATTTAGAAAAAAAAAATCACTTTCTTTACTTTTCCTCTGAGGTGCCTTGTTCCACGTCACATTTTCTTTCTGGTCAGTAGTATGACTAGAGACAGGGGTCTCTGAACTAGTCTTTTTTCTGAATACATTCCACGCCATCAATTGACTTGCTCTGTTAGTGATGGAAAGAAAAATCATCTTTGAAATGAAGCTCTGTGTATTTCTTGAAAGCTAGTAGGGAAGAAACATGTATCCTCCCCTCTCCCACATAAGGTTCACAAGTGACAGGATGACAAGAGGAACATATAACAGATATATCTAACCAGCATTCCACTTGCAGCTACATTCTAGAATGCCTGTCTTGCTCTGCAGAAACACAATCCTTGCTTCTAGGACCCCCACTAAAGTGAAGAAGGATTTTAATTTCTCTCACTTCCTTGGGAAAAGAAGAACATAGGTGCAAGATAGGTGGAGCCACAGGAGAGGGTTGGGGCAACTTTGTTTTTTTCTTAGAGAATATTTTAAGATTTATTTTTATTTTAATTATTATTTATTACAATTTCTTCACTTTGTGTCCTGCAACATTTTTTATAGGCAGCCTCTGATGATTGCTAGTAACTTTCAGTTCAAAGTACTCAGCATGCCCAATGGAATTGTTGAGGGTTTTGTTGATCTGAGATGAGACCCAAAATGAGTAGTGTACCCTGGAGTTCAAAAGCCTTGACCAAAAACCATTCCACTGACATTCAATAGCAATGCATGTTACACAAGGACTGGAGGCAACTCTTCACTCCTTGATGAAATAAAAGAATGTTCCACTATCAATGTAGGCATGGAACTGAATGAAGGATTGGCCGGCTGAGTATTTGAAAAGATAAAACACCAATAGAGAATGGATTAGCAGGAGCAGAATTTTAGCTTGGTAGTTCGGCTGAACAAGATTTTTTAAAAAAATGAAGTCCCTTTAAAGCAAGGAAGTGTTGGTGGGGGGTGGGGGGAGGATTAGTAATAACAACCAAAGCAAAACAAACAACCCTGAATGAAAGCAAGGTGATTTTCACCACAGGGCTTAGTAAACTGCATCGTTCTGAATTCCCCAATTATGCTTGCTCACTGCACTTAGGTGAAGAAAAGCACAAAAGCAATTCTGTGTTCTTTATTGCTTCAAATGACCCAGCTCAAAGCAAGGTGGCCAACCACTGTGTTCCATGTCACTACACACTGACCCTTCAGAGCCCATTGTGAAAAATCTCTAACCCCGGACTTTCAGCACATGTGTTCACTTGTCCAAATCACTTGTTCAGTTCAAATGAAAAAGTATTACATTTATAATAGTGCTAAGCAGGTTGTACAAAATTGGCACAGGTGTACACATACATTTATTTTAACAGAATTTCCTATTTTGTAGCACAAGAATTTACCTGCAAATATCGATGTAACATTATATAGCTAACATTTAATTTATTAAATTTAGTGATAAAGATTGAAGAGTTATCATTTAAATTGAATTGGTTCATGTTTAACTTTGAGAAACAGATTTTACTAGGACAAGAACATAGTTAAATACTACAGACACCAGAATGTCTATAATAAAATGACAATGCCCAAGCACTTATAGAATCCCTGAACAGTGCTGCCATTGTTTTTCAGTGAATGTTGTAATAATGACAATAGGTGATCAGTCCTTAACATAAACATACTTGTGTAGCTGGAATTTTAATGGCAAAAGTTGTCTTAATATTATACACATTTAATTTAAACAAAACCAGCCCAAAAGCACTTCTTAGGAAATTCATTATCTCACTATGAATTACCTTAGGAGATTCCAAATATCAACCATAGAGAAATTCCACGATTTTCAATGAAATAAGCCATTGATCTAATAGCTGTTGAAGACTGTGTACTTCAGAAGCCAGGATCTGCGTTAACAACATGAGCAAGACCTTACTGTTTGGATAAGTTTATTAATTTATTACTTCTACTATAATTGCATAATTTTATAAATCATTTAGTTCATAAAGATCATGATATTCACATGTGAAGCTGTTTTCATGTAGTAAATTCTTATATTAGAGGAATTATTATTAAGAATAGATATTACTTAAATTATGCAGGTACATACACGATTATTCATATTATAATTTGTGATTTTCAGGGTTTCATCATAACTTTTATAACTATGCTTTCTTACATTTAGTGTGTGTGTGTGTGTGTGTACCCCTGTGTGTGCATGTGTGCATGCATGTGCTTGCCATGGCTTTCCTGGGAAATTCAGAGTACAACATGCAGGAGTTGGTTTTCTCCTTTGACCATGTATGGTCTGGAATGCAAAGCCAGGATATTATTACTGACAACATGCAACACTTCCTGCTGAGCCACTGTTCTAGCCCAGAAATAAATTTTCAAACATGATCAAAATTATCAAATAGCTAAGTTATATCTAGGTAGAATAATATTATGATTCCTATCCTTTGTCAGTGTTTATTATGTACTTTGAGTTCATCTGTAAGGAGCCTTTTACCCAGGTAGTCTTATATTATACTTAATAACCCACTGAGCTTTTAAGGTGAGTAAACCTGTAAGCCAGCAACCAGAGATTCTATTACAGAAGAAAAAAACTTTACAGAAGAAAAAAGCAAAGCATTAAAAATACAGAGAATATTTTGAATGAGTTCATTGTTTTTCTATTTTCTTAACTGTGTTATTTTTCTGTATGTCATTTCTACTTTCTAGAGATTCCTTTCTCTCTATTCATTTTTTGCAAGTACACTTTCCCTTGATCTCATAAGCATTGTGATAGCAATTATATTTTCTCACTCTAACATTCAGTCCATCTCAAAGTCACATCTACATAATTTTGTTATTTTCTCTGTTTGAAAATACATGAGAAGATTGCATACACTAAGAAGCCATGTTTTGTGCTGTGGATACTCTCAACTTTGTAATTTTCTTTTTGGTAGACATGATCTTGTGGCTGTTGATGCTTTCCTAGGCATTAAACTTTGCTGCTCTAAAACTTCATTTTTGTTGTCCCTGCCTCCACATTTGCATCAGTGACTGGAGCTTACATTTGTATCAGTGACTGGACCTAAACAGTGTTTAATGTCTGAAAGGTTAAAGGTTTTTTTTTTATGAGCCACAACATGATAATGTGATAATTATGGTTTTTTTTGCTGTAGAAAATACTGAACCAAAGAGCTATAACATAAATAATATGCACTAAATCAATGTCTGTCTCAAATCAAAACTCTGGAGCGATCAGGTGTGAATGCCAGCTATCCTTTCCCTATGAGAATAAAGTGTGCCTTGAGATCCAGAAGATCCAAATATCCCTTGTCTCTTTTTTTTTTTTTAATTTTTAATTTGTTTTTAATTCACCAGGAAAGAACTTGAGCTTTTAAGACTGATTAGGAAAAATATTTAAGAAAAACTCTTTAGTAGCCTATACTTTAGCTATATGTTTTCCATATTTTTACATTTAATTTACTTTTTAAATACAACATTATAAAAAAGTTGCCTCTATGAAGTAACAAACAGAAGAACTTTACTGCACAAAAGCATTTAACAATGCTGTGTTTTAATCTGACAAATTTATAGGTAAAACGATTTCAGTTGCTAAGTAATGACAGCCTTGGTTAAACTATGTTTCATTTGATTAAAATTAATTATGCTAAGAAAGTATGTCCACAGTAAATAAATGTGTCCTTCAAGAAATGTTTTAACAGTCCTCATGAGACCTGATAGGCAAGGGTCAAAGTGGCAGGATACAAAATTAACTCAAAAAAATCAGTAGCCCTCCTGTATACAAAAGACAAAAGGGCTGAGAAAGAAATTAAGGAAACAACACCCTTCACAATAGCCACAAATGACATAAGGTACCTCGGAGTAACCCTAACCAAGGAAGTCAAAGACTTGTATGAAAAAAATTTCAAATCTCTGAAGAAAGAATTAGAAGAAGATATGAGAAGATGGAAAGATCTCCCATGCTCATGGCTTGGTAGGATTAACATAGTAAAAATGGCCATCTTACCAAAAGCAATCTACAGATTCAATGCAATGCCCATCAAATTACCAACACAATTCTTTACAGACCTGGAAAGGAAAATTCTCAACTTCATATGGAATAACAAGAAACCCAGAATTGCTAAAACAATCCTCTACAATAAAAGATCTTCTGGAGGTATCTCCATCCCTGATCTTAAGTTGTACTATAGAGCAACAGTTTTAAAAACTGCATGGTACTGGCATAGAAACAGAATGGTGGATCAATGGAACCGAACAGAGGACCCAGAAATAAACCCACACACTTATGGACACCTGATCTTTGACAAAGACGCCAAAACCATACAATGGAAAAAAGATAGCATCTTCAACAAATGGTGCTGGTCTAACTGGATGTCTACATGTAGAAAAATGAAAATAGATCCATACTTGTCACCCTGCACAAAACTGAAGTCCAAGTGGATCAAAGACCTCAACATAAAACCAGACACATTAAATCGGCTTGAAAAAAAAGTGGGAAATACCCTAGAACTCATTGGTACAGGGGGAAACTTCCTGAACAGAACACCAACAGCACAAACTCTAAGAGCAACAATCAATAAATGGGACCTCATGAAACTGAAAAGCTTCTGTAAAGCAAAGGACACGGTCATCAAAACAAAGCGACCACCTACAGATTGGGAAAGAATCTTCACCAAACCTTTATCTGACAGAGGACTCATATCCAGTATATATAAAGAACTAAAGAAGCTGAAAAGCAGCAAACCAAGTAATCCACTTAAAAAATGGGGAACAGAGCTAAACAGAGAATTCTCTGTAGAGGAATACCGAATGGCAGAGAAGCACTTAAAGAAATGCTCAACCTCACTAGCCATTAGGGAAATGCAAATCAAAACAACCCTGAGATTTCACCTTACACCCATGAGAATGGCCAAGATCAAAAACTCAAGTGACAACACATGCTTGAGAGGTTGTGGAGAAAGGGGAACCCTTCTCCACTGATGGTGGGAATGTAAACTTGTACAACCACTCTGGAAATCAATCTGGCGCTTTCTCAGACAACTAGGAATAGCGCTTCCTCAAGATCCAGCCATACCACTACTGGGCATATATCCAAAAGAGGCTCAAGTACACAAAAAGGACATTTGCTCAACCATGTTTGTAGCAGCTTTATTTGTAATAGCCAGAAGCTGGAAACAACCCAGATGCCCCTCAACTGAAGAATGGATGCAGAAATTGTGGTACATCTACACAATGGAATATTACTCAGCAATGAAAAATAAGGAAATCATGAAATTTGCAGGTAAATGGTGGGATCTGGAAAGGATCATCCTGAGTGAGTTGTCTCAGAAGCAAAAAGACACACATGGTATATACTCACTCATATAGACATACAACATAGGACAAACCCACTAAAACCTGTGCATCTAAAGAAAGTAAGCAAGAGAGAGGACCCTAACTAAAACGTCCAATCCCCATCCAGAAGGCAAAGAGGATGGACATCAGAAGAAGAAGAAAACAGGAAACAACCTAGGAACCTACCACAGAGGGCCTCTGAAAGCCTCTGCCCTTCAGACTATCAAAGCAGATGCTGAGCCGGATGGGCAACTGTTGGGCAGGAGAACGGAATTTTAGGTAAGAACTGGGAAATATCAAGAGCTGGAGAGGACAGGGTCTCCACAAGGAGAGCAACAGTACAAGAAAATTTGAACATAGGGAACTTCCCAGAGACTCATACTCCAACCAAGGACTATTCATGGAGATAACCTAGAACCCCTGCACAGATGTAGCCCAGGGCAGTTCAGAGTCCAATTGGGTTACATAGTAATGTGAAGAGGGACTGCCTCTGACATAATCTGATTGGCCTGCTCTTTGATCACCTCCCTCTGGGGGGGGGGGAGCAGCCTTACCAGGCCACAGTAGAGGACAATACAGCCACTTTTGATGTGAACTGGCAGACTAAGATCAGAAAGGAGAGGAGAACCTCCCCTATTAGTGGACTTGGGGAGTGGCATGCAAGCAGAGGGAGGAGGGAGGGTGGGATTGGGATGGGAGGAGGGAGGGGCTTATGGGGGGATGCAGAATGAATAAAGTGTAATTGATGAAAAATTTAAAAAAAAAAAAAAAAAAGAAGTCCAAGAGAGAAGTGACGCTGCACAGATGGACAGCTTCTTTCCAAGGAAGAGGGGGATTCTTAGTGTGGTTTCTAATCCCTTGTCTCTTGATAGAATACATATTGGCATTGTAAGGTTTTTCTTTTCTAAAAAATGTTTGAGTGTGCCTGTTTTACTTGTATGTATGTCTGGTGCCCATGAAGGCCAGAAGAAGGCATAGGACCCCTAGAACTGGAGTTATAGACAGGTATGAGGCATTATGTAGATGTGGGAAATCAACTAAGGTCCTCTGGAAGAGCAGCTAGTGCTCTTAAACTCTGGGACAGATTATCAGTCCCATATTGTGGGTCTTAAGGTAGAGTCTTAAGTGAGGTCTGGAAAAAAATTCATCTGCATTGGACTTGACTGAATTTAGAATCATCTTGGAGAAACACTTCTGCACAATCAGGAAGGAAACTTTCAGAGACTTTAACTGAAGAACTGCTTTGAACATGGGTAGCACCACCCCTTCTCTTGCGTCACTGGACTTAACAAGGAAAGAAATGGAGACAGCCAACTGTGGGTGACCACAAATCACTGTCTGCTTTGTTACCCATCCTCATGTGAGCAAACAACCTCACTTTATTGTCACTATTGTTTGCCCACCAAGATAGACTCTATACTTTAGACCCAAAATATAATAATTCTTTTCTGAAACTGTGTTTTCACAAGTACCTCATCATGTCACTGAGAAAATTAACTAATGCACATTTCCAGTAAGTAATAGGAAGTTTCTTTGGAAAAACATGAGCTTGCGGTATGTAGATCTTTGGAAATATTTTATAGGAAAATTCATGAAAAACTTGGCAATGTAAACATGGGAAGCTCCAGCTCACTCCATACATGCAGTTCTGGTGGGAGTGTGGAGGGCTAGAATACTGCTAGAAATGCCGACAATGACTATTGCACAGGAGATTTGAGAGAGGAATTAGTCTAGAAGTCATTCACACTAGAAACTGGCAAAATCTGGCTGCACTTTTGTCCATGTCCAACAAATAAGTATTGTTCTGAATTTTAAATGTAGTGGGCTAAATTATTTTAAAATACAAATTTTAATATAATATAATATGTGGCCTATGTCTTGTCTTGATTACAGCTTACTCCTCTTTGTTAGATTGACAGTGAAAGATGACTAGAGATATACGAAGAAAATTCACCTTGGTCAGGAAAAGAGCCCGAACAAAAAGTTTCAGATGAATTGGATGTAGATGAGCATCAATATTTGTTAAAGAGTTTATTGTTATGATATAACTCAATAGGAATATAGGAAATGTGACTTCCAACGAAGATTTTTTCTCTCTCTTTCAAGCACTCAGAGAAATTCACATGAAATGCTTTCATGAGAGGAGAGTATGACTGAGCAAAGAAAGCCTCCATGACACACTTTAAAAGCAGAACCAACTAGAGAATATTTTTCAAGTTTTATCTACAAAGTACACAGTTGCTGCTACAGCTAATGTCTATCAGCTGAGCAGCAGAATTTGACATTATTCACAAGGTGGTGGTTTTGCAGATGTGCAAATATAAGTGTTTATAAGTGTTTATACACCAAGAGTCAAGAAAGACATGGATGCCAGTCGGTATTTAGCATAATAGGGACCCTTGCCTGGAGTTTCTAAGCAGGATGCACATGAAGATTTAAGGCATAATTCATGATCTGATGAAAACTGTGAGATATAGAAAGTGAAAGAAACATGGGATAGCCATGAAGGATCATTGCTGTAGGCAGCTGCTGTGGAAAGTCAGGGTGAAAGTTCGGAACAGAGAACCACCATATGACCCAGCAAACTACTCTTAGTTAGATACTCAAAGGAATCTATATCCTTCCACAGAGTTACTTATATATACATGTTTATTGTTGGAATATTTATAATAGCCATAAAATTTAACAAGAGATGTCCTTCAAAAAATGAATGGATAAAGACAATGTGGTGTATATATACACAATTATTAATTATTCTGGAATAGTAGAAAAATCAAGGATACTTGCAGGTAAATGAATGGAACTTCAAATCATTGTTAGTCATACTTAGTTCAGAAAGACAAATACTATGTGCTTCTTAACACATAGAGAACAAAGATTTAAATTTAATATATACACACACATGTCCTTCTGTCTCTATCTCCCATGTGTGTTCATGTGTGTGTTTGTCTCTGTGTGTGACAAAACTTAAAACAGGAATTATATGAGAATGTATAGTAAGAATAACAAAAATATAGGACATAATAAATTATAATAACCCATATATATGAAGATGCCTTAATAAAATTCATTACCCTGTATATTATCCTAAAATTAAATTAATTTTCAAATTAAATTAAATTTCAAAATGTACACTGAAAATTGAGAACCATCTTCTGAAACTGAACACTGATTTGATTTCCACAGCTGCAATGCATTGCCCTATATTAATTTTTATTTTGCTTTAAATTTGTCACAATAAAAAGTAGATTAAATGATGCTTAAAGATCATTATGGCAGCTTTGCATACTCATCTAGAATGTAACTAATTCTCCCACTTAGATGTTTGATTTTTATTAAAATTCAAAGTCCCTTAATATTTCATATCCTTGGAAAGTGACATACTTTGACAATGATTGTAACTTCAAAAGTTGTGTTGCTTCAATATATTAGTTGTATACTTTGAATGGACTCACAATCATCAAATAATATGATTAATATTTTGTTTGGAAAACAAGGCACCATTGGTGCTCCAAATTCCTTACAAGTAGGTTCCATGTGTTAACAAGACTAGACCTCCATAAACCATAGTGAGACAAATTGATGAACGAGCTCAACAATGAAGAAAGCTAAATACTAGTGAGATGCTGAAAGACGTATAGAATAGTCAGGGAGTTATGTAATAAATTTTAGTCTGGAAGAGCAAATTTTCTTACACGTATATAAATATGTTCAGATAATGTGTTTACCTTTAATATCAAAACACAGCCAGCTCAGAAAATTCAGAGTGATTTATTTCCCATATTTTCTACTGCTTTGACTGAACACATTATTTAAATTTTTTTTGTTCATCAGATACATTATTGTAAACACTGGTTTATTTGTCTTGAGTTATGATTAAAGAATGATCTCTAGGGATTTCAAATGGAATTATAGTCACTTAATGGCCCACAGTGGAGCTTTTAAAAAAAATCCCTTTATGCACTAGTAAAAATACATATGTTTAGGATCATTTATATCCAAGACAACAAACTAGGTTCAGAAGGGATTTGAAAATAAATAAGACATACTTAAACTCGGTAAGCTTATGAAGTATTTTAAAGGATATGATATTTTAACACAGACAAAAAGCTATTCACAAACAAATATTTCATGAAATCATTAATATACAATACCTATAATAGATAAAGTTATGAGTCTTGAGCTACAGAATGGAAAGAGAAAAGAAAACAAAATTTTACAAATATGAAAATTGACTCTACCTGATTAGCAACTGCCAAAGGAATAAAGAGATAGTTATATATGAATAAAAATATTATTTTTCAAAATAGGACATCATATAAAATTATGAATAAATTGATAAATACAAAAAATGCAGAAAATAACTTCAAGATGAGTCAAAGGTCTTTGAGAAATGCTAATATCATTTCTTGACTGTTAGGCACTTTAAGATGAGTGAAATCTGGAAACTAACACGTATTTTTTACCTTGCTCTCCACTGTGAACAAAGACATGATAAAGTCAGTGTAACGTGAGATGTTTCATATTGATCTACGGCTTAGGAACTCTTTCTCTGCACTATGGTGTGGAACCATGGTGTTTGGAGCAGTGCCAAAGCTGGTGTGCCCTATCGTGAGAACACAGACCAGAACTAGAAGTGAGTTTAACTTTGAGGGACTGATTCTCATGCTGACTTCTGCCAAATGGTTGCCACATCCCAAATACCTGATATCATTCCAAAGGAACCCCACCAACTAAAGACCAAGTGTTCACAGAAATGCATCTGTGGGAGATATTTCGTATTCAAACCATAATGGGGCACTTTGGAAGCAGGAGTTCAGAAGTCTTCAGCTTATAAGAAGATGCCTGGAATGGCAGAGATAACCGCAAGTATTGCAGATGAAATATCAGGAACACGGAAGAGTTTACCAGTGTGTTAAATGTTGCTGTCATCTTCAGCGGTTCCAGTTTAAGAAAGTCTCAGGGCGTCCTCTATCAGTGGGCTTGGAAAGGGGCAGGGAGGAGATGAGGAAGGGAGGATGGGATTGGAAGGGAATGAGGGAGCGGGATACAGCTGGGTTACAAAGTTAATTAACTAACTAATATTAAAAATTAAATAAATAAATAAATAAAAGAAAGTCTCATTAATACTAATATACTAATAAGTGTATTTGGAACGTTGAAATAAGAACTATCTCGGACAGGAACTCAATGGCAGGCTCTTTGACCTCCCCAGCCCCCAAGGGAGGAGCAGTCCTGCTAGGCCACAGAAGAGGACTTTGCAGCCAGTCCTGAAGATACCTGATAAAAAAGGGTCAGATGAAAGGGGAGGCGGTCCTCCCCTATCAGTGGACTTGGAAAGGGGCAGGGAGGAGATGAGGAAGGGAGGATGGGATTAGGAGGGAATAAGGGAGTGGGATACAGCTGGGTTACAAAGTTAATAAACTGTAAATAATGTTAAAAATTAAAAAATAAATAAATAAAAGAAAGTCTTATTAATACTAATATACTAATAAGTGTATTTGGAACGTTGAAATAAGAACTATCTTGGACAGGAACTCAATGCATTAAGCCCAACTAAAAAGTCTCTATGTTTAACAGATTTTGTGTTGTGGAGGATAACACTCAGGGCCTTGTTCAAATTAGGCAATATCTCTATCAGTAAGTTACATCCTGAGCCCTTAAATATCTTTTGTTTCCCATTTCATAAATGAGAAGCCTGACTCAATTTAAAAAAAAATCTAGAAAATATATTCCTATAGGAAAACTACAGAGATAAGATTAAAAACAAAGAGTTTGTGGCCAAATCATATATTTCAAATATAATATGTTGCCTGATAGAAATATTTTATCAGGTAGAACATTAGGAAATAATGAATATCAACAATGTTAATCTCTATTTACTAGCTTCATAAGTGTGTGTAACTACTTAGTAAGGAGATAAATATATCATAGCATACGAGAGAACATAAAATATAAAGTGGACATAAATATCTGATAAGAGATGTGGAACACAGCTTTTGAAAGCAAGAGTTCAAAATATCATTAGTGTATATATTATCACACTGATAAATAGAAATCATGCAATGCTCTTTCTCTGAAACAGTCAGCTGTGAAGAGATTAGAATGAGGCATTCCTATAGACCTTAAAACAACTATCTAAGTAAATTTCTCATGTGGAAGAGCTGTTTCAGACTATTACAAACTTCTATTATATCTGCTCTGTAACTATCTTCGACTACTTCATCTATCTTTTAGATGATCCCGACAAGCAGTGCATTTATTGCTTTGGAATATCATTTTTAATCTTTCCCTTTTCTTATTAAGACCCATGATACCTGCCTCTAATCACCAGAGTGTGAAGTTTCATACTATAATTAGAAAGCTTTGCAGATTGTAAGTGGTACTCATTTATTAAACCTCAAGTATTCAAATTGCTGGAAAGCGTTAAAAGTGATGAAGCCAGGGAATTCCAGGAAAATACTTTGAGTGTTTCTCATCATGCCTTAAAACTTTCTGGCATTAACTTTATCAGTTAATATTTATAGAATAGTCTAAGTAACTGAGTGAATAAAATGACCACACATAAGTAAGTTGGCAATAGAAATATGGATATTAATTTCAAAATTGAGGCACGTTAAAGGACACAAAATATATTGTCAGAAAAGTAATGAGCAATGACAGGTAATTTAAGAATTTGGGGGGAAGCTAGGCATGGTGGTACATGCCTTTAATCCCAATACTCAGGAGCCAAAAACAGGAGATATCTGTGAGTCTGAGCCAGCCCATATACATAGCATGTTCCTGTGAGCCAGAAATACATCTTCTATGAAAAAATAAATAAATTGGTATTGGGGAATCATGCTTTTTGTAGTTAGAATACCATTTATAATTTTAGAGTGAAGAGAATGAATAGACAGTGTGAAAGCCTTAGGGACATTTCAAAAGAAGGCAGGTGAAGGACAGGTGCAACAACACCTTGCTCAGGGAAGAAGAAGCCTGTGGCTGTACATAGGGATCTGAGTTCTACAGCATGGACATAGGCTACTAAAATTCAACCCTTGCTACTGAAAGCCTTTTGGAGAAGATGCTCTTTCATGTAGGCTTTTAATCATGGAATGACATGAGAAAACAAGTCTGAAGTTGGGCCTGTCATTGGTTTGCTATTTTCTCAATCTCTGTTCCATTTTTATCACTGCACTTTTTTCTTATGAGTGAATTGCTATCTCCCTCCCTCCACTGGAAGTCCCACATCTGCACATTTTCCCTAGCTGGGCTGCTTTGTCTGGTCTCAGTGGGAAAAGATTAGCTTAGTCCCACTGTGACTTGAGGTGCCAGGCTTGGTTGGTATCCCTTAGGGATCTTCCCTTCTCTGAAAAGAAGGAGATGGAAGAGTGGGAGGAAGAGGGCGATAGGGCAGGAATGGGAGGAGAAGACATAGGGCATCAAATCAGGCTTTAAAGTGATAAATAAAATTATATAAAAAAGAAAATAGGTTTCTAAGAGTTTATGTATATTAAGGTGGAAGTCTCTGGTTTCTTTGAAGATTCAGTTTTGTCATGTGATATTTTTCTGCAAGTCGGGTACATGATCCAGGCAAGGCCAAATCTCACCAGGGGGAAGTGATCAAAGGACATGCAACCAAGTTATGAAAGAGGCAGCCCCTGCTCCCTTACTTAGGGACCCACATGGAGACTGAGCTGTATTTAGGCTACATCCTCAACATTGCTGCACTGATCTTACCACACAGAAAGGACTTCACAAAAAGAAACATTCCAGAGAACTTCTAAGGAAAATCTGTGTCTTGTGCCTTTCCCTGAATTGTTGTGCTGATTCATGATGCTGCTTGGTGTTGGCCTTCAGACTGGACTGCTGCTCTTCTGATGACTGAGTTTGGCAATCCCCTAAAGTCCTATGGACCCTGATGAGCAGAAAGTAGGTAAAAGTGGAATACACACCTTTTCCCTACTAATCTATCTAAGGTCTGGGATGCGTGGAGCTAGAAGGGAGGTAAAGATGTTTATGAACTCTAAAGTAGATTTTGTGAAAAATCTCAGCCAACAGGTATCACCCAGCCATGGCTTAGGCACACTGGATAACTTCACTTCTAATGTAGTGGAGAGATCTTCAGGTTTTGACGGGTTGGCAATGTTGTTTAGGAGGTTGGCAAAAATAGAAACTTTTGAAGCTGGATGGTTTCCTGACTTGCTCCCAGGGAGGGATTTCAAGTTTTGCTGTATGGTATTCATATATACTATTTTGAAAAAGATCGGGGACAAAGCTGATAACTCAGAAGGTTCACTCAGTTCTCTGATGGTGAAATGTTTGCAGAGTTGGCTATGTACCTAGAAAGTTTTCAAACAGAGGTTGAGGTGCTTGGAAAGCAAAAGGAGCCAGTGGGAGGAGAACAACAGAGTTCAAAGCTTGGTTTGTTCTCAGCTGGCCAAAGTCATACCCCTCACATGAGAGATCTCACTCACAGAACAACACCATGTGGCCATCTTGCAGCAAAACATCACATGACTTAATTGAATCTGCAATGTAACTAGAAATGTCCACGTCAGTATATAAACCATACCTATAACCTTTTATATAATTCATTGAAATTCCACTCATTACTTCAAGTGTAGATTCCCAGTAACTTTCAGAAATAAATTTTATCTCCATAAACTTTGAAAACATACACCAAAAACCAAAAAAATCAAATATTTTACTGTTTTTGACAGTCATTGGTAGAATTTGCAGGGTTCACAGCTGGGTGAGATTGATGATTATTTTCGACTCTAGTGACCTACATAACACCTTCTAACAGGATGACAGCTACTTCTCCTGATGCAAAGGTAGAATGAATTTTATGGGAGTAGCCAGCTACTTTCTGATTAGGTCTACGGCCAGAATTATATGATAGACTCTATAACTAGCACTGTTCTTAAAGGGGTCAAGAGCTTGTGGCTGGATAGCAAGCCCATAGTCTCCAAAGGACAACCCAGTACTATCATTGTGTGCAATGGACACAGCATTACAATAAATCCTAATGTCTTGTTGGTATTCCATTACATTAGAGCATCTCTTGGGCCCCACAAGAGGAGCTTCTCCTTGCAGTAGGCAGTTGTTAGTGAAGAGACCCTCAACTGGCCGTTAGGCACAGGATAATAGACTAGGGGGTGATGGGACCACAAATAGGGCATATGTCACAATCCTCTCTTTTCCTGGGAGTGCTCACTGAAGAGAGGCAGGAAGGTTATAAGAGCCGGAGGTAACAGGAACATTGTTTTCTGAGTACAGCAAATGGGTTGACTGCACACTTAAACTCACGAGATTTGTGACAGCATGTGTAACACAGGTTCTTCAGACAGACAAAATCTGAGTATAGAGAGAAAAAGTCAGGCACAAAAGCCCACCACTAACTGTGGCATTATTGATATTTGAGAACGGCTGAAGGACTGTCAGGTGTGTTTTGTTTATGAAGTTCAACCACAAACTAGGGTATGACCCATTTCCAAAAATAGACTAGCCTACTTGTTGAGGTACAGAGCAGGAGGAGGAGGAGGACAAGGAAGAACTTCAAGGTTGGGTGGGAAGGAGAATAGGTTGGGAAGAGAGAAGATATGACAGAAATTGGAGAAAGGGATGAATATGTTAAAATACATTTCATAAAATTCATTAACAAGATATTATTTAAATGTTCTTGTTCAAGATATAAACTTTTTATTTTTGTTGTTTTTGCAAACAAATTCTTAACTGTGGGTAAATATATAAGATTTGGGTGCTGAGAAAAGAACCTCTCAGGCACATTGATTTTATTCATTCAGAATTTCTATGCTAGAATATTTAATAAACTCACGTATGGTTTGGCTAGACAATAACATGGAATTAAATAGACCTTTAGTGTAACATGTCTAGCTTTCATATTTTATGGCTTCTGAACAGAATTTAAGCTCTTTGGCCTTCAAATGTCTTATCTATATAACAAAGATAATTATTTCTGTCTCATACGACTGATGTGTCTGGTTTCCTACTTGGCACAGAAGCAGCATTCAAATATTACTCACTCTTATCCCATGAATGCCATTATTTTATTCATGGTAGGTTTTCTGTTAGTCACAGAAAACACAATGTCAGCAAATTTTAAAGTTCAATATAAGGTTATAGCATGATATTTTAAAATGTATTGTAATTAAAAACATCATCAATTCTATGCTCTTTTATTCAGAGCTGAGAGTATCGCAATTAGTATTAAGCACTCAGTTAATATATGATTCAGAGTTCAGTTACAGAGAATAGAATTCATTTGCTTTTTGTTAGCAAATGAACTTACTGGAGATCATTAAATACTTGCGGAAATTCAAAGGGAGATAAAGAAACAGCTGTCTCAGGCCTGATATTTCAGGAACTATTACCAAAATACCCTCCAGAACTGAGCTGCCAAGAATGCTGCTGTTTCATTTTTGATTGGCAAGAAAGCTATATTGAGAATTGTGAAGCTACTGATTCATACTCTGAATCCTATAGTAGTCATGTGCTAAATGGAGGCTTTAGATCTCCGCCCTCCCCACAAAATTTAGCTGCAAGTGCAGTTTTTTCCAAAGTATTTTGTATTTGCGATAAATTATATTTGAAGATCTAGGTTGAAATAAGAGAAAAGGAAATTTATAGCTATTGTGTCATAGAAGTAAGTTAGAATGGGGGCTGTGTATTCAAAATTTGTATCTATTATATTTCAACAATATTGCTACTTATGAAGCTATTTTCATTCTTAGAATTTTGGGCAGTAGTTAATAACACTATGTGTTTTTCTAAAAATAAAAATATCTTTCGTATGAATGAAATGGTACAAAAGTTTTGATGATACACGGTTGGCATTGTTCATTTCCTTTCTACTTTTTTATAAATCCTGCTGTCATGGCTATTAAATTTAGCTATTAATAAACATTAAAAAATTAATAGATCATGTCTGAAATATCTCAACAAAGGGAGAAAGAAAAAACATAAATTTAGTCAATGTACAGAAACAGAAGATAAATATGTGAACAGCTTTTCTCCAGCCATGCTTCTATTTTCAGCTGATCAAACTAAATTAGTTTGTAACTGATTTCCTTCTCCATTCATTCTTTACTTCCTCTATCCCTGATGACTATCTGTAATTTAGGGTTCTTTACCCAAGAGGATCATCTGTAACTTTATTCTTAAAGGAACTAATGTTTACTTATTCTCAAATGCAAGTTGTTACGTCAGTGTCAGATTGACTAATGTCACTACAAGTGGTACTTCTCCTTAGCTTCACCATGTTACAACAACTGACTGGTCTGTGATAAGGAGCACTCTTCTCAGATAACAAAACTCGTCTAACTTTTCATCCTGATTATCCACCAGTAGGAGAATCCCAAATGATCAGGAGGCAGTCTCAATCTTAAGAAAAACAGTTATCACAGAGAAGCATTTATGTAATGGCTCTAAACAAAAAGACCTCTGAAAATAAGGGGCAATAAGAAAACATACTGTTGATACTTATGCATAATAGGACAAATACTACATTTAGTTTAATCCATTATTCCAGTTTCATAACCCCTAGGCAAGACTGTTTCCCTTTGCATATTTGGCACATGTATGTAGAATATTGTTTCTTTAATGACATTATGTCATTCAACTTTGCATTACTGCAACAAAATTACTACTACTAAAATAAAGCATGTCAATGAAAATCAATTCATGAAAAGAAATATTTTTACATATGCAGTTTTAAACATTGCAGGCCATTCTTTAGGCTTAGAGTTTTCACCAAACCTACTTTATTTAAGTTTCTTAAACACCTTTACCTCTCTTCCAACCCCTGGCAACCTTAGGTAGGAGATTAGTAGGGAAAAGAGCTGTAGACACCTTTTATCTACTTTCTGTTGATTAGGGTCCATCTTTCTTTAGGAGTTTACCACACTGACTTGTGAGGATAGCAGTAGTCTAGTCCAAAAGCCAAGATCAAGCAGCAACAGGATTCAGAAGATGGGAACAAATCACCGAAAGCCTCAAGACTCAGACTACCCCAGAAGTTCTCTGGAATGTCTCTCTCTGCAAAGTCAAGTGTTGAAACATGAAGATCAGCACACTGATGTTGATCCATAAAATAATAATAATAATAATAATAATAATAATAATAATAATATCTCACTGTGCATGGACCTCTTTACATGTCCTTTCCTCAGTCCATCCATGGATGTTCCCAGCTGGCCAGTCATGCCCCTTGCAGATGAGAGCTCACAGAAAAACATCACGAGCTCTTTCACAAGCCAACCACAGCAAAACATCAAATGCCCAGCTTGCAGCAAAACATCACATGACAAAATTGAGTCCACAAATTTCTACTTCACATTCTAAAGTTTTCGGTCTGAGATAACATTTCTCCACTGGGTTTCTTTGTAGCGAAGGGAACACTTCACACCAGGAGTGTATGTATAAACAGACACATCCAAATACAGTGTCTAAGGGAAAAAGAAGGGAACAAATTTCTGCAAGTCATTTCCAGGGTATACCACATTGAATTGAAAATATGTCCTGCCTACAAGTAGTACAGGGATAAAGATGGAGCAGAGATCACAGGAATGGCCAACCAATGACTGGCCCAACTTGAGCCCAACCCCATGGGAGAGAGCCAACCCATAAGACTATTCATGATACTCTGATATATTTGCAGACAGGAGCCTAGCATAACTGCCTACCGAGAAGCTCCATCCAGCAGCTGGTGGAAACAGATGCAGAGATACACAGACAAACAATAGACAGAGCTTGGGTATTCTTATGGAACAGTAGAAACAACCCAGATGTCCCTCAAAGGAGGAATTAATGCAGAAATTGTGGTACATTTACACAATGGAATACTACTCAGCAATTAAAAACAAGGAAATCCTGAAATTTGCAGGCAAATGGTAGCAACTCGAAAAGATCATCCTGAGTGAGGTAACCCAGAAACAGAAAGATATAAATTGTATGTACTCACTCAAAAGTATTTATTAGATATATAAATAGGATAACATACCAAAATCTATACTCATAAAGAAGCTAAACAACAAGGAAGACCTTAAGGAAGATGCTCAGTCTTGATTGAGAAGGGCAAACGTGGTAGACAGCAAAAGCAGGAGAAGATATGAAACAGATCAGAAGATACCAGAGAGGACCTCTGAAAGACTCTATTGATAGAGGTGTTGAAGCAGAGGTCGAGGCTGATAGCCAAACTTTGGGCAGAGTACATGGAATTTTATGAAAGAAGGGGGAGATAGAACAACCTAGAGGGGAAAGGAATTCCAAAAGGGGAGCAACAAAGGCAAAAAAAAAAAAAAAAACAACAAAACAAAACAAACAAAAACCTGGACCTGGTGGTTCAGTAGAGAATGATACCCCAACCAAGGACCATGCATGGAGAGGACCTAAAACACTTGCTCAGATGTAGACCATTGGCTTAGTCTCCAAGTGGGGACATTAGTAAGGGGAGCAAGGGCTGTCTCTGACATGAACTCGGTGGCAGGCCTCTGATCACCTCCTCCTGAAGGGAGCAGCCTTACCAGGCTACAGAGGAAGACAATGCAGCAGTCCTGATGAGACATGATAGGCTAGGGTCAGGTGGAAGGGGAGGAGGACAGCCTCTATCATTGCACTGAGGAGGAACATGGGAGGAGAATAGAAAGGGAAGGTGGGATTGGGAGGAGGCATGGGAAGAGGTCACAGCCAGGATACAAAGTGAATAAATTGTAATAAATAATAATAATAATAATAATAATAATAATAATAATAAAGATGTATCCTCCAAGCCAGGTGTGGCACACATCATTAATCCCAGCACTGAAAAGGCATAGGCAGATGCATCTCTGTGAGTTCCAGGCCAGCCTGGTACACAAAGCAAGTCCAGGAAAGCCAAGAGCCAAGGCTACACAGAGAAATCCTGTGGAAAAAAAAGGAAAAATAAAAAAGATGTATCCTCTATCTAGCTTCTAAACCACAACTTCCAAAATCCTTGTGACTTTGTAAGTGATAGAGGTAATAAAAAAAAGTTCAATCCATCATTTGTCTGCAAATTTCATGATTTCCTTGTTTTTGATTGCTGAGTAGTATTCCATTGTGTAAAAATACCACCATTTCTGTATCCATTCCTCTATTGATGGACATCTGGGTTGTTTCCAGATTCTGGCTATTACGAATAAAGCTGCTACAAACATGGTTGAACAAATGTCCTTGTTGTGTACTTGAGCAAATTTTGGATATATGCCTAGGAGTGGTATAGCTGGGTCTTGAGGAAGCACTATTCCTAATTGTCTGAGAAAGTGCCAGATTGTTTCCCAAAGTAGTTGTACCAGTTTACATTCCCACCAGCAATGGAGGAGGGTTCCAAAAAAGATCATTCTGAGTGAGGTATCCCAGAAGGAGAAAGACACACATGGTATATACTCACTTATATAGACCTATAAGATATGATAAACATAATGAAATCTATACACCTAAAGAAGAAAAACAAGAAAGAGGACCCGGGGTAAGATTAAGATGATCAATCATCACTTAGAAAGACAAATGGGATGTGCATTGGACGTAGGAGAAAACAAGTGACAGGACAAGAGCCTACTGCAGAGGGCCTCTGAAAGACTCTACCTAGCAGTGTATCAAAGCAGATACTAAGACTCATAACCAAACCTTCAGCAGAGTGCAGGGAATCATGAAAGAAGGGGGAGTTAGTATGATGTGGAGAGGATAGGAGCTCCAAAAGGTCCAAATATAGCTGGCCACAGGGGTCTTTTCTGAGACTGATATTCCACCAAGGATCATGTGTCGATATAACCTAGAACCTTTGCTTGGATGAAGCCCGTGCTAGCTCAGTAACCAATTGGTTTTCCCATAGTAAGGGGAACAGGGACTATTTTTGATAGGAACTCAATGGCAGGCTCTTTGATCTCCCCATCCCTCAAGGGAGGAGCAGTCCTGCTAGGCCACAGAGGAGGACTTTGCAGCCAGTCCTGAAGATACCTGATAAAACAGGGTCAGATGAAAGGGGAGGAGGTCTTCCCCATGCAGTGGATTTGGAAAGGGGCAGGGAGGAGATGAGGGAGGGAGGGTGAGATTGGGAGGGAATGAGGGAGCGGGATACAGCTGGGATACAGAGTTAATAAAATATAATTAATAATAAAATTAAAATTAAAAAAAGTTCAATCCAGAGTTCTACATACAAAAGTTTCTAAGTCTGTTGGAATATGTGATATGACTGGAGTTCCTAGATGGAATTATTGCATAAGGGGCAAAGCACATAAGAACAAAACATTTTTCCTGCTATCCAATTGCTATATATAGGAAACAATCTATAAGATAATTTTTTTAACCCACCATGTCCCTGTAATGGAATGACATGCCTAAACAACAGGATAGAGGTTTATAGTGTTCAGAAAGATTTAGGGTTGGTGAATACACCTCCATAACAAGAAAGGAGATGCCCAAATCCCTCCAGTGTTCAGGAAACGTTTGCAAATATAAGGAAATGCTACCATGAATTGTGTTATCCTAACAGATCATGAAATACCAGTAGAATCATAGGGATCTCTTATTATAGATAAACCAGAAGTGTATCATAACTGACAGCTTTGTCTGTATTTGAGTGAGGCCCAACATGTCTACAGTGTGCTGACTCTTTACCATCTATGGTCTACACAACTTCAAATAGTTAAGAATTAAAACTGTACTATAGGATACCAGTTGGCAGACTTAGAATGGGAGAGATGTTGGTGTGGGGAAAAAACATGCATTTTGTATAAGAAATGTTAGAAATTTTTTTTCTCTCTGCTTTAGATTACATATTTAGAATTACCTTTGATCCAAAGGTAATTCTATAAAGGATGAAAACTGCCTAAGAAAAGTTAAAAGTAAAAAATGCCTTGTTGAAAATGACAGGATAAAGAGGGAAAGCATAAATGTACCAATTAATTAAATATACATTTAGTTCTCAGTGTGTAGTGATGCTTGTCAAGGACAGAGATGCTGAATGCTCATTAGATTTCTAGGTGAGTACCTATATTTCCCATGTTTCTTGTGCTCAGTTCATATACTTACTACTTAAAAATGCTCTGTAAGAAGTGGTAAATCATATCTCCTCCAGTATGAAGAAACTTATGTATATCTTTGGACCTTTCTTCCTTTTCCTTGATGACAGTGAAAGTCTAGTATAGAGGAATTTTAATCCAGCAACATGGCAAGGGATCACATCCAAAGACCAGCTAGGTCTGTGTGATCCAGCTGTAATGACACACTGTAATGCCTGTGGCTGGAATACAAACATTCCCTTAGTGCACACCTTTAATCCCAAATGATGAAGTTAGCTTAGTTGTAGAAGGAAACACACATGTTTGAAAGTGAAGTCTAATTGAGGAGCAAAGTGACAAATCAGAGAAAGATTTGAGAGAATGAGTCAAGGATAGGAAACGTCCATTTTTCACAGGAACCAACAGGAAAGAGAAGCTACTTAAGTACAATGCAGTAGAGTTGAGACAGTAGTACAGGTTACCATAGAGAGTTCAGTATAGAAGACAATACAGTGGAGTACAGGACAGTACGGACATTTAGTTACAGTCCATTCGAGCGTAATCGAGTTCAGTGAGGTTCACACAGTTCTGTTTGTGGAGTTCAGAAGCAAAGCAATCGGGATAATCCTAGAGCAGTCAGCACTAACATGGAGAGGAGTGTAAGCCAAAAAAGCTGAGTTGAATCAGCCAGCCAGAGCTCAGAAAAAGCTGAACAGGATGACCTTATTCAGCACTAAGCCTCTGAGATGACAATTACATCTGGTGAAAATAAATGAAAGTCACATTTACAGTCTAGACAAAAATAAATAAATAAATAAAAATAAAAAAAAATAAAAAGTAATACTGAATGACTTGGTGGTAAGATTGTGTCATTGGGTACTTACCACACAGTAAGCTAAGCAGAGAAAAGGCCTTTTTCCTATGTGTATTTCTGTGATAGTTGGGCTGTTTTAAGAAAAATTAGTGAGTTAGTTTGACCTGATTAAACAAAATGGGTAATCTGATTGGCCTGCTCTTTGATCACCTCCCCCTGATGGGGGAGCAGCCTTACCAGGCCACAATAGAGGACAATGCAGCCACTTTTGATGAGAACTGATAGACTAAGATCAGAAAGGAGAGGAGAACCTCCCCTATCAGTGGACTTGGGGAGTGGAAGGCATTCAGAAAGGAGAGGGAGGGTGGAATCAGGAGGGGAGGAGGGAGGGGCTTCTGGGGGGATACAAAATGAATAAAGTGTAATCAGTAAAAAAAATTAAAAAATGGGTAAAAGAATAGATATTTTGTAGAATAAAATAATGAAACTTATGTAATTGTATGTACTCCTAGCTACATTTGCTTTGTAGATTCAACCTTTAACAATGGTTTTTTTCTAAGACAATTAGGAATAGTGCTTCCTCAAGACCCAGCTATACCACTGCTAGGTATATACCCAAAGTTCGCTCAAGTACACAAAAGGGATACTTGCTCAACCATGTTTATAGCAGCTTTATTTGTAATAGCCAGAACCTGGAAACAACCCAGATGTCCATCAACGGAGGAATGGGTACAGAAATTGTGGTATTTTTACACAATGGAATACTACTCAGCAATCAAAAAGGAGGAAATCATGAAATTTGCAGGCAAATGGTGGGATCTAGAAAAGATCATTCTGAGTGAAATATCCCAGAAGGAGAAAGACAAACATGGTATATACTCACTTATATAGACTTATAAGATATGATAAACATAATGAAATCTATACACCTAAAAAAGATAATCAATTGAGCAGACATGGGATAAGATGATCAATCCTCGTTTAAAAAGACTGATGGGATGTGCATTGAACGCATGACAGGAGTCTACTGAGCGCATCTGAAAGACTCTAACTAGCAGTGTTTTCAAAGCAAAGACTCATGACCAAACCTTTGGCAGAGTACAGGGAATCATAAGAAAGAAGGGGAGTTAGTCTGATGGGGAAAGGATAGGAGCTCCACAAGAACCAAATATATTTGGGCACAGGGTCTTTTCTGAGACTGACATTCAACTAAGGACCATGTATGGATATAACCTAGAACCTCCACTCAGATGTAGCCTGTGGTAGCTCAGTAACCAATTGGTTTCCCAAAGTGAGGGGAACAAGGACTATTTCTAACAGGAACTCAATGACTGGCTCTTTGGCCTCCCCACCCCCGAAGGGATGAGCAGTCCTGTTAGGCCACAGAGGAGGGCTTTGCAGCCAGTCCTGAAGATACCTGATAAAATAGGATCAGATGAATGGGGAGGAGGTCCCCCCCATCAGTGGACTTGGAAAGGGGCACAGTGGAGATGAGGGAGGGAGGGAGGAACAGGGAGGGAATGAGGGATTGGGACACGGCTGGGATACAGAGTTAATAAAATGTAAGTGATAAGAAAAAAATAAAATTCAAAAAAAAAAGAAACAATGGTTTTTTTAATGCCAGTTAAAATAGACAAGGAAACTGAGACTCTGGAAAAATAAAAGGTTACATTCTATATAGCTTGCACTTGAAGTCTTTGATATGATTTTATGCATCCTTAATTTGAGATAACTACTGTGAGCACCCGCCGGTATCAAGCAAACAGGTATCATGCAGGACCTACACTGTAGACAGAGAGAACTTACACCTGCAAACTGTTTTCTGACAGCCTCATCTGTGCCTTGTCATACACATGTAAACACACAGAAACACTCCCATATGAACACACTCACAACACACACATATACACACATGCACACATGTCTACTCACAAACTAAATAGGTAAACATAAAATTCTTCTAATAATAATATTCGGCATTCACATAAAAATCCATTTGTCTTCCTTCAAAAATTTAATTCTATGATTCTCTATGATGGAGTTAATACTTGAATCTATCTAAAAATATTAATGCATGTGAAAATAAGAAAAAAGAAAATGACCTCTCATGGTTCTCCTGGAATATTAATGTGTAGATGAGGGAAAAAAGGGATTTAAAGTGAGGGATAGAAAACTCTAAGGGACAACAGGAGAGCTAAGTAGATCACTGACTCTCTAATCTTCCTTTTTCACCTCAAAACATTAAGACATAAAACTCTTAATACATAGTTCTTTCTTTAACTCATAGATTTTCTCACTTTGTCATTTAACAAGCTGAATTTTAATTGCTTTTGTGCAAATGAATTTACATTTAATATTCTCAGTTGAGATCTAATATAAAATACGTTAGGTTAAAATTACTCCATTATTTCATAATCATTACAATGAGATTCATCCACATTTGCCTGCCCTTTCCTGAAGGGACCAGGGGATCTAGGGGATAGGAGACTTGGGGCAGGAAACTACATGAGAAAAGAATAAATAAAAATCGATAAAGACAGTTCTCTCTTATCATAAAAGAAGAAATTCATCCATATTCTATCTCGAAGTTATTTCTACTTGTTCTTTTTCAGTCTACTCATATTCATTACACAACACTGCTTCTTAAACAAGTAAAATGGAGTATCACTTCTCTTTCTAACTTTGCTACATTCATCTTTTAGCCATGAAAAGTATTTTAAGTTCTTCCTTTAAATGTTCTTCCCAGTTCTATGACTATTCAATTCAACCCACCATTTCTAGCCAGCTTTAGATTAAATGTAGAATAAAATCCTCTTTAAAATGAACTTATGCTTTTCCTTTTGTTCTTATCAATATTAAACACACAGTAACAATGTGATATGCTACAAACACATAAGACAAGTAAATGCCTTGTTCAGAAACTACCCATAGATTTCTTTCACTAGTGGCATGTAAATGAAAATCTACTTAGTTTGGTTTCACTAGTGGAATGAAAGCATAAATCTATGGCATAATATTTGATTAATGTCTACTACTCTGATATTATTTGTTATAATTTTCATGCTAACCATTTCTTGGAAAAATGTATGTATTTCAATATACCAACTATTTTACAAAGTAATGTTGATATTTAAGATGCAATTTTATAATGTGACAGTCATGAAAATATAGCTGTGGTCATCACAGTAACTAAATCCATCCATCACAAGCAGAAATTTATCCTGTGCTGCTTCATAAAATGTCTCCAATTCTCATTGCTTCTCTTATCCATAGGCAGCATTTTGTCTTTGTTATTGCAGTAGAGATTGATTTTAATTTTCTGGGCACTTGAATAAATGGAGCATAAACTATTTTAATCTGCTTTTGTACTTGGCTTTGAGTTTCATTTGTGTTGTTACATGCATTCAGAGTCCATTTATTTCATTCAAGAGAAGCATTACATATATATATATGTATATATATATAACACATAGATATATCAAATGATGCTTATCAATTTATCCTAAATGGACATTAATTTTATTATGGTTTTGGCTCTTAAAAAACTGCCCAACACCTAAAGGAGATCAAAGAGATACAAATAGGAAAGGAAGAATTCTTAGTGTCACTATTTGCACCAGATATGAGCGACCCCAAAAATTAACCAGAGAACTCCTACAGCTGACAAACACCTTCAGCAAAGTGGCTGGATACAAAATTAACTAAAAAAAAAAAAATCAGTAGCCCTCCTATATACAAAAGACAAAAGGGCAGAGAAAGAAATTCGGGAAACGACACCCTTCACAATAGCCACAAATAACATAAAGTACCGAGGTGTGACTCTAACCAAGCAAATAAAAGACCTGCTTTAAAAAAAAATCAAGTCTCTGAAGAAAGAATTGAAGGAGATAGCAAAAGATGGAAAGATCTTCCATGCTCATGAATTAGTAGGATTAAAATAGTGAAAATGGCCACCCTGCCATAAGCAGTCTACAGATAAAAGATAATAACATCAAAATACCAACACAATTCCTTACAGACCTTTAAAAAAATCTTAATTTCTTTTTTTTAATTTCCTTATTCATTTATTGGTTATTTTTGAGGCAAATTCTCACAAAAATTCTCAATTTCATATGGAAAAATTAAAAAGACAGAATTGTTAAAACAATCCTGTAAATGAACAGATCATCTAGAGATATCTCCATCACTGCTCTCAAGTTATACTACATCACTAGTAATAAAAACTGCATGGTACTGGCATAGAAACAGAATGATGGATCAATGGAATTGAATAGAAGACCGAGAAAAAAACCCACATACCTATGAATACTTAATTATTGACAGAGAAGAATAAACAATACAATGGATAAAAAAGACAGCATCTTCAGCATATGGTGCTGGTCTAACTGGAGGTATACATGTAGAAAAAATGTAAATATATCCATATTTATCACTAAAGTCCAAGTGATCAAAGACCTCGACATAAAACCAGACACTCTAACCTGTTAGAAGAAAATGTGAGGAAGAGCCTGGAACTCATTGGCACAATAGAAAACTTCCTAAACAGAACACCAACAGCACAGGCTCTAAGATCAACAATCAATAAATGGGACCTCATGAAACTGAAAAGCTTCTGGAAAGCAAAGGACACTGTGGTCAGAACAAAACAACAGCCTAAACATTGGGAAAGGACCTTCACCAACCCTATATCTGACTGAGGGCTGATATCCAGAATATATAAAGAACTAAAGAAGTTAAAAAGCAATAAATTAAACAATCTAATTAAAAAATGGGGTATGGAGCTAAACAGAGAATTCTCAAAAGAGGAATGTAGAATGGCAGAGAAACACTTAAAAAATGCTCAATGTCCTTAGCCATCAGAGAGGTGCAAATCATAACAACCCTGAGAGTTAACCTTACACCCATCAGAATGGCTAATATCAAAAACTCAAGTGACAACACATGCTGGAGAGGATGTGGAGAATGGGGAACCCTCCTCCACTGCTGGTGGGAATGTAAACATGTACAACCACTTTGGAAATCAATCTGGTGCTTTCTCAGACAATTAGGAATAGTGCTTCCTCAAGACCCAGCTATACCACTCCTAGGTATATATCCAAAAGATGTTCAAGTACATAACAAGGACATTTGTTCCTTGTAGTAGTTTTATTCATAATAGCTAGAACCTGGACAACCCAGATGTCCCTCAACAGAGGAATGGATACAGAAATTGTGGTACATTTACACAATGGAATACTACTCAGCAATTAAAAACAAGGAAATCATGAAATTTGCAGGCAAATGGTGGGAACTAGGAAAGATCATACTGAGTGAAGTATCCCAGAAGCAGAAAGACACACATGATATATACTCACTTTTAAGTGGATATTAGACATACAATATAGGATAAACATACTAAAATCTGTACCCATAAAGAAGATAATCAAGAAGGAGGACTCTGGGTAAGATAATCAATCCTCATTAAGAAATGCAAATGGGATAGGCATTCAAAGAGGGAGAAAATAGGGAACAGGACAGGAGCCTACCACAGAGGGCCTCTGAAGGACTCTACCCAGCAGAGTATTGAAGCAGATGCTGAGAGTCAAAGCCAAACTTTGGGCAGAGTGCCAGAAATCTTATGAGAAGGGGGAGATAGAAAGACCTGGAGGGGACAGGAGCTCCATAAGGAGACCAACAGCTGCAAACATCTGACCCCTGGGCGTCCTGCAGAGACTAATAAATCAACTAAGGAGCATGCATGGTCTGGACCTAGACCCCTTGCTCAAATGTAGCCTATGGGCAGCTCAGTCTCCATGGGGTTCCCTAGTAAAATGATGTTGAGCATTTCTTTAAGTGCTTCTCAGCCATTCAAGATTCCTCTGATGTGAATTCTTGGTTTAGCTCCCAAATGAGCTAAGCAACAAGAAGGACCAAAGGGAGGGTGCCAGAATGTCACTCAGAAGGGAAATTAGAATAGACAGTAGATGTGGATGAAGAGAGGGAACTGGGCATGGGGTGGAATGGGGAGGGAAACAAGGGTTATAATCAGATATGGGGAGAACAGGAGTGGGAAGGCTGTGAACAGGAAGGGAAACTGAGAAGTGACATCTCTGTCAATCAGAGGCCTGTGACAAGGCAGGTTCCTTGGAGGATATGGGTGTGACTCTAGCTGAGACTCTTAATGGGGAGGGGGGACATGAAGGCTGAAGTGACTGCCTACTAGTCAAGCAGGACTAGTGGAGGGAGGAAAACAACAACCCATTACCCTGCCTACAAGAAGTACAGGGATAAAAAGGTAGCAATAGTTGAGGGAATGTCCAAGCAATACTTGGCCCAACCTGAGACCCACCCAATGATAGAGAGTCAGCCTCTGACATGATTTATGGTGCTCTGCTATGCTTGCAGACAGGAGCCTAACTTGACTGTCATCTGGGAGGCTCTAACCAACAGTGGATGAAGACAAATGCTCGTACTTGCAGCCAAACATGCGACAGAGCTCCAGGGGTCCTTTGGAACTGCTGGAGGAAAGATGGAGGGTTCTGGGGGGGACAGGAACCTCACAAGGAGACCAAAAGATACAACAAACCTAGTCCTGTGGGGGCTTACAGAGACTGAGACATCAGCTAAAAAGCATGCATGGTCTGGACCTATGCACCCTGCACATATGGGGCTAATGGGTTGCTTGGTCTTTTTATGGGGTGTCTGGCAATTGGAGGGGAGAGGGCTGTTTCCAACATGGATGATATTGCCTGTTTTTGGATTACTTCTCCCTTGGCAGGGCTGCCTTGCCTGGCTTCAGAGGATGAGGATATGCTCAGTCCTGATGTGACTTGATGTGTTGGGTAAGCTTGATACAGGGTGAAAACAGAGAGAGGAAGGGGGACTGGGAGGATGGGAAGGATGAGGAACTTTTGGGATATAAAGTAAATAAACTGAAAGAGATAGATCAAAAGAAAAGAAAAAGAAAATGCCATTTCATTAACACACGGTTTAAGGGTTTTTTTTTTCATCTTTTTAAATTTTATTTATTTTTTAATTAATTTCAGTTTATTCACTTTGTATCCCAGCTGTAGCCCCCTCCCTTGTCCCCTCTCAATCCCATTCTTCCTCTTCTTCTCCTATGCCCCTCCCCAAGTTCACTTATAGGGGAGGACCTTCTCCCATTGCCTCTAAACCTAGCCTATCAGGTTTCATAAGGACTGGCTGCATTGTTTCCTCTATGGCCTGATAAGGCTGCTCCTCTCTCATGGGAAGGGGATCAAAAAACCATTCCCTGAGTTCATGTCAGAGATAGTCCTTGTTCCCATTACTAGGGATTTCTTCTTGGACACTGAGTTGTAATGGGCTACATCTGTGCAGGGGTTCTAGTTTATCGCCATGGATGGTCCTTGTTGAGAGTATCAGTCTAAGAAAAGACCACTGTGCCTAGAATTTTTGCTTCTATTGCTCCCCTTGTGGAGCTCCTGTCTCCTCCAGGGCTTTTTATCTCCCCCCTCTTTCATAAGATTCCCTGCACTCTGCTCAAAGTTTGGCTATGAGTCTCAGCATCTCCTTTGATACACTTCTGGGGTAGAGTCTATCAGAGGCCCTCTGTGTTAGACTCTAGTCCTGTTTTCTGTTTTCTCCCTCTTCCAATTTATCATCTTACCCAGAGTCCTCATTCGAAAATAGCTACTTCAGGTGTACAGATTTTAGTATTATTATCCTATATTATATGTCTAATATCCACTTATAAGTGAATATATACCACGTGGGTCTTTCTGCTTCTGGGACACCTCGCTCTGGATGATCTTCTCTAGTTCAAACATTTGCCTGCAAATTTCATGATTTCCTTATTTTTAATTGCTGAGTAGTATTCCATTGTGTAAATGTACTACAATTTCTGTAACTATTCCTCAACTGAGGGACATTTGGGTTGTTTCCAGAGTTTAGCTATTACAAATAAATCTGCTAAGAACATGGGTGAGAAAATATCCTTGTTGTATACTTGACCACATTTTGGATATATGGCTGGGAGTGCTATAGCTGGATCTTGAGGTAGCACTATTCCTAACTGTCTGAGAAAGCGTCAGATTGATTTCCAAAGTGGTTGTACAAGTTTACATTCCTACCAGCAATGGAGGAGAGTTCCCATTTCTCCACACTCTCTCCAGTATGTGTTGTCACTTGAGTTTTTTATCTTAACCATTCTGATGGCTTTAAGGTGAAATCTGAGGAATTTTTTGATTTGCATTTCCCTGATGAGTAAGGATGCTGAACATTTCTTTAAGTGTATCTCTGCCATTCGATGTACATCTTTTGAGGATTCTCTATTTAGCTCTGTATCCCATTTTTTAACTGGATTACTGGATTTGCTGCTTTTTAACTTCTTGAATTCTTTATGTATTCTGGATATTAGTCCTCTGTCAGATATAGGGTTGGTGAATATTCTTTCCCACTCTGTGGACTGTGGTTTTGTTCTGACGACACTGTCCTTTGCTTTATAGAAGCTTTTCAGTTTCATGAGGTCCCATTTATTGATTGTTGATCTTAGAGCCTGTGCTGTTGGTGTTCTGTTCAGGAAGTTGTCTCCTGTGCCAATGAGTTCCAGGCTCTTCCTCACATTTTCTTTTAAAAGGTTTAGTGTTTCTGGTTTTATGTTGAGGTCTTTGATCCATTTGGACTTTAGTTTTGTGCAGGGTGATAAGTATTGATCTATTTGCTTTTTTCTACATGTAGACTTGCAGTTGGACCAGCACCATATATTGAAGATGCTGTCTTTTTTCCCTTGTATGGTTTTGTAATCTTTGTCAAAATCAGGTGTCCATAAATGTGTGGATTTATTTCTGCATCTTCTGTTCAATTCCATTGATCCAACATTTTGTTTCTATGCCCGTACCATGCAGTTTTTAATAGTGTTGCTCTGTAGTACAGCTTGAGATCAGGGATGGAGATACTTCCAGAAGATCTTTTATTATAGAGGATTGTATTACAGATTCTGTTTTGTTGTTGTTATTCCATATGAAGTTGAGAATTTTTCTTTCCAGGTCTGTAAAGAATTGTGTTAGCAATTTGATGGGAATTGCATTTAATCTGTAGATTGTTTTTTGTAAGATGGCCATTTTCTCTATGTTAATCCTGCTGAGCCTTGAACATGGGGATCTTTCCATCTTCTGATATATTCTTCACTTTCTTTCTTCAGAAACTTGAAGTTTTTTTCATACAATTGTTTGACTTGCAAGGTTAGAGTTACACCAACATTCTTTATGTCATTTGTAGCTATTGTGAAGGGTGTTGTTTCCCTAATTTCTTTCTCAGCCCATTAGTTTTTTGTATACAGGGGGGCAAATGATTTTTTGAGTTAATTTTATATCCAGCCACTATGCTGAAGGTGTTTATCAGTTGCAAGATTTCCTTGGTAGAATTTTTTGGGGTCACTCAGGTTATACTATCATATCATCTTCAAATAGTGATACTTTGACTTCTTTCTTAACTGAATCCCTATGATAGCCTTTACTTGTCTTATTGTTCTAGCATAGTTCATACTTCAAGAACTATGGTGAAGAGGTATGAAGAGAGTGGGCACCCTTGCCTTGTCCTTGATTTCAGTGGGAATGATTTAAGTTTTTCTCCATTTAAGTTTTATTGGGTAAATATGCAGGAGTGAAAGGGCAGTATCACAAAGTATATTTAATTTTTAAATAAGGTAAAAAATCTTTCTCATAAAAAGTTCATTCATATGATATCCCTACTAGTAAAATACAAGAAGTTGCATTTCTTCAAATTTTTATTTGACCTGTCGGTTTTATAGACATGTAACATAATTTCTAGATACTTTTGAGGACTAGAATAAATTGTCAGCTGTGTAAGATCCTCATAATCTCTTCTCATACATGAACTCTTGTCATTATTTACACAAGCAACTACCTTCGCCAGTGCTAAACATATCAGGAGTTCCTTGGAATAAAACCTTCCAAACAGATCCAGTAGCAGAACCAGATACAAAGCTCTACTATATCTAATTTCTGGACTAGTTAATAATGTCTATTACTTGGAGCAACAGTACTAAGTCCTGAATCCCTTTCAGCAGTAATCAGTCCATAGTAGCATAAGCATTGATCATTATGCAGAATATAGCACAGCTGGCTTTAATAACAGCCACAGATGTTACACTGAACCCTGAGGCTGCTCCATCCACAGGGACTCTGCATAAAGCCAGGCAGAATCTTACAGTATGTGACTACATCCGGTAACTGTGAATGAGGTATGTTGGTTTATCCCCGAGACATTTGGTTTATCCTAGCTCCACGTGGAGCTTTGTCTGACAAACTGTACAAAATGCTCACCATGAGAACATATCAGCTCACTGTGACAAGCCACATAGGTTAAAAGATAGGAAACCTTTACAAAATGAGATAGAACAGTCTTTATAAAATTTCCACATCACAGAAAGTAGATCAATAATTGACTCTGAAATGTCAATAAAAAATTAAATGCATCACAATTTCTCCATCCATTCTTCACTTGAGGGGCATCTGGGCTGTTTCCAACTTCTGGCTATTACAAATAAAGCTGCTACAAACATGATTGAGCAAATATCTTTATTGTGTACTTGAGCCCCTTTTGGATATATGCTTAGGAGTGGTATGGCCGGATCTTGAGGAAGTGCTATTCCTAGTTGCTTGAGAAAGCGCCAGATTGATTTCCAGAGTGGATGGACGAGTTTACATTCCCACCAGCAATGAAGGAGGGTTCCCCTTTCTTCACAGTCTCTCCAGCATGTATTGTCACTTGAGTTTTTCATCTTGGCCATTCTGATGGGTATAAGGTGAAATTTCAGGGTCATTTTGATTTGCATTTCCCTAATGGCTAATGAGGTTGAGCATTTCTTTAAGTGTTTCTCTGCCATTCGATATTCCTCTACAGAGAATTCTCTGTTTAGCTCTGTTCCCCATTTTTTAAGTGGATTACTTGGTTTGCTGTTTTTCAGCTTCTTTAGTTCTTTATATATACTGAATATTAGCCCTCTGTCAGATAAAGGGTTGGTGGAGATTCTTTCCCAAACGACTGTAGGCAGCCGTTTTGTTTTGATGATGGTGTCCTTTGCTTTACAGAAGCTTTTCAGTTTTATGAGGTCCCATTTATTGATTGTTGCTCTTGGAGCCTGTGCTGTTGGTGTTCTGTTCAGGAAGTTGTCCCCTGTGCCAATGAGTTCAAGGGTATTCCCCACTTTTTCTTCTAACCGATTTAGTGTGTCCAGTTTTATGTTGAGGTCCTTGATCCACTTGGACTTCAGCTTTGTGCATGGTGGTAAGTATGGATCTATTTTCATTTTTCTACATGTAGACATCCAGTTAGACCAGCACCATTTGTTGAAGATGCTATCTTTTTTCCATTGTATGGTTTTGGCATCTTTGTCAAAAATCAGGTGTGCCAAGTAATTGTGGTAATGATACTTGCTTTTTTGCCCAATGCTGGAATGCTAATAAATTTAGGTATGCCCTGGTTACTCACATGCCTTGCTGGGTGCCTGTGCCCATTGATGCCCCTCAGGAATACTGGGCAGACTGCTCAGACCCTGAATAAGCATTTAGCCAATGTAGCTCATGCCTTAGTTGTACAAAAAGGAATTAATGCTCAACTAAAAGGAAGCTTGATGGTGTGCAGAGGATTGACCTCGTGCAGGAGCAAATTGATACCCTATGGCAAATCGCTCAACTTGACTGTCAATGAAAATATGCTGGACTTTGAGTCACTAGCATATAACATGAGAATTTTTCCTGTGCTGCAAATCTGTCTAAACAATTGTCGAGCTATATTTTAGGTAATTGGACTGGAGAATTTGATACTACGATGGAGCAGCTGAGAGTGGCCATTGTCACAGTAAATTCTACCAGAGTGGATGCAGGACTAGCCATAGGATTATCATCATGGATTGCTGCAGCCATGAATCATCTGAAGGAATGGGCAGGCATGGGAGTGTTAGCAGGCCTTCTGGTGTTGGTCTCCTTGGTTTGCCTGTGGTATATATGCAAGATTAGAGTCTCACAACAGCGTAATGCAGCCATGACCATTCAGGCCTTTACAGCCATTGAAGCAGGACAGTCTCCCCAAGCATGGTTGGCTACCATAAAAAGCTAAAATGTTACACTCAGGATGCGAGGCTAAGCACTGCACTCAGGGTCAGCCGCTTTGGACCCAGAGAAGAGATGTCTGATTGCATGCGGGTTGATGCCCCAGGTCCCGCCTCTGAGAAAAAGGTATCGGATGGGTCTGATGCTCTTTGGGTGGATGACACCTAAATGAACATCGGTACAAAGTCCCAATTTATTTCTAATATCAGAGATCAGACCTCTACTCTTGCCTGATGCGTTTAAAACAAAAAGGGGGAACTGTAGAGAGCTGCGAAATGCCGCGCCTTAAAGATGGAGCTGGTTTCCGCCTTCCACCTTCCCGATGGTGAGTGCTCTCTGTCACGAACAATTCCACATTTGACTAAGGCTGAGGATCTGGCTTGCTTCCATGTATGTGGACCTATCTGCATTGCCCACGTGGCACGCTGGGGTTGGCTACCCAGAGGCTATTTAAGCTGTGGGCTGGCTTTCCCCAGGGTCAGATGATTGTTTAAGGTTCCTGAATAAACTGCATTGAAAAAAAAATAAAAAAAAATCAGGTGTCCATAGATGTGTGGGTTTATTTCTGGGTCCTCTGTTCGGTTCCATTGATCCACCATTCTGTTTCTATGCCAGTACCATGCAGTTTTTGTAACTGTTGCTCTATAGTACAGCATAAGATCAGGGATGAAGATACCTCCAGAAGATTTTTTATTGTAGAGAATTGTTTTAGCAATTCTGGGTTTCTTGTTATTCCATATGAAGGTGAGAATTTTTCTTTCCAGGTCTGTAAAGAATTGTGTTGGTAATTTGATGGGAATTGCATTGAATCTGTAGATTGCTTTTGGTAAGATGGCCATTTTTACTATGTTAATCCTGCCAAGCCATGAGCATGGGAGATCTTTCCATCTTCTGATATCTTCTTCTATTTCTTTCTTCAGAGACTTGGAATTTTTTTTCATACAAGTCTTTGACTTGCTTGGTTAGGGTTACACCAAGGTACTTCATATTATTTGTGGCTATTGTGAAGGGTGTTGTTTCCCTAATTTCTTTCTCAGTCCTTTTGTCTTTTGTATATAGGAGGGCTACTGATTTTTTGGAGTTAATTTTGTATCTGGCCACTTTGCTGAAGGTGTTTATCAGCTATAGGAGTTCCCTGGTAGAGTTTTTGGGGTCACTCATGTATACTATCATATCATCTGCAAATAGTGAAAATTTGACTTCTTCCTTTCCAATTTGTATCCCCTTGATCTCCTTCAACCTCCTTATTGCTCTAGCAAGGAATTCAAGTACTATGTTGAAGAGGTATATCTACACAATGGAGTATTACTCTGCAATGAAAAATAAGGAAATCATGAAATTTGCAGGTAAATGGTGGGACTTGGAAAGGATCATCCTGAGTGAGCTGTCCCAGAAGCAGAAAGACACACACGGTATATACTCACTCATATAGACATATAACATAGGATAAACCTACTAAAACCCTGAACATCTAAAGAAAATAATCAAGAGAGCAGACCCTGACTAAAATGCTCAATTCCCATCCCGAAAGGCAAAAAGGATAGACATCAGAAGAAGAAGAAAATAGGAAACAACCTAGGAATCTGCCACAGAAGGCCTCTGAAAGGCTCTGCTCTATAGACTATCAAAGCAGACACTGAGACTTAAGGCCAACTGATGGGCAAAGTGCATGGAATCTTAAGTAAGAAGTGGGAAATAGTAAGATCTGGAGAGAACAGGAACCCCACAAGGAGAGCAACAGAACCAGAAAATTTGAACACAGGGGTCTCCCCAGGGACTCATATTCCAACCAAGGAACATGCATGGAGATAACCTAGAACCCCTGCACAGGTGTAGTCCATTACAGCATAGTATCCAAGTAGGTTCCATAGTAATGGGAAGAGGGACTGCCTCTGACATAATCTGATAGGCCTGTTCTTTGATCACCTCCCCCTGAGGGGAGAGCAGCCCTACCAGGCCACAGAAGATGACAATGCAGGCATTCCTGATAGGATATGATAAACTAAGATCAGAAGGAAGGAGAGGAGTACCTCCCCTATCAGTGGACTTGGGAGGGGCAAATGAGAAGAAGGGGAAGGGAGGATGGGGCTGTGTGGGGAGGAGGGAGGGATTTATGGGGGGATACAATGTGAATAAACTGTAATTAATAAAAAATAAATAAATAAAAATTAAATGCCCCCAAAATCAATGGCTGTGGAAAAATCATGACCTCATGTACCACTCATTAAAAAAAGGTCCCATACAATAATCACTATAGAAACCTTATCATAGGAGAACAAGTAAAAGAAAAAATAAGAAAGAGAAAGAAATAAAGCTTACAGAAAATTTAAATAATATTAGAGGAGCAAATATCTGGAACAGGGTAAATAAATGATATGGCAATGAATAACTAGAAAGCCTGTTAAAGATAAGAACATAAAACTCTCTAACCCTAGAGAAAAATATCAGTACAGAAAGGTTAAAAGTCAGTAGTCAAAACGAACTCACATCTCTCCCAAAGCATTATACATTTCATCCATCCCAGGTGAATAATATAAGAAAGATTATTAGGGATTTTACATATTGCTTTTATTTCCTCAGAAGAAGGAATAAGGGCCATAATCAAACTTCACAAATACATGTCTTGAGCTGAGCACAGGTGGTATATATTTAAGTATCCCTAGGTCTAGGCTTGGAAGCATCGATCCACCATAATCTTCTGCAACCTTGTGCTGGGAGCCAAAGCTATCTACTGAAGCAAAAGTCAGTTAGTGAGCCAAAGCTATCTAGTGGAGACAAAGGTAGTTACTGAAGCCAAAGCCAAGTAGTGAACAAAGGTCATTTAGTGGAGACCTAAAGCTATTTAGTGAAAGAATTATCTAAGACCCTAAATCATGGGTGATAGATTGTGAGGACATCCATTTGTTAGAGCATCTGTAGGACATCTTAAGAAAACATTCTTATGGTATCTTGCAGATACAGTATTTAACCCATGAAAACACTCTTCCTATCTCCTGCAACAGTAAATTAACCTTCCCCCTTTCCTGCCTTCTCCCTATATAAGTCAGGTAAAAATTTCTAATAAACGAAGCCTTGATCAGATGAACAGACTCGGCTTCATTCCTGAGTCTCTTGTTCCTTCCCTCCCCCATTCCTTCCAATCTCCCCCTTAGGAACCCCATTGAACTCCCATGGGTCAGAGCAACCTTAGACCCTGAAGACTTCAGCTTCCAGCCTTTTTCTGCTAACCTAGGCCTAGAATGGTTTCAGCCTCTGAGACTTACTGCTGAATAAACTCACCCTTTCTAGTTCTTTCTGAACTCAGGCTGGCTGGTTCAACTCAGGTATTGTGGCTCAAAACTCCTCTCCAAGCTGACTGATTCAAACTGGCTTCTCTCTGATTTTCAGTGAATTGCTCTACTTGTAAGAAAAAAAAAAATTGCCTCTGAACTCCACAAACTGGACTACGTGAACTCACCTGCACTCAACTGAATTGCACCAAACATCACTAAACACTACTGTACTCTCTCCATGAGCTCACCTCATCTCTCTCTGCTTTGCTCTTAAGTAGCTTTTCTTTTCTGTCCTTCTGAGAGTTGGTATATCCTATCTCTGACTCATTCTGTCAAAATTTTCTCTGATTCATCACTTTTTCTGCCCCTCAATTAGATGTCATGGTTTGTGATTAAAGGTGTCTACTAAATTCCAGCTAGAGTAATTAAAGATGTATACCAAGCACCTGTCTGTATTCCAACAGGATCATACAGACCCAGATATTTGGATGTGATCTCTTGCTAGAGCAGCTGTGTTGCTGGATAAAAATTCCTCTACAAAGAAACACAAAGAAATTACTGTAGGCATAAGGTTATTGTATAATTCAAAAGATGAACTCTGTAACACCCTCGCCCCCCCATATCTGGTTGTAAGCCTTGTTCTGTAAATCTCCTGTCTCAGTGCTGTGCAAACACTGTTCCCCAATTATCCCCTAATATGCCAATAAAAAAGCTTGCAGGCAATCACTGAGAAGGGCAAAGAACAGGACTGGACTTCCTGCCAGCCAGAAGAGGAGGTATTAAAGGAGAAAGTTAGGAATTGAGAGCCACCAGAGAGGACAAAAGGAGATCAGGACAGTAGCTGGAGCAAGAGAGCTCAGTATATGGGATATACACGGGGAGGAAGACAAATTAGCTTACAGGAATAAGAATAGAGTTAATGACTGCTCAGATACTGTGTTGTGGAACTTATTATCAAATAAATAAGAGTCTCAATTATTGTGTGACAGCAAGGTTAGGGAAGAAACAAACATAGTTTTATAAAAATAACCATAACAAATTTTATATATGGATACTGCAATTTAAATAATAGCATATTTGTCGGCAGGAATATTACAGGAAGACACAGTATGAGATTGTATTAGAAGATATGGTGAACACAGTACTTGAAGTCCTGCCAGAGCAATAACACAAGTAAGGGAGATCAAGAGAATACAAATCGGGAAGGAAGAAGTCAAAGTGTCACTGTTTGCAGATGATATGATAGTATACCTGAGTGACCCCAAAAACTCAACCAGAGAACTCCTTCAGCTGATAAACACCTTCAGCAAGTGGCTGGATACAAAATTAACTAAAAAAAAAATCAGAAGCCCTCCTGTATACCCAAGACAAAAGGGCCTAGAATGAAATCAGGGAAACAGCACCCTTCATAATAGCCACTAATAACATAAAATTGCTTGGGGTGACTAACCAAGCAGGTGAAAGACCTGTTTGAAAAAAAAACCTTCAAGTATCTGAAGAAAGAAATCAAAGAAGACATCAGAAGATAGAAAAATCACCCGTGCTCATGGGTGGGTAGGATTAACATAGTGAAAATGGTCATCCTGCCAAAAGCAATCTACAGATTCAATGCAATTCCCATCAAAATACCAACACAATTCTTTACAGACCTTGAAATAAATATTCTCAACTTCATATGGAAAAACAAACAAAAAAAAAAAACAAAAAACAAACAAACAAACAGACAAAAAAAAAAAAACAGAAACTCCAAAACAATTCTGTACAACAACGGATCCTCGGGAGGTATCTCATCCCTGATCTCAAGATGTACTACAGATGAATAATAATAAAAACTGCTTGGTACCAACATAGAAATAGAAATATGTATCAATGGAATCGAATAGAAGACCCAGAAATAAACCCACACACCTATGAATACTTGATTTTTTACAAAGAAGCCAAAACCACTCAATGGAAAAAAAGACAGCATCTTCAACAAATGGTGCTGGTCCAACTGGATGTCTACATGTGGAAAAATGAAAATAGATCCATATTTATCACTCTGCACAAAACTAAAGGCCAAGTGGATCAAAGAACTCAGCATAAAACCAGATACTCTAAATCGGTTAGAAGAAAAAGTGGGGAAGACTCTAGAACTCATTGGCACAGGAGAAAACTTCCTGAACAGAACACCACCAGCACAGGCCCTAAGGGCAACAATCAATAAATGGGACCTCATGAAACTGAAAAGCTTCTGTAAAGCAAAAGACACTGTCATTAGAACAAAATCACAGCCTACAGATTGGGAAAGGATCTTCACCAACCCAACATCTGACAGAGGGCTGATATCCAGAATATATAAAGAAATAAAGAAGTTAAAAGGCAATAATTCAAGTAACCCAATTAAAAAATGGGGTATGGAGCTAAACAGAGAATTCTCTGTAGAAGAATATAGAATGGCAGAGAAACACATAAGGAGATGTTCAACATCCTTAGCCATCAGAGAGATGCAAATCAAAGCAAACCTGAGATTTCACCTAACATGCATGAGAATGGCTAAGATCAAAAACTCAAGAGATAACGCATGCTGGAGAGGCTGTGGAGAAAGGGAACCCTCCTCCATTGCTGGTGGGAATGTCAACTGGTACAACCACTCTAGAAATCAATCTGGTGCTTTCTCAGACAATTAGGAATAGTGCTACCTCAAGATCCAGCTATACCACTCCTAGGCATATATCCAAATGATATTCAAGTACACAATAAGGACATTTGCTCAACCATATTTTTAGCAACTTTATTTGTAATAGCCAGAAACTGGAAACAACCCAAATGTCCCTCAACGGAGGAATGGATACAGAACTTGTGGTACTATTACACATGGAATACTACGCAGAAATTAAAAACAAGAAAATCATGAATTTTGCAGGCAAATGGTGGTATCTAGAAACTATCATCCTGGGTGAGGTATCCCAAAAGCAGAAAGACACACATGGTATATCCTCACTTATATAGACCTATAAGATAGGATAAACATACTAAAATATGTACACCTAAAGATGACAAACAAGAAAGGGGTAAGATGATCAATCCTCATCTAGAAAGACAAACAGGATGGACATTGGAAATAGGAGAAAACAAGTAATGATAGTAGCCTACCACAGAAGGCACCTGAAAGACTCAACCTAGCAGTGTATCAAAGCAGATGCTGAGACCCATAACCAAACCTTCGGCAGACTGTAGAGAATCATATGAAGGAGGGAGGAATTAGCATAACCGAGGGAACAGGGAGCCCCACAAGGTCCAAATATATCTGAGCACAGGGGTCTTCTATGAGACTGTTTATCCAACCAAGGACCATGCATGGATATAACCTACAACGCCTGCTCAGACATAGCCCATGGTAGCTCATTATCCAAGTGGGTTCCATTTTCTGACATGAACTCATGAGCTCCCCCTTCCCCCCTGATGGAGGAGCAGCCTGGCTAGGCCACAGATAAGGACATTGAAACCATCCTGAAGATACCTGACGAGCTAGGACCAGATGGAAGGAGAGGAGGACACCCCCTCTCAGTGGACTCTGAAGGGGACAGGGAGGACATGAGGGAGGGAGGGGAGGATTTGAAGGGAAAGAGGGAGAGGGTTACAGCTAGGATACAAGCTAGGATATAAAATTATTTAAAAATAAAAAATATTTAAAAAAGAAGATATGATAAAAATTAATTTAAATGAAAATACTATACCCAGCAAAGCTATCTTATATAAAAGAAGAGTGGATAAAATATCTCCAAATAAACTAAAGTTAGAAAAATATCTGTATGAGATTTGACCCATAAGAGTACTATAAAACGTTTTACAAGTGGAAAGGAAAAAATTAAAAGAAGAAAACATGTATAAAACTCATTGGTAAAAATACTGGTATAAGCTCAAAATGTTCTAGGATCATAAATATGGAACGTACATCATGTACACTTTAATATGAAGGCTAAAATATTAAACAATTCAATAAGAGTAATAGATTAATATGTTAATCAATTAGAAAACAAAGTGATAAAATATATACCAAAAATTCAAAGTCAGGAAAAAATAGAACATTATCCAAAAGTCATCTTATTAATATTTTTATCTTCTCCTGTTTATTTCTAATCATTCCTTTCCTCTTGTTTGAAACGGTTACCTTAAGGTTAACATTGCTCTAATAAATCTATTAGATGATAACTGATTTTTTTAAAAAAAATTAATAAGATGAGACATCATGACCAAGGCAACTTAAAAAAATATGCATTTAATTAGGAACTTGCTTACACTTTCAAAGAGTTGGTACATCTCCATCGTGGCTAGAAAGTGACATGCGTAAGACAAACATGGTACTGGAGCTGTAGGAGAGAATGTATGGCTGACAGTGGTTATTATTTCAAAACCTCTTATGATAATCAAAATAATCTTATGTGCCTTGTGTGTGTGGGGGGGGGGGTAGTCCTAATGATATTCTGTTATACTCATAGATCGGTGCTTTATTGAAACATTATTATAGAAACGCCCTCCTGAAAACAGATGGAAAAGGTGTAGATGCCCACAGGCAGATGTAACATGGAGAGAGAATCCTTAGAACATATAGCTCCATGTGGGATTTCTCTAGCAAACCTCTCCCCTCAGAACTCACATAACCCTATGGAAGAGGAGGTGTAAAGAGTCACAAGAGATGTAGGGCATCAGGAGAACAAGGCCCTCTGCATAAACTGAGGAAGGCTCAGAAGAAATCACTAGACTGAAGCAGCAAGCACAGGGCTGACACAGGGCTGCACCACTTCCTCTCTGTATATATTATAGCTTTCAGATTAGTATTTTTATGGGACTCTTGAGTGAGTGAACAAGTAGTTCTCTGATTCTTGTGTCTGCTCTTGAGACAGTTTTCTTTTTTTTTGGTTTGCCTGTTTCAACCTCAGTATAATGTTTTTTTGTTTTATGTTATTAAATTTTCTTTTGCATGTTAGGGTATCATCTCTTAGAAGCCTTTTCTTTTATAGTGATAAACAGATTAGAAATGGATCTGGAGTAGAGTATAGGTGGTGAGGAACTGGGAGGACTAAATGGAGAGTAGATTCTAATCAGAATATATCATATTAGAAAAGTAACTGTTTCTCACACACACACACAAAATGAAATTAGAAAATAAGTTGAGTAAAGGCTATGGCACTTTCTGTAAGTAACACTGATTATAAATGCATTAAATCAATCCAGTTAAAGTAGTATTTGAGTAAGTTAACACATAAGACTCACCTTTATGTTACTTATAAGAAACTTATTTTATTTATTGTATGAATGTGAAGGGATACAACAACCTAGTACCTAGTGGAAACCCCTGACAGTAAGAATAGCCATGCTATACATGCCAGGAGACTTTGAAGGAGACATAGTCGCTACTTCATGATGATAAAGAGCCAACACTACTTATAGAGAAATTTACACTCAAAATACCCAAATTCAAATATTAAATTCATATGAGAAAAAGTTATCCTCTAATACAATAACAGTGGGGTATCAACTTACCCCACTTGTAACTACAAACATATTATTCATTTTGGAAATCAACAAAGACACTGAAGTTCATGTTTTTTTTTTTTTTTTTTAAATGCCAAATAAACTAAAACACATGTACCAAGCAGGTCTACACAATAGCTGCATTCTCCCTAGGCAGTAGAATGTTCTCCACAATGGATCATAAAGTCGACTATAAAATTAATTTAAGTATTTTTTTCAAGTTGAAGTCTCATCAAGTAATTTTTTTGACTGCAGTAGAAAAATGTTTTTTAAAAAAACCATGATCAAGAAAACTTATGAATGCCTGAAAATCAAGTAGCTTACTTTTGAACAACTGATTAAAGCAATTCCATTTAAAAAATTAAACCAGTAACTGAAACAAACTTTGAAATGCAGCATTCTAAATTGTTTAGGATGCTGAAATTTCTATATTAATTCAAGAGTTTTACCAATTAGAGTCCACATCAGAAAGTGCAAACATCACAAATAAGCTGCCACAGCATCTCCAGGGAAGTAAGAATAAGCTAATAAAAATTAGCATAAGGAAAAGAATTATGAATAATAAGCCAGCAATAAGTGGAATATTGACTCAGAGCTAATCCCAAAATTTCAAAAATAAAGAGTTGATTTTTAAAAGAAGATTAACAAAACAGACAAAACTTTTGAAATAAAAAGAACAGGAGATAAAAGACTAAAACTCAGTGTCTTAGTTAAGATTTCTAATGCCGTGAAGAGACGCCATGACCTTGGCAACTCTTTTTTTTTTTTTTCCTCTTTCTTAGCCAATAAATTTTATTTTCCAGAAACTGGTTAAACCATGACATAAAGGAAGCACGGTTACAAAAATCTGTGCACATGATACATATATGCTTATTTTTCACATGCACTTTTTTTTTTTTTCAATGCAGTTTATTCAGGAACATTGAATAATCCTCGGACCCCGGGGAAAGCCAGCCCACAGCTGAAATAGCCTCTGGGTAGCCAACCCAGGCGTGCCACGGGGGCAATGCAGATAGGTCCACATACATGGAAGCAAGCCAGATCCTCGGCCTTGGCAACTCTTTTAAAGAAAAACATTTCAAAAAGTGCCTTACACTTCAGCGGCTTAACCCATTGCCATCATGGCAGGAAGACATGGTGCTGGAAAGGTAGCTGAGAGCTCTACACCTAGAGCCACTGGCAGCAGAGGGTGACACTCGACCTGGTTTGAGCAGTTGAAACCTCAAACCCCACACCTGCAACACATTTCCTCCAACAAGGCTACACCTCCTAATACTGTCCCTCCCTATAAACCTGTGGGGGTTTTCATTCATGCCAAAACACTCAAATATTCTAGAGAGAGATTAAAATTTACGGGACAGAATGTAATGGAGAAATTGCTCTGTTGTTGAGCAGACTTGCTGTTATGGTAGAGGGTATGAATTCAGGTCCCAGCATCCACAGCTCACAACCCTCTGTAACTTCAATGCAAAGGATCTGGATATCTCATTAGAGTGAGCATTAACTGACAGTATTTTCAAATGAGTTGAGCTATTTGATGCTTTTATTATAATCCTTGAAACAATCAAATTTGATTTTCTCAGTTATACTTTATCTTTTACAATGTAACTTTTTTTCTAAAAACAAACTTTTTTGTAATGTTTATTTTAGTGATCCCATATTAAACCCAGCATTTTTTTTCTGTACTTGGAAAAATAGACCTGTGTATTTTGATAATGATAGACTCTAAATAATTTTCCACTATAGACAGCGTTCACCTTTGTGGCTAAATTTATGTCCAAATACTGGTTTTGAGATTATTTATTTTTATGATTATATATTGAATGTAACTGTTAAGTGAACTGTTCTTTATTTCAATAATAAGTATATTTGTTGGCATATGTAAACACTACAGGTATTTGCATATTGGCTTTGTAGCTCATAACAATATTGTTGAACTCACTTATTATTTGTAATACCTTTTTGGGGGGAAGTTTTATGATTGCTGCAGTCTAGATCCCATCAACCTAAAAGCACTATAATTTAAAGCCAACTTGGATATTTTATTTTCTTTATCTTGCCTAATTGCCCTAGCCATTAGTTCAAGCATTACTGCTACTTAAACATTCAGAATGGGAGTTATTGTCCTGTTACAGATCGTTAAGATAAAATTTCTGTTTCTCTCCATTCTGTAAAATGTTATCCATTAACTTATTGTCAATAGCAGTTGTTTTACTGTTACTTTTTCCTACACACCTAATTTTGTCAACATATTAATCATGACAGACTGTTAAATTTCAGTCACTATTGATTCATTGGAATGATCCTATGGATTTTGATCTTTTGATATATCAACTCACTGACTTATGTACACTGAGCTATGCTTATTTTCCAGATATAGATCTCACTAGGTCAAGGGAAATCAGTCTTTGAAGTACTTCTCAATGCAGATTGCTAATATTTTTTATTGTGCATTATAAATATGCAATATAAAAATTATTACACTTAATAATTACACCAACCAAGGACCATGCATGGAGAGGAACTAAAACCCATGCCCAGATGTAGCCCATAGACTCAGTCTCCAAGTGGGTTCCCTAGTAAGGAGAGCAGGGGCTGTCTCTGGCATGAACTCAGTGGCTTGCTGTCTGATCACCTCCCCATGGGGAGGAGGTGCAACCTTGCCAAGCCACAGAGGAACAATGCAGCCAGTCCTGATGAGACCTGATAGGCTAGGGTCACATAGAGGTGGAGCAGGACCACCTCTATCAGTGGATTTGGGGAGGGCCATTGGAGGAGAAGAGGGAGGACTAGTGGGATTGGAAGGAGGTAAGGGAGGGGGTCACAGCAGGATTATAAGTTGAATAAATTGTAATAAAGAATAATAATAAAAATAGAAAAAATAAAATAATTAAAAATAATACATTACTAAATTTAAAATTTATTGAGGCAATAAATATTTGGATTTTGGAAACACATGAATCAATCAAGTGAAATAATACTTATAGTTTGACAGCAATATCATGATATACTTAAAATAAATATGTGCATATACTTATGTGTATATATGTGTATACAATTATATACTTCCCAATGGTTATGATTATGTGCTACTATAATCCTGATTATATGACAGTTAAATATTTTGTTTGGTCTATTTAATTAAGCTATAAATACTTTCATAATAATTATGATATTTTATTTATTATTATAACATCAACATTTATCTCAGGTGTAATATAGAAAAATTATTGGCTATATTTGGCCACAGTATACAATTTTTATGATTTATGTAGCTACAGCTTAACTCAGACTTTTTAGAATATCAAGATTTAATTTAAATAGAGGATATGATCGTATTATCTTTTAAAGTTAAAATATATGTTTATTAACTTATAAGCATTTGTTGAAAAAAGTAAAATTGGGTGGAGATGTAGATTTTTGAAAACATTCAATAAAAATTGATGCATATCAAATAAGCAAATATGTATAAATGTCAGGAGAGAAAATAAATTTATGCCCAGAATAATTTGCTGTGCTGTGAAAATGGCAGCAATGCATTAACTATAAACTGTGTGTCTTCAAAGTTCATATATGAAAATTCAGCCATCTATATGTTCATATTTAAACATAACTACCTTTGTGAGGTGTGGTTATTTAATTGGCTTTAGAATTCATGAATAATTGACACTCATCAAACAGACCCCTGAGACCATTGTTATTCCTTCTACTATGTAAAAATTATGAAAGAATATAATTGTTGACCCAGAAAAAATGATTTATAAGGCACTAAATCTTCCAGAACTTTCTTTTGATAATTTTGAACCACTTGAACTCTAGGACAAATCTGGTTTTATAGCCCAGTTTATGAGAAGGTTGATATAGCCTAAGACACAGAATAACAGAAGTTATTACAATGAATATATTTTAAAAGTCAGAAAATATCTTATAGAACTATATGGAGACTCATGATGTTAAAAATAACAATGTAGCTTAAAGATTTTGATGTCTTTAAATTCTAGAACTTTTGACCAAATAATACTAACATTGATCTTTATATAAAAACAGGATGAAGATCTTAGTGAAGATTTTGAAAGAAATTTGCAGAAATTTTAATTTGGAAGATTAATTATAAAATCATCCAAAGAAGTAATATTTAAACTGGTAAGTACATAGTTAAATCATTTAAAGAATGATAATCAGTGTGCTTGTAGAATCTAAGAGGTGTTTGCCAAGGATAAGACATAGCTTCCCTATTTCCAATTTTAATGAACTCTGTTCATAGACTTATTTTAAATTACCTGTATTAAAGAACAACTTCCTTTAACAGACTAGCTCCAATAATAAACACAAGGCTTGTGTAAGACAAAGCAATTAATAACTCATTGATGTGCTCTTGTATTAATATATGTCTGTTTTCTCTAATTTAAACTTAGTAGATAAATTCTGAAGTACATATTCTTACTATGGATTTGTGTCATTGAGATCCTGTATGAACAAACTGATTGAAGCTATGTCATTGTGAGTCATAATTCATTTTTGGAAAGATAACTTGTTTTAAATTTTCCAAGTTTTGGTTTTTTGTTTTTTTTTTTTTGTTTTTTTTTTTTTTTACATCTACAGACACTTTATTTTTGACAAAGAAGCCAAAACCATAAAAATGATAGCACCATCAACAAATGGTGCTGGTATAAGTGGATGTCTAAATGTAGAAAAAAGCAAATAGAGCCATATTTGTCACTCTGCACAAAACTGAAGTCGAAGTGGATCCTGGACCTTAACATAAAACCAAAGACACCAAATCTATTACAAGAGAAAGTAAGAAAGAACCTTGAACTCATTGCCACAGGAGACAAGTTCCTGAACAGAACACCAACAGTTCAGGCTCTAGATCAACAATTAATAAATGGGACCCTTTGAACCTGAAAATATTCTGTAAGGAAAAGGACAGTGTCAACAGAACAAAACTACTCTGAAAACAACCCCACATCTGACAAAGGACTAATATCCAAAATATATAAAAATTTAAGATATTAAGCACAATCAAATGAAATAATCTAAAATGGGGTTTTAGGTACCCTCAAGCTCACATACTCTTCTGGTGCCTCCCCTAAGGTTACATGTGTATACCAGCATAACTTTGACTATGAAGCATATCGGCTCTACCATCTAGATTTATAGGCACCACTATATAATTTAATATTCTTAACCAAATGGAGTTACTCAATCAGTGTGATCACCAAAGCAGGTGATCGGTTTTCCTAATCACTGAGATGATGAGTTTTGCAAATGAGTGCTTACTTGAAAATAGCCTGTGGTAGGTAGAACTCTGCTCAACTCTGCATTTCAGGTACCATAACTGTGTGGACGCTTTCATGAGATAAAGGAACATATTATATAAGGTATTGGAAAGAAATCTGAAAATCAGCCATATTCTGTGCATATGTATGGAATTTCCTGGTATTTCATGAAACTCATCTTCAGAAATTATGATAGGATAGGGTCTGGGCCCTGAAATATTAACAGGGTCACCTACTAGACACATGAAGAAGTCCAAGTGAAAAATCAGTGGTTTTGACAAAGTGGTCCTTAATACCCTGAAAAGTAACCTAAGCAGCCAATTCAACATAATAGCAGAGCAGAGCTGTTGTCCCAGCAAAAGTAGGTGGGAGGGAAAGAATATAAGAATACAATTCCTGGTTTTATAAGCCAACTGAAAACAAGTAACTGTAAGTTAAGGTAGATGCAGATTTATAATTTCTCTTAGTTTTACTATGACTTATTTTTTTAATACTTTTTGTTGTTTTGAAAATTTTATACAGGCACATAATAAAATATGATCATATCTATCCCCATTTTTCCTCATACTTTTCCTTATATCTACCCAATATGCATCCCCCCAATCACATCTTATTTTCTGATGATATGCTAAGTGGAGGAGTTTTGCCCATGTACATGAGTATGAGACTATCCTTAGGAGCATGGAAACCTACCAGTGGCCACATTCCTCCCCAAGAGACCACCCCTGAAAATAGCTCCTCAGTAAGGGGTGGGACCTGGAGAGCACCTACCCTTCCTGTATAGGAAATTTTTATTGACTGGAATTTTGCTCAGAAAACTATAGCTGCTATGATTTCAATAGACAAAATTGCCATGTCATATGCAGAATATAGTACTTCACAACTCCCATGCCTGTTCTCCCAATTTGACATAATCTTTCCCCCTCCTTTCTGTGATGCTTTTTGAGCCTTGGTGTATTGCTTAGTGCTGTCTTATTCTCGGTAATCATTCTCAGCCTAACTCATCGATTACCACTCAATTGCGTGGAAGTTTCTCTGACCAAGGTTGAGAATGTCCCCAGATCTATGGCTATAAACATAAGTACTTAGAAGTCTGATTCTCACTTTAATAGGATGAACTCATTGTGCCAAAAAGGATTCACTGTTTTAACCCTTTAAATTTTTGCTCCTGATGCCTCTCCTTAACATTATATCAACATATCCACATAATTTTCCAACGAAAGCCTACCAATAACATTTATCTTCTTCCCTATTCACCCAGGCTCAGTAGTCCCTAAGAGTTCTCAATGGGGAAGCCTACATTTGCTTTTAGCTTTTCCTGGAATTCTTGACTCTAAATAATTTGTATGTTAGCTGCTCAATAACATCTTTCTTTACAGTCGAGAACATCAAACTTTTGGTAACCTTAGAAACACCAGACTATGTACTGACGTTTTAATATCTATTTCCAGTTCTCTTCTAACTCAAGCACGCAAATTGTTGTGGTGCTGAAAAAAAAAGTGCCACATTTGCTTCTAGATACAGAAGATCCGAGCCATATATACATAATATTCAACCAGAAAAAAAAATTAAAAAGATACCTTGGATGAAAATGTGTTCCTTTCTGTGTCTCACTGTATCCCATTTGCCTCATTATAAAAGACCCTTTGCACTCTAGTTCCCCAAGGTTTTGGGGCAACCTCAAAAGTCTCTTTTCTTCTAGGATTCTCATCTCCCGTGAATTTCATATCCTGCTTACCATCTATCAGCTCTTGATTTTTAGATATTGAATGGTGAGCAGATGGAAATTGAACTGACAATATCCATTACCATTTGCTGTTCTTTCTTTAAACTTTTCTTCACTCTGATTGTTCTATTAGTACTGCGTATTATAACTTCTATTTTTTTTTTTCAATGCAGTTTATTCAGAAACCTTGAACAATCCTCGGACCCTAGGGAAAGCCAGCCCACAGCTTAAATAGCCTCTGGGTAGCCAACCCAGGCGTGCCACGTGGGCAATGCAGATAGGTCCACATACATGGAAGCAAGCCAGATCCTCAGCCTTAGCCAAATGTGGAATTGTTCCTGACAGAGAGCACTCACCATCGGGAAGGTGGAAGGCGGAAACCAGCTCCATCTTTAAGGCACAGCATTCCGCAGCTCTCTACAGTTCCCCCTTTTTGTTTTAGACGCATCAGGCAAGAGTAGAGGTCTGATCTCTGATATTAGAAATAAATTGGGACTTTGTACCGACGGAGCAAATTGATACCCTATGGCAAATCGCTCAACTTGACTGTCAATGAAAATATGCTGGACTTTGAGTCACTAGCATATAACATGAGAATTTTTCCTGTGCTGCAAATCTGTCTAAACAATTGTCGAGCTATATTTTAGGTAATTGGAATGGAGAATTCGATACTACGATGGAGCAGCTGACAGTGGCCATTGTCACAGTAAATTCTACCAGAGTGGACGCAGGACTAGCCACAGGATTATCATCATGGATTGCTGCAGCCATGAATCATCTGAAGGAATGGGTGGGCATGGGAGTGTTAGCAGGCCTTCTGGTGTTGGTCTCCTTGGTTTGCCTGTGGTATATATGCAAGATTAGTCTCACAACAGTGTGATGCAGCCTTGATCATTCAGGCCTTTACAGCCATTGAAGCAGGACATTCTCCCCAAGCATGGTTGGATACCATAAAAAGCTAAAATGTTACGTTCAGGATGCGAGGCTAAGCACTGCACTCAGGGTCAGCCGCTTTGGACCCAGAGAAGAGCATGTCTGATTGCATGCGGGTTGATGCCCCAGGTCCCGCCTCTGAGAAAAAGGTATCGGACGGGTCTGATGCTCTTTGGGTGGATGACACCTAAAAAAATAACTTCTATTTTTTTTTTAAAGTTTATCTCATCACAGGTCTTGGCAAAGAGAAAATTTCTTTTAATTAGTTGATTCTCCAATTTGGAGTTCTTCTGCAGTGGAATAATTGCTCTTATTCAAAGAAGTTCTAGTGAAGTGATTAGGAGAATTAAGTCAGATTGCCTGAATTAAAAACATCTTCTCTTCTTTATAGTTGTCCTGTTATCACATTTCTACCAAAGATTAATAGTGAACTTTATTCAGGACTGCTGTTTGATGCTCATATATGTAAATGCTTGTAAACTACTTACCTCAGTATTTGACATATGCTAAGTGAACTAAAGTAGCCACTACCTTTATATTGGACAAATTGTATACTTGTACCTGGTTCTTGTCATTGAAATCCTTGATAGATTGTGAACAATAGGAGTTCCTACTGTCGTTTAGATGAGATGTTTCTGATACATATCTTAGAAGGAAGTATGCCAAAGAACATAGAGAAAGGGTCAAGAAACTGCACATTTTCAACACATCTTACCCAATACTTTTCTACTTTTGGCCTGTTTTCACCTATTGCCTGTATTTTTTAATATTGTTTATAAACATTGTTAGAAATGGTCATAATAAATGATATAAATAGTAATGGAACCAAAGTGTTTCCCTGAATCTTGTGAGTTATGTCAACAATTTCATATAACTCAAGGAGCTGATCTTCGGAAACACAGCTTAGATAAGCTGGCCACCACACAGCATGGATGATAACCTGGGATTTATAAATGTTATCTGAGTGGTGGTCTGTCTTGAAGTAGAATCCTTAATATATGAGCCTAAAGACATTGTTAGGTAAATAATGTCTTAAATGAATTCAGTTAAACTGATATGAACTGGGTTGAATTGATTGAAGGAGACAGTGATGAAACACATAGAGTTAAAGCAAAGAGTAATGTGGAAGAAACAAAACAAAACATAGGAGACTTCCAATAGAATGTAAAATGACAATGCATACTGATATAGAAATTTTGTGCTGTGAGAGAGTAAAGTAGGAGAGAAGTTGTGTTTTACCACACTTTAGTGTGATTTCAAGGGGAGGGGTTGATATGGAATTGCAACATCTTTAGAAAAATGGACTTGGTTATTACCATTTTCAAGAGGCCTTTGGTAACTTCTTAGGAATATGTTCCCTGTTACCCTTTATTGAAATTCTCTGTTCAGACATCTCTTCTCCCACTGGACTATGAGCTTTCCCAAGAACAATCTTGTCAGAAGCAGCTTTCTATTCCTACATTCTAATGTGCACCTCATCATTTTTATTAAAAGACACTGCTTGTGTTTGTTAAATTAATAAATTGGTGAACATAACATACACTGACTTTCCTGTTGGAAACATTTTCAGTTTCAGCTAAACAAAGCAGGGAAGTGAATATGCAGATGGTTAGCATTTCGAGACCAACAGAGCCAACTAACCAGGTCCCAAAGAGGCTTGTGGAGACTAAAGCACCAAACAAAGGAACACGCATGGACTGGAGATAGGCCTCCTACACAGATGTAGCTGATGGGCAGCTCAGGGTTCATGTGGGTCTCCTAGAGCAGGGGCTGTCTCTGATATGGGCTCTGTTGTCTGTTTTTTGATCACTTCTTCTTCTGGGGGCTGACTTAACAGGTCATAGGGGAAGAGGAAGCACTCAGTCCTGACACAACTTAATGAAAGGAGGTGGGTTTGTGGGAGTGGGGGCTCCCCTTTTATAAGGAATAGAGGAGTGGGAAGGAGAAAGAGGGGCAAGGATGGGACCGAGAGGAGAGGGGATAGGGGGCTACAATTAGGATGTAAAGTGAATAAACATAATAAATCAAATTATAGAGAAAACTAACTCATTTTTAGTTTTTCAATTAATTTTTATAATGTATTCACTTTACATCATGATTGTAGCATCCTCCCTTGTCTCCTCCCATTCCCACCCTCCCTCTCTTTTGCTCTTATGTCCCTAGTCCTCAGAAAGCCCTCCTCCCTACCACATGTCTTCAGCCTATTAAGTCTCATAGACTGCCTGCATCCTCTTCCTCTGTGGCCTGGCAAGGCTGCCCAGCCAGAGGGAAGTGTGTCCATCTCAGAGACAGCCCCTGCTCCTCTTACTAGGAAACCCACATGGAGACTGGGTTGTCTATGGGCTACATCTGACAGGTGGTACTGTTCCTCCCAGGCATGGTCTTTGGTTGGTGCATCAGTCTCTACTTTCCTAAGAACAATCCTAAGAAACAATCCTGTTTCCTAAAAACAACAACAAAAAAAGGGGGGCAGATTTGTTGGCTTTGAGGGTTGGTCTCCTTGTGGAGCTCCTGACTCCTCTGGGTCTTTCTATACCCCTACTCTTTCATAAGACTCCATGTGCTCTGCTCAAGGTTTGGCTGTGAGTCTCAGCATCTGCTTTGATTCCTTGCTGGGTGAAATCTTTCAGATGACATCTCTGGTAGGTTAATCCTGTTCCCTCTCCTCAGCCACCTCCAGTATCTATTCTATTTGCCCTTCTGAATGAAAATTAAGCATTCTTCCTAGAGACCTCCTTGTTATTTAGTTTCTGTGTATTTTAGTATATTTATCCTGGATTATATGGCTAATATCTGCTTATAAGTAAGTATACACCATGTATGTCTTTCTGGTTCTGTGTTACCTCACTCACTGGCATATTAACAGACTGATAGATCAATGGAATCAAATCGAAGACCCAGAAATAAACCCAAACACCTGTGGACATTTGATTTTTTATAAAGAAGCTAAAACCATACAATGAAAAAAGTATGGTCAACAAGTGGTGGTGGTCTAACTGAATGTCTACATGTAGAAAGTGCAAATAGAACCATATTTATAACTCTGAACAAATATAAAGTCCAAGTGGATCAAAGACCTCAACATAAAACCAGACTTGCTAAATCTACAAAACAATAAATTAAAATAAATAAGTGGGGAAGATCCTTGAACTCATTGGCACAGTATTGAACTTCCTGAACAAAACACTAACAATTAAATACATGAGATCAACAATTAAATAAATGAGACCTCATGACACTAAAAAACAAACAAACAACAACAAAAAAAAACTTCTGTAAGTCAAAGGACACTGTAAATAGAACAAAATGACAGCCTATAGACTAAAATAACTTCACCAACCCTACATGCAACAGAGAGCTAATATCCAAAACATATAATGACCTCAAGAAATTAAATACCAACAAACCAAATAATCCAATTAAAATGAGGTACAGAGCTAAACAGAGTTTTCAACAGAGGAATATCAAATGGTAGAGACATGCTTAAAGAAATGCTCAATGTTCTTAGTCATCAGGGAAATGCAAACCAAAAGGGCTCTGAGCTTCCATCTTACACCTGTCAGCATGGCTAAGATAGAACACTAATTCATCTTAGCATATAAAAGTCTCCCTCCTTACCTGGCAAAACAAAGTATAGGTCCAAGACAAAAGATAGCATTTCCTCTCTAAGCTGTAAACACACACTTGCTTTTCTGTCAGTTCAGGTGCATACTACCTTAAGCATCTGTCTCTTTCTGGGTAGAGTTTGTGTTCTTCTTGATGGAATAGATGGCATTTTCATGAGATTAGCTCTTGTCTTGCTTTGAAGCTGGTTATTCCAACATGTGTGCCTTCCTTCAAATGAATGCATAGGAACTTGTCAATTGAAAACATGGAACCATGCACATCAATGGTCAGTTCTACCTGGCTTGTCAGTGCTCTGATTCAAAAGAGAACTCAGAAGCTCTTTTGCCCCCATTTTCAAACAAAAAAAAAAAATTTGACATAGAATCAAACACATGAACTATCTCTTATCCTCTCTGTTTACCTCCCTTTTCCTTTGATCTGTCTCAGTATCTCTGTCTCTGTGTCTCTGTCACTCTCTGTTTCTCTCTCTCTCTCTTCCTTATAGCTAACGTTCCATAACACTGGGAACTGGAAATAAATGCTTTCTATGATTTGAGGTATGATCTCTGCAGCATGACATAAGAAAATAGTGTTAACTTTTATAATTTCTAACCACCTACACTACAATGTCTGAGGTATTCTCTTAGAAATTCAACAGTAACTCTGTAAAGTTATTTTTCCCAGATGATCTCAGACTTTCAGAGAAATTCATTAAAATTTCCAAGGTTTATAGTCAGACTGATATAAAAGCAAAATGTCTGAACCACTAAGTCTATTTGCAGTTTCCTTGAAAACTTTCCCATATTTTACACTTTATAACAGCTAGAATTTGGTGATACAAAAAAGTTCTATACATTAAAAAAAAAAAAAAAAAACCTAATTCAAAAAGCTAGAGTATAATGTGGTATCTATAAAGGCTGTGATATCTTTAAGTCATTCTAAGCCCTCAATAAAAAGATATGTATGAATGATTTGCCCTGGAACATTAAAGATGTGCTCCCCTATTCATGCAGGTTCTGTTCCTGTGTGCTAGCAAAACTCAGTTATTAAATTTGACAACAGGCACTTTTTCAGAACATTCAATACAGTCCAGGTTTAAACTCTTGAAATCATGTCTACCAGGAAAAGGAGCAGTGAGTGTGACAAGTACAGGCTTTTTCTTACAGTCACCCCAAACCAATGCCCAACAGGTGCTTTACATTTTCTGGGCAAGGTTATGTTATGCAAATGACTTTTCCAGTTTCTCTCAGAGACTGTTTTCCTTAATCATACTTTAATGCTTCCTTTCCTAAGAGCAATGCAGGTGTTCTCTACTCTTTAAAATGTGATTAGAACACAATGATTTAACGAGTTTGACTTGAATAAGAAAAAATTCTTTCAAATATTTCATATCCTTTCAAATTAATAATAGCATTTTTATTCTATGTGAAATCCCAGCGCTTTGGCCTAGGGCCCATGATTCATAGTTGTAGCAAAATCTTAGAGGTTGCATGGCCAATGGAGAACCAGAGCATGATCTATACACCTCGTTTCATGAAAGAACATATCAGTTCAAGAAATTCAGTTATCCCCCATCAATAAATTTTATTCCAACATAAACTAAATGTCTCCCATAAACTATGTTGGGGAAATGCCTTGTTTTCTACTTCAAAGCAGCTTAGCGAATATTCTTAATTTGTTCACTGTAATTGGCTCTTTATTACTAAGTGTTGTATCTTTTTTAATCTATATTTTAGAATTCAATTAAAGTAATTTTTAATTAAAATTTTTTTGCTCTTACTTCAGAAGGACTTCTACTTAAAAAATTCTGAAGAATATAAATATTTTTATTTAAAAAGGAATGCTTTTCTTTTCATCTGAGGTGACAATGATTGACTCTACTTTTTCTAGACATGTGCCATGAATAATGTGTACACAAACATATATGAGCTCTGTACAATGTTATAAAAGCCGTTTTTGAGGTCCTTAGTTCACGTCAAGAAGCACGTTTTGTCACAGAGCTTAAAGTCTCAAACCATGAATTTGCAAGTTGAAATCAAATCCTGGTTTCCCTTGGCTCATCTAAACTACTCTCAGCAAATTATTTTGTCGACTTTATGTTTTACTCTTTTACTTTCTTCGTCAATAAAGCAGGAATTGTTATATCTACCTTTCAGGTGATGTAACACCTCTCCTTTGGTGAGACAGAAAATGAAATACAAAGCTAATGCATCTAGAATTATGCCTGACATCCAATTCACACCAGTTAGTGCAAATCTTATGTTTCCAAGAAGACTGAGTAGATTCCCTCAAAGAATGACTTTTAATGTGCTAATCTTGTTGATGAAGATATTGACGTCTGTAGTCATGGGAAGTGTTTTGTATTGTTACACACTAGTGATGTGACAAGTTAGGCTAGGGAATTTAAGCACAAGCACCTTTCTTCCTTCCCTCCTTCCTTCCTTCCCTCCTTCCTTCCTTTCTTCCTTCCATTTTTGGAAGTTAATGGAGAATGAGCTCATTCTGACAATGCTACCATTGGTTGCTTTTGTCCATTAGTGGTTCAAATTAAGCTTAGAAGATGCAGAAATGTGAGAAATATTGAAATTTCTTTCTTCTATCCTTACCTTATTCCTTCATTCTTTCCTCCCCATAGATCACTCTGACACAAACACTCATTATGTAGTTCAGAATCTTGCTAGGTATATCAGAAAAGGTACAAGTCATGAGGCTACTGGGATTATAGGTATGTACTACAAATTTTAGTTCATGCTTTAATATCCCAGTACTACTTAAATTCTATTATGAGTGCCACACCAAACGGAGCAAATTCCGTGAATCATTACATTCTACTAGGTAATGCTTTCACTTATAATATAATAATAAAGGAAGACCGAAGTTATTTGCATGTGTTATTGTAAAAGGAACTTTTATTCATCTATTTCAATTGTTGTCCAGGAGGCTAACTGCCTTTGGCTAGCGCAGGCCTATTCCTGGAAGCTTCTAGTCTCCATACAACCTAACTAAAGCCTAGAAAGTTTTCCACCTATGAGACTTACTGCTTAGTAGGCTCACCTTTCTTGTCCTTTCAGAGTTCTGGGCTGGCTGGTTCAACTCAGCTATTCTGGTTCAAACTCCTCTCCTGGATGACTTCAAACTGTATTCTCGCTCAGCCCCTGAATTGTTTGGCTTGGCTTCCAGTTATTGCCAGCAATCTCCTCTAATCTCCTGGATCCTTCTCATTCTCTGGCTCATTTGGTCTTCAGCTGAGTTTTCTCCCTGAAACCTATTTCTCTCTATTATTGTCCAGGTAAAACTGCCTCCTTTCTGCATTGTCCCCTAAGTAGCTTCCCTCTTCCTCCTCCCTCTTCCCTCTCCTTAGAGTTGGGCTTATCCCTTTATGTAAAGTCTCTCTCTGAGTCTTCACTTTTTCTGTCATTAAATTAAACATCCCTTTCAAGCATGTGTGCGTCCTTCTACAAACTAACTTTACCTTCATTGTTTGGGATTAAAGGCATGTACCATCATGCTTATACCTAAGCATTTCTTTACCTAAAACTTGATCTATATCAGATTGTCCTTGAACTCAGAGATCTGCTTGCCTCTTTCTCCTGGATTAAAGTTGTGCTTGTATTCCAACCATATCACACAGATCTAGAAGGTCTTTGGATCTCTTGCCAGAGCAGCCATGTTCTGAATTAAAATTCCTCTACATGTTATCTTATTAAAACACCATTTTATAAATAAGATATAAATTAAATATTTCGCTTTTAAATAACACTTCATTCCTCTACCTCGCAGGAAACATTCTAGTTTCTACTGGGATCTATGTTTCAGGAATTGAATATATAAAGACCCTGAAAAACATCCTTAAAGTTTTTGCATTTGTTTTTTTCTTGTTTTTAATTTCCTAGTTCTTCTGAAGCTTGTTGGATAGCAGTCACAAAAAGCACACTTCCAACAATTAAAGTCTTATAATCACTAGTCCTGTCCTGTACACACCATGCCTAATGATTTTGGGTTCTATCCTGAGTTTTTTCAATATATAATTTAATTTGTTTTGATGCACATTAGCTAGTATAAAATAGTAAGTTCCATTAGGATGTTTTTTTTGCAAGTGCATAATATAAACTGATGATTTCTACTCCTAATATTTAACCTGCCCTCTTTATTCCTATTCTTGGTGAACCCTTTTGTGATCCCTAACATCTTCTATTTTTTAATTTTTTTTATTAATTACACTTTATTCACTTTGTATCCTCCCACAAGTCCCTTCCTCCTCCCTCCCAGTACTACCCTCCCTCCCCCTTCTTCACGAATGCCCGTCTCCAAGTCCACTGATAGGGGAGATCATCCTCTCCTTTCTTGCCCTAACATTTTCTTAATTCACCTTTAAGATTTCATATATGAGAGAAAAGATATAGCATTTATCATTCTGACTCTTGCATATTTCACTTAATGTGATGACATCCAGCACCAGTCATTGCCCACACATAAGAAAACATTGTTCTTTATGGATAAATAGAAGTCATTTGTGCATATGTGTCACATTTTCTGCATACATTCACCTTTTGGTAGATGCATAGTGTGATTCTATGACTTGTCTACTGTGAATAGTGCCACAGTAAACATATCTATGTTTAGATCTGCAATACATGCTACCTTTTATAGCTTTGTGTATCTACCCATGAATGAAATAGTTGGGTCATTAGGGGTTTCTATCCTTAGTGTTTTGGGAATCTTCCAAAATGTTAATCAAGTATAATTAATGGTTTTTTAAATATGTATAAGTTAATTATGAAGATGTTTCTTAAAAAATTATTACAATTTATTCACTTTGTATTCCAGCTGTAGCCCCCTTCCTAATTCCCTCCCAACCCCTCCCTCCCTCCCTTTTCTCCACCCATGCCCCTTCTCCACTCCACTAATAGGGGAGGTCCTCCTCCCCTTTCATCTGACCCTAGCCAATCAGGTCTCATCAGGACAGTCTGCATTGTCTTCCTCTGTGTCCTGCTAAGACTGCCCACCTCCCTCAGAGATTGGTGATCAAAGAACCAGCCACTGAGTTCATGTCAGAGACAGACCCTCTTCCTCTTACTAGGAAACCCATTTAGAGACTGAGCAGCCATGGGCTACATCTGTGCAGGGGTTCTAGGTTATCTCCACGCATGGTCCTTGGTTGGAGTATCAGTCTCAGAAAAGACTCCTGTGCCTAGATTTTTTTTTGTTTCATTGCTCTCCTTGTGGAGCTCCAGAAAAAAACCCACATACTTATGGACACCTGATTTTTGACAAAGATGACAAAACCATATAATCAAAAGAAGATACCATCTTCAAAAAATGGTGCTGTTCCAACTAGACATCTACATGTAGAAAAATGCAAATAGATCCATACTTATCACCATGCACAAAGCTGAAGACCAAGTGGATCAAAGACCTCAGCATAAAACCAGACACACTAAAACTTTTAGAAGAAAAAGTGGGAAAGATCCTTGACCTTATTGGCAAAGGAGAAAACTTCCTGAACAGAACACCAATAGCACAGGCTCTAAGATCAACAACCAATAAATGGGACCTCGTGAAACTGAAACGCTTCTGTAAAGCAAAGGGCACTGTCATCAGAACAAAACGACAGTTTACAGACTGGGAAAGGATCTTCACCAACACTATATCTGACAGAGGGCCAATATCTAGAATCTATAAAGACCTCACAAAGCTAAACAGCAACAAATCAAGTAATCCAGTTAAGATATAGGGTACAGAGCTAAACAGAGAATTCTCAATAGATGACTATTGAATGACAGAGAAACATTTAAAAAATGCTCAACATCCTTAGCTATCAGGGAAATACAACCAAAACAACCCTGAAATTTCACCTTAGCCTTATCAGAATGGCTAAGATAAAAAACTCAAATGAGAACATGTGCTGTGGAGGATGTGGAGAAATGGGAACCCTCCTCCATTGCTGGTAGAAATGTAAACTTGTGCAACCGCTTTGGAAATCAATCTGGTGCTTTCTCAGACAATTAGGAATAGTGTTACCTCAAGATCCAGCTATAGCACTCTTAGGCATATATCTGAAATATGGTCAAGTATACAACAAGGACATTTGCTCAACCATGTTCCTAGCAGCATTATTTGTAATACCAAGAATCTGGAAACAACCCAGATGTCCCTCAGTTGAAGAATGGATAAAGAAATGATGGCACATTTACTTAATGGAATACTGCTTAGCAAATAACAAGGAAATCATGAAATTAATGAGATTTTAATAACACACTATAAATGGTTATAGACAACTCAATTGTAAATATCTTTTCTCAAGTTCTACCTGTTAAAGATTATAATAAAATCATAAGTATTGATAGTTTCCCAGTGTTTCTCAATATATTTGTGTGTGTTAATATGTGTATACATGCATATATATTAACTTGCCTAGCCAAAGTTTTAATATATTATTTTTATTCAGAACACATTCAAGTTTTCATTATACTTTAAAAGTAACTAATTAAGATGATTTCTGTTCAAAATTTGGAGCACCTTTTTCTGTATTGTTGTGAATTAATTATGAATCACTTGAAAGAAAATTTTTAAGACATATTAATATAAGTTAATTATTGTGAAACTGTAAAAAGAATATACTCTTTTCTCCAACTCCAAAATAATCATTTTAATTCTTCAAGAGATCTTTGTAAATATTAAGCATGTGTTGTTTCCTCCTTTTCAAAGAATATTCTCAAAGTAGCTCTCTAAGGCTTCTTGAGTATGAGTCATTTTCAATATCTGGCAATTGTTAGATCAAGCCTCTTAGGAACATGATTTAGAACTTTCCTTATTATCCATTTTTCAAGTGAAATTTGTGAATTGCTGACAATTGACATTTACTCCGTTTGGACATCTAAATGACTATTTCCTTCTTTTAGTGCCATCCATTTCATTGTGTTTTCTGTCTTCCATCCAAAACTTCCTTTATGTTTTCTCTGAAGAAATCACTGCCTGAGATTTTTTATATGCTTTCCTGGTTCACTTTATGTTTGTCAATAGCATCGCCTTTTTCATTTACCTCGTAACTTCTTTGCATCATTGATGCACTGGTGCAGAATTCCTTGAGTACTCTTCTGTCTTCTACTTAGATAGGTAGAATATTTTATCTGACACATCAGTTCAACTGCACTGTACATTTTAATGTTCTTCTTCCTTGGTCCTGAAATTCTTTTCATATAGGCCAGTGGAAGGTTTTTATTATTTCATTTTGATTTGTTTTGTTTTGTTCCAAATGAAATTCCAGTAATTTCCACAAAATAATTAGGGCTCATCTTTTGAAATGTTTTGAGTAGAATCCACAAAACAGATAATTCAATGATCTTGGGTATTAGAGGAATTATTTTTTGCAAAAATTAAAAAAAAAAACAGTGTTTGTCAATATTAGGTGAATGTTTCTTGAACTTTTAAGCACATTATCTAAACAGCATGTACTTGAACTATATATAGTTTTATATACTTATATATATAAATAAATACATATTTACTTAAAATGCTTCCATAGTCAATATGAAATTGAACACTGAAAAAGCTTAACTTGATTCTTTATTTGGATATAACTCTCAGTCAGTATCAATAAGATTAATAACAAATATCTTTAAAATAATCAGTTATAGTTACTGTAAAACTATAGTTAAGAATAAATCACTGTATTCCAGTACATGCTTTAGAAGAAATTCTTTTTATTTTAGTATTAAGATATTGTCCTCTCCAATGATTGGTTTTTATTTTTGTGATATAGTCAAGGTGATGAAATTTAGGCTTGTTGGAACAGATTATTTTTCTCTGCTTATTTATAGAATAAAAATTAAAGAAAACCAATGGCTCAGCATTCAGACAGATTATATTGAAAGTGAAGGTATACATAAAAAGAGAATGGGGAGGGGAGGAGGAGAAACAGATGGAAAAAAAGAGAAAAAAAACTTGAATTAGAGACAAAGTAAGAGGAAGTTGAAATGGTGTGCTTCCACATTTGAGCAAATGGTCTGAGAGTCTTTTATGTTTAGAGGTAGAATGGTCTCTTTATCCCTCGGAAATTAGGCTGGCTATCGTGGGCTTAGGGTGAGGGTAATCTGGACAAGAACAGAAAGCTATTTGGCTTCCACCAAAGTACTCCATTTGTGGGAGACTTAACAGTCTCAAGAATGGTTTTTTTCTGGGGAGGTGTAGAGCTTACTGAGTCTTTTACTTGGAAAATGAAAGTAATGTGAAAGTCTGGCAAACAAATTTTTTTCTTTTTATCTTTTTAAATTTATTTTTATTAATTACAGTTTATTCATTTGTATCCCAGCTGTAACCTCCTCCGACATCCTCTCCCAATCCCACCCTCCCTCCTCCTTTATTTCTATGCCCCTCCCCAAGTCCAATGATAGTTGATGTTCTCCTCCTTTTCCATATGACCCTAGTCTATCATGCCTCATGAGGACTGGCTTCATTGTCTTCCTCTGTGGACTAGTAAGGCTGTTTCACCTTCAGATGGAGGTGGTCAAAGAGCCAGCCCATGAGTTCATGTCAGAGATGGTCCCTGTTCCCATTACTAGGGAACCCTCTTGAACACTGAGCTGCCATGGGCTACTTCTGTGTAGGGATTCTAGGATTTCTCCATGCATGGTCCTTGCTTGGAGTATCAGTCTCAGAAAAGACCCCCGTGCCCAGATTTTTTGGTTCTGTTGCTCTCCTTGTTGATATCCTGTTCCTTCCAGGTCTTTATATTTCCCCCTTTTTTTCATAAGATTCCCTGCACTCTGCCCAAAGTTTGGCTATGCTTCTCAGCATCTGCTTTGATACCCTGCTGGGTAGAGTCTTTCAGAGGCCCTCTGTGATAGGCTCCTGTCCTGTTCCCTGTTTTCTCCCTGTTCTGATGTCTGCCCTTTTTGTCTTTCTGGGTGAGGATTGAGCATTTTAACCAGGGTCTTCCTTAGGTGTACAGATTTTAGTATGATTATCCTATAGTATATGTCTAATATCCACTTATAAGTGAGTATATATTGTGTGTGTCTTTCTGCTTCTGGGATACATCACTCAGGATGATCTTTTCTAGATCAATAAATGGGGGGACCTCATGAAACTGAAAAGCTTCTGTAAGCAAAGAACACTGTTGTCGGAACCAAATGACAGGCTACAGATTGGGAAAGGATCTTCATCAACCCTATATCTGACAGAGGGCTAATATCCAGAATATATAAAGAACATAAGAAGTTAAACAGCAACAAATAAAGTAAGAATAAAAAGAATGGGGTACAGAGCTAAACAGAGAATTCTCTGTAGAGAAACATCAAATGGCCTAGAAACAGTTAAAGAAACGCTAAATGTCCTTAGTCATCAAGGAAACACAAATCAAAACAACCCTGGGATTTCACCTTACACCCATCAGAATGACTAAGATCAAAAAACTCAAGTAACAACACATGCTGGAGAAGATGTGGAGAAAAAGGAGCCCTACTTCATTGCTGGTGGGAATGTAAACTTGAACAACCACTTTGGAAATCAATCCGGTGCTTTCTCAGACAATTAAGAATAGTGCTTCCTCAAGATCCAGCTATACCACTCTTAAGCATCTATCCAAAATATGCTTAAGTACACAAGGGCATTTGCTCAACCATGGTCATAGCAGCTTTATTCATAATAGCCAGAATCTGGAAAGAATGCAGATGTCCCTCAGTTGAGGAATGGATACAGAAATTGTGGTACTTTTACACAATGATATACTGCTGAGCAATTAAAAACAAGGAAATCATGAAATTTGCAGGCAAATGGTGGCATACTAAATTTTTTTTCTTTTCTTAATACTTTTTATTTTTTTATATTAATCACAGGTTTGTATCCCAGACATAGCACCATCCCTCATTCCCTCCCAATCCCTCTCCCTCATCTCCTCCCTGCCCCTTTCCAAGTCCACTGATAAGAGAGCTCCTCCTCCCCTTCCATCTGACTCTGGTTTATCAAGTAACTTCAGGACTGGCTGCAATGTCCTCCTCTGTGGCCTAGCAGGACTGCTCCTCCCTTGGTGTAGGGGAGAGGGTCAAAGAGTCAGCCATTGAGTTCATGTCAGAAATAGTCCTTGTTTCCCTTTCTAGGGTAACCCACTTGGATACTGAGCTACCATTAGCTGCATCCCAGCGGGGGATCTAGGTTTCCGCCTTCCACCTTCCCGATGGTGAGTGCTCTCTGTCACGAACAATTCCACATTTGGCTAAGGCTGAGGATCTGGCTTGCTTCCATGTATGTGGACCTATCTGCATTGCCCACGTGGCATGCCTGGGTTGGCTACCCAGAGGCTATTTAAGCTGTGGGCTGGCTTTCCCCAGGGTCCGAGGATTGTTCAAGGTTCCTGAATAAACTTCATTGAAAAAAAAAAAAAAAAAAAGAAGATAAACAAGAAAGAGGAGTCAGGGTAAGGATCAATCCTCACTTAGAAAGACAAATGAGATGGACATTGGAAGTAGGAGAAAATAAGTAACAGACAGGAGCCTACCACAGAGAGCCTCTGAAAGATGATACCTAGCAGTGGATCAAGGCAGATACTAAGACTCATAACCAAACCTTCAGCAGAGTGCAGGGAATCATATGAAAGAAGGGTGAGTTAGTATGACCTGGAGAGGACAGGAGCTCCACAAAGACAAAGTATATCAGGGCATAAGGGTCTTTTATGAGACTGTCTCCAACCAAGGACCATGTATGGGCACACTAAAATTTTAAGTGAAAAGTACATTGAACTTCCTATAACCTTTTTTTTTTCTGTGTTTTTCTTCATTTCTCAGTTTTCTCCATTTCTCTATTAATTTGCCTGTCTCCTAACCATTCATTTGGACTTGAGACATATTTCCTAATTTGAATATTTTCATTGTTAGAGAAGGTACTCCTCTCTATCAATTTGTTGCAAACTTTGGTAGTCCTGCTACACCATGAAATTCATGTGCCAGTGTTTTAATTACATCTTTTCTCATAGAGAAATTTTATCTCATTCTGAAATTAACTTATTTAATTTCCAATTAAATTATGTATTTTACAAATCATCTTAGCAACTTTATGAAATGAGATTGAGAGCAGCTTAACTTGTTTTAATATAGGTACAAAAATAGTTTTGCTACATGACAATATAATCACTTACATATTTTATTTATGAACAATTCTTTGAGTTTATTTTATGACTTTTATTGGTGTTGCATAACTATATCCCTGCAGATCTTCAAATAAATATTCAATCATCTAAGATAGGCATTGTTGTAGTTATGTTTTTTTTTCCTATTATAATAAGAGTTTATTTTTTTTTATTTTTATTTATTTTTTTTTTCAATGCAGTTTATTCACAAAACCTTGAACAATTCTCGGACCCTGGGGAAAGCCAGCCCACAGCTTAAATAGCCTCTGGGTAGCCAACCCAGGCGTGCCACGTGGGCAATGCAGATAGGTCCACATACATGGAAGCAAGCCAGATCCTCAGCCTTAGCCAAATGTGGAATTGTTCGTGACAGAGAGCACTCACCATCGGGAAGTTGGAAGGCGGAAACCAGCTCCATCTTTAAGGCATAGCATTCTGCAGCTCTCTACAGTTCCCCCTTTTTGTTTTAGATGCATCAGGCAAGAGTAGAGGTCTGATCTCTGATATTAGAAATAAATTGGGACTTTGTACCGATGTTCGTTTAGGTGTCATCCACCCAAAGAGCATCAGACCCGTCCATGCTGGACTTTGAGTCACTAGCATATAACATGAGAATTTTTCCTGTGCTGCAAATCTGTCTAAACAATTGTCGAGCTATATTTTAGGTAATTGGAATGGAGAATTCGATACTACGATGGAGCAGCTGACAGTGGCCATTGTCACAGTAAATTCTACCAGAGTGGACGCAGGACTAGCCACAGGATTATCATCATGGATTGCTGCAGCCATGAATCATCTGAAGGAATGGGCGGGCATGGGAGCGTTAGCAGGCCTTCTGGTGTTGGTCTCCTTGGTTTGCCTGTGGTATATATGCAATATTAGAGTCTCACAACAGTGTGATGCAGCCTTGATCATTCAGGCCTTTACAGCCATTGAAGCAGGACATTCTTCCCAAGCATGGTTGGCTACCATAAAAAGCTAAAATGTTACGCTCAGGATGCGAGGCTAAGCACTGCACTCAGGGTCAGCCGCTTTGGACCCAGAGAAGAGCATGTCTGATTGCATGCGGGTTGATGCCCCAGGTCCCGCCTCTGAGAAAAAGGTAGTTATGGTTTTTATTGCTGTGCCATGACCATGGGAAGGGTTATAAAGGAAAACCTTTTACTGGAACTGTCTATCAGTTCAAAGGTTTCGTCTATTATCATGGTGAGATCATGATTGACAGACATTGTAATGAAGAAGGAGCTGAGAGTTCTACATCTTTATCCATAGGCAGCAGGAAGAGATTGTATCACATTTCCTCCAAACAGGCCACACTTACTACAAATAAACAAGCAAAACACAAAACATACAAAAATAACACTTAATAATGCCACTACATAAGGATCTATGGGGGTCATTTTGATTCAAACCATCACATTCCACTCCCTGGCTCCCATACGTTTGTGGCCACATCATAATGCAAAATGCATTTAGGTCAACTTGAAAAGTCCACATAGTCCATAACACTATCAATACTATTTAAAGTTCAAAGTTCAAAGTCTCTTATGAGACTCATGTAATCTCTTAACTGAAATCCCTTATAAAATTATAATCAAAAAGCGAATCACATACTTCCAACATATAATGTCACAAAAGGTGCATTACCATATCCAAGGGGTACATAGTGAGGAAATACTGAACCAAGCAAGAAAGAAAACAAGCTGGTCAAACTCTGAATTCTGCATCTCCATGTTTGAAGTCAAAGCTCTCTTCAGATCTCCAAATCCATTCAGTTTTGTTGACTGCAAACATGTTTTGTTTGTTTGTTTGTTTGTTTGTTTGTTTTTTAACTTGGGCTGGTTGTACTGCCTGCTAGCAACTTTCCTTGAGAGGTATCCCATGACTCTGGCATGTCTAATATTTTGGGATCTCCAAGGCAATCGAGGCTTCACTGTCACAGCTTCAAAAAATGGTCTTTGTAGGCTGACATGCAGGGAACTCCTGATACATGTCTGCCTCAACAGCCTTCCTTCATCATGGAGGGAGATTCTATAACCCTTTTCTTCTATTCTTGGCCAAAGGTGCCAAGCTCTTCTTTTTTTCTGGGGCTGGAACATGATCCCTCATTCAATTTCATCTTCCTTAGCTTTCTGTTTTCAATGGTTTTATTTGAACTCTGAAATCTGCTTGATTTCTTCAAGAGTCCTGGGATTAAAGGTGCATACCACCACACCTGCACCTAAGTTTTTCTTTAATCTTTTTCTCACAGGTTAGGAGTTTAGTTGTGTGGGGTCTTTCCTTGAGGTCACCACTTTCTTTATTCCATTTATTAGTAAGTTTTTCTTTAATCTATTTAACACCTTGAAAACAGTGTATTTCTATTCTACTTCCTGGTGCTCCTTTCTATCAAACTGTACATTTTGTGTTTTTCCTTGTTCAGTTTTCTCCTTTTCATTATTGATCTGCATAACACTGAACACTAATAACCACACCACAGAGTTAAAATTAGGCAGTTTCGAGATTTTTTTCTCGCAAGGCTATTAATCCTTAACTCTTCAGTTTAGCGTCAAATAGACTTTTTAGATAAGGGCAAAAAGTTACCATATTCTTTGCCAAAATATCACAAGAACAGTCTCTAGGTCATATACTAAAATTCATCACCTCTGAAACCTCTTGAGTCAATTTGTCCCAATAGGTCAAATTGCACTCAGCATCACTGTCTTTCATGCTTCTGCTTGTATGGCTCATTAAGAGCACTGCTTTCCTAACCCAAAGTCCCAAAGTCCACATTATGCCAAACAAAAACATGGTCTGTTGTATCATAGCAATATCCCAGTCTCTGGTACCAACTTCCGTATTAGTTAGGCTCTCATTGCTTTGGAAAGACATCATGACCACCGCAACTCTTACAAGGAAAATATACTTAATTGGAGATGGCTTATGTTTCAGAGGTTTCAACCATTATTGCCATGGCAGGAAGCATGGTGGGAAGAAATGGAGCCGCAAAAGGTGAGAGTTCTGCATTTAAGTCCCCAGGAAGCAGAAAGAGACTTTCTCCAACCAGGCCATATCTGCTTCATCAGGTCCATGCCTCCTAATAGTGCCACTCCCTATAGACCTATGATGGTCATTTTTATTCAAACCACCACAGGTACTAATGACAGGTGAAATTATAATTTTTGTCCAACTTGATGAGGTCTTTGGGATTTCTTACATAGTACTGGTGAAGAGCTACTTACAAAAGCATGGGTGATCCCATTCAGCTCTATCACCACAAAACTCCACCTTATCGTGGACAGGGACATTACTGAAGCTGCATCATAGAATCCTGCCTTTAATTGGCTTTTTACTGCAATATATAGTATAGCATCCTCCGAAGCTAGTTGTAGCTGGAGCAAGGGAAAGGAAATAATTTTTTAAATCCCAGACCAGGGTCTCCTGACTGTCTCTTGTTAGTGTCAATATCTGGCTACCACGCCAATGCTCTGCTGCAGTTGCCATGCCTAGGAGGGAAAGCTCAAAAATGGTAGAAAAAAAGTTCTGCTTTTCAACATTCTTTTCCCATCACTGGTGTTTAGTATTAGGCAAACCTGTATCTTCTCATGTGAAATTTTTTATTCACGCCCTTTTATAATGAAATGTTTTCTTTTGCTTATACAGATATTACACGGTCAAGTAGACAGAGACTAAAAATATAATATAATGATATGGCTATCTTAAATTTGATGTACGTGCTTGGCCTGTTTCATAAATCGTAACACACTTAACATGAGATGCTTATCCCCATTGACATTATTCATTTGTTTTAATGCTAATTTTCTGTGAACAAAAATTTCGACCTTATGTACAGGAAAATATGTTGCCATGTTATTTTTTTTCTACAAATGTTGATTCACTTGAAAATAATTCTTAATGATAGAAAAAAATCCTACATGCATTCAAAAGGGAAACCAATATAAAAAAAATACCTGAAGCTTAAAGTGTTTTAGTTCACAATGTATTCAGATCTATGCTGATCAATAGGAACTGCCAGTAGACAACTGCTCTAGCCTATAATTTTTTAATGGAATGCTGTTGTAGCAATGGTACTGATTGAGAAAAATCAATACATTTGAATATATGGAGTTGAAATGCCTACTATTTCATAAATGTTAATGTCAATAAAGTTCCTATAAAAAACTTAATGTTATATAAGTGTGTATAAATTTATGATGATGAATTTGCCATGCCTTGGAAGGAAATGTAAATGCACTACTTAAATGCAATGAGTCATGTGCACTCCAGACTGGGATGCCTGTGCTTTTTGATTTGTTATTATAGAAGAAACCTTAATTGAGACCCATAACAACCTATGGCCATAAGACAGAAGATTTGTGTGCCTGAATGATTTTAAATTTCTGAGCAATCCTTTTCCCTTGACCTGGAAGTAACTTCCTAGCAGAGAAACAACTGTTTATCACAGACATGTTACCTGTAGTTGAAATAAAGCACCTAGTACAGAAGCTAATCTTTTCTAAGAGTTCTTCCAAACATACCAAATAACCTCTAGGCAAAAGTGGATGTTATTGCCAGCATATGTTTCAGCTAAGTTGCCCTGGGTACAGTGTGAATCATCAGTAACATGAATTTTACCATTTCTAAGCACATAAGTCAAACTCCCTACATTCATATTGCCCTGATAGTCACCACCTCCTTTCTTTCTTTTTTTTTTCCATTGTTGGACTGTCATTTTTAATTAAAAAAATAAGTTTTATAATTTTAAAATAAATTTTAATTTTTTAAATAGAATTTATAATTATTATACAATTACTTGTTTACATAAAGTGTGGCTTGATAATTAGAATATAAATAGCATTGGCAGAAAGATTTTTGTGCTTTTACTATTATATACACTTTAAAGGAACAGTATTTGGTATATTGTAATCAATCTATTAAAATGTTGAATGAAATAAATGAGTTTAAATTTCAAGTAAACACTTTTAAAGAATAGGAAAAAAAGCCCAACTATTATGTTATATGGAAAGAGAAATCTCAAGGTTAGACTTTTCATATATATGTTCTTACACAGAGAGAATTTTATTGTTAACAAAATGAATATATATGTTAAATTCAAGCCTAGCTTTAGATGCTGACACAGTCATTTAACCTCTTGTCGGGACAGGGGAAACCGTTATTGTCTGTGATTCCCACACTTTTAAAGATAGCGTTTTCAGATTATTATGAATCTAAATAAAATGTTTATAAGTATAATGTTTGTAAATACATACTCTCTGTTAAGTTCACATAAATGCAAAAATCTGTACTTTTTAATCTATGCACAATATTAAATTACAGTGTGTCTCTTTAGCACACTCCAGTAACTGATCACCTTGTTCAGTTAAAAAAATAACCATGTACACTGTTTTTCTCTGGAAGTTTTACAAATTATTAATATAAGTTTGCATTCCCACCAGCAATGGAGGAGGGTTCCCCTTTCTCCACATTCTCTCCAGCATGTATTCTCACTTGAGTTTTTGATCTTAGTCATTCTGATGGGTGTAAGAATATCAGGGTTATTTTGAATTGTATTTCCCTGATGACTAAGGACATTGAGCATTTCTTTAAGTGTTTCTCCACCATTTGATATTCCTCTGCTGAGAATTCTTTTTAGCTCTGTTCCCCATTTTTACATTGGATCATTGGTTTGTTGGTGTTTATCATCTTGAGTTCTTTATATAGTCTGGATACTAGCCCTCTGTCTGATGTAGGGTTGGTGAAGATCTTTTCTCACTCTGCAGGCTGTTGTTTTATTTTGTTGACAGTGTTCTTTGCTAGACAGAAGGTTTTCAGTTTCATGAAGTCCCATTTATTGACTGTTGATCTTAGAGCCTATGATGTCGGTGTTCAAGACAGATGCTGAGACTTATAGCCAAACTTTGGGCAGAGTGTGGGGACCAAGAAGAGAAAATGGGGAAGAAGATTGTATGGAACAAAAGGAAAGAAAATACATCTAAAAATTTTAATGAAGACAAGTGTGATAATTTGATGTTGATAGAAATTATAAATATTGGTGGAGTGTCAGTCTCAGAAAAAGACCTCTGTGCTCAGATATATTAGGTCCTTGTGGAGCTCCTGTCCTCTCCAGGTCATAGTAACTCCCCCTTCTTTCATATGATTCTCAGCACTCTGCCGAAGGTTTGGTTATGAGTCTTAGTATCTGCTTTGATACACTGCTAGGTAGAGTCTTTCAGAGGCCTTCTGCGGTAGGCTCCTGTCCTGTTACTTTTTTTCTCCTACTTCCAATGCACATCCCATTTGTCTTTCTAAGTGAGGATTCATCATCTTACCCCGGGTCCTCTTTCTTGTTTATCTTGCAACTTATGCTCGGATGTAGCCTGTGGTAGCTCAGTAACCAATTGGTTTCCCATAGTAAGGGGAACAGGGACTATTTCTGACAGGAACTCAATGGCAGGCTCTTTGACTTCCCCATCCCTCAAGGGAGGAGCAGTCCTTCTAAGCCACAAAGGAGGACTTTGCAGCCAGTCCTGAAGATACCTGATAAAACAGGGTCAGATGAAAGGGGAGGAGGCCCTCCCCAATCAGTATACTTGCAAAGGAGCAGGGAGAAGATGAGGGAGGAAGGGAGGGATTGGGAGAGAATGAGAGAGGGGGATACAGCTGGGATACAAAGTTAATAAAATGTAACTAATAAAAATAAATAAATAAATGGAGAAAAACAACGACAACAAAAAGAAATTAAAATTATTAAAAATTAAAATTATTAAAATATTTTTACAAAGATATGATTTTCTACGCCCACGTCAGTTAACTTCATTCCCACACCCTGCATGTGGGTGACCAGGAGACAGCCACTGGTTTTCTGGTATACCCAGTGCTGGAAGGGACAACACTTCTGACCAGCTTCTGACATTCTTCTGAGGAAGCTGATTTCCTTCCCGTCTCTGATGGAATACTTCACAGTCTCCAATCAGCTCCTCTTCTACTGTGGCGTAAGGGATGTTGTTCCCAGGCTGAAGCATAAGAAGAACAGGAATGACCTCTGGCCACCCCTCCGAAGCCTCCCAGAAGCCTCCCTTCAGCAGCATCGGTCTCGGCGTAGTATCTGGCAGTATTCTCAAGGTAGCATTCCTGGACAGCAAGTTTGTAGTTCCTCTGCACAAGTTCATCATTGCTTTTGGTCCCGTGGAGGACAGCATCGTGCACCTTGAGCACACGCACATGGCCGGGCTGGAAGACAGGCATGAGTCCCTACATCAGACGCTGTAGTCTGGGACTCCCACTGAAAAAGAAGACCTAGTTTCCCTCATCCTTTAGTAACCAGTGCCCAGCAGCCGGCAGCACACAGGCTTGCAAGTGGACGAGAGAGTTCCATGCTGCCTGGCGACTGGCTGCCGTCAAACTCTTCTCACCCTGACTCCTCACCTCATTTCTGGACATTTCTGAAATCGTGGATGTCAAGTTGTTGTGTGAGTGTCACTTTCGCTGTTGTTGCTGGAGGTGGCTTTGCAGGTGTGAGGCCATTTCCAGGCACTCTACACAGCCTGGCACAGGGTTCCGTTTCATTAAAATCATATTTAAGCCAAAAAAAATATGATTTGCTCTTAAATATCTATGGTACAGATGTCGTGTCAGTTTCAGAATCTGTTGACTTATAACAATTATAAAATATATCTGGGCACAGGGTCTTTTCTGAGACTGACATTCAACCAAGGACCATGTATGGTTATAACCTAGAACCTCCACTCAGATGTAGCCTGTGGTAGCTCAGTAACCAATTGGTTTCCCAAAGTGAGGGGAACAGGGACTATTTCTAACAGGAACTCGATGACTGGCTCTTTGGCCTCCCCACCCCCGAAGGGAGGAGCAGTCCTGTTAGGCCATAGAGGAGGGCTTTGCAGCCAGTCCTGAAGATACCTGATAAAACAGGATCAGATGAATGGGGAGGAGGTCCCCCCCTATCAGTGGACTTGGAAAGGGGCACGGTGGAGATGAGGGAGGGAGGGAGGGACTGGGAGGGAATGAGGGATCGGGACATGGCTGGGATACAGAGTTAATAAAATGTAACTGATAAAAAAAATAAAAAAAAAGAAAAAAGAAAAACACTCTTAAAAAAAAAAACAAACTGTCATCTAGTAAGTACCAAAACACAAGCACAGTTAAACCTGGGGATCTGACTAAATTATTTTTGGTCTTTTCTCTTGGAAGGTACTAAATATAAAGCAAAGGGCAAGCCGGTGACCCTCACCTCAGCTATCACATTACCCGAATTTGCCTGAGTGATTGCACTCAGTGCTCTTAAGAAAAAAAAAAAAAATGACCTCATAGTGGGCCAAGTTGCTCTCACTTAATGATTAATAAATTAAAAATTAAATTGGGCCTTTGGCACTTACAAATTAGCCTGCCAAAGTGGAATCCCATTGACTATTCTCTCTTTCTGTTAAAAATGCTTAAAATAGTTCAATGTAAGTTAAAACAAGGCATTTAAGAATTAGAAGTTGTTATGTAAGGCTTAATAGTTACAAGGATGATTGTCTGCACCCCCCCCAGATTAAGAGCTGAATATGGTCTGTTCTTAAACTTACAAATAGGTGGCAACATAGAGTGAATTAATCAACTCCTTGTTTTAATATTTTGAACTCACTCACATAGTCAATATTATTGACAGCTTGATTCCATCTACTTAGCAAATGGTGGCTTTTACTATCAGGAATTTCGCTAAGATTTTTTTGTGTAGTGAGTAATTCAAGAATCCCAGGCACAGCATTTCTTCACTTGGGGAATTTGATCGCAGCCCTCACATGGGAAGCACCAGCAGACAGTCTTTCTGAATAGTATCTTTTCAGTGTCTACTTGTCTGTAGTAATACAGATATGTTGTTTTGTGGAGTGCGTCATCTGAGATTAATTTGGAAAACTCAATAAAAATGTGAAAGACAGAATTTTAGTTTTTTTCTCTGCAATGTGGTTCATTATAGTGAGTTATCTGATGGCCTAAGGTAACTAACTCTATGCATCCCTAACCTAGAACTTTGCTCCCACATAGAGTATAATAATAACCAGGTCTCCTTGTTTCCACAGCTTTTATCAGGGAATTCACACCAAAATTAATTATCATTTTTTGGAAGTGTTTTTCTTTTATAATCTCGATTTAATCCCTTTGACAACACTCTTTCTTTAAACATGATATAAAAAATTTGTAAACAATAAATATGAGTCAATGTCACTAAATTTCACTATGAAGCATGAAGTATGTATACATCAATGACTGAATCAGAGTCAATGGGGAAACAACTGTGAATGAGATTACATACTTAATAAATCTCTAAGGAGAGAGTTTGGAATCAGAGTATAGGAAGCAGGCCCTGTATATCATAATTGTCTTAACCTTGTCTGCTTGCCCTTGTCTGGCCTTATGAGCTGATTCTATCTAACCGAAAGCATCAGAGATTGTCACTCCAATGATAACACAGCAAAAAAATGTCTCTGTACAGATTTATCTAACCAAACAACACTGTCTTTTAAGGGCATTCAAGAAACATGTGACATAGAGGAAGCTGATATGAAAAGTAACTTCAGGCAGCCTCTAGCCAAAAGATAAAATGTGCTGATTCTAACAGTGCACACAGAACTGGCCCACAGCACATTAGTGTCCTTTCCTATGCTGGGTTACTTTTCTAGCACTTGATAACATACCATGGCAAAGGAATCCTAGGAAGGAAAGTTTGCTTATTAACCATAGAACTTGACAGCTACTATTATTTTCATATTCTATTAATATAGAGTTAAAATGTTTGTTTAATAGGAAAAATTGGGACTTCATAGAGTAGCAAATGTATGAGGTAGGATTTAGGGATTATTCAGTGAAGGGTAATGAAATGATACCGGAGAAGAGACAATACAGAAAAAAATATAAATTAGCTTGGTAAAAGAAAATTTTGAAACATTACTATACATAAAGGAGTGTGTGTGAGTGTGTGTTTTGCTGTCTGTATGAGCTACTTTCCACTGTTGCACTTAAATGTCTTATGACAATCAATTTAGGCTAGCTATGATTTTGGCTCACAGTAGTAGAGAAGCATCGTTGCTGGAGGCAGACCTGCTGGACGGCGGCTCCATGTCTTCGTGACTACACGGCATTCTGTTCACGTATCTAAGGACCAGGAAGCAGAGGGGCATAGTGTAGCAATACAGGGCGTTGGGCTGTTGTCCTCAAAACCACCGCCCAGAAAATACTTGTCCTTACCTAGGCATTATCTTTAGTTAAATGGCATTGTTCATCAAACAAATCTAACAGATATTTAGAGAACATTCTACCCAAACACTAAAGCACATACTTTTGTCTAAAATTGAACACATATAAGGACACAGAGAAATTCTTCAGAAATGTCAAAAATTAAATTAATATCCTGAATTCTATCTGACCACAGAAGAATAAAGCTGATGTAAATAAAGACAGAAATGGCAGGCAGTACACAAAACTATAAAAACTGAACAACACACTACTGAAAGAAAAGTGGATCAAGGGAGAAATCAAGAAGGATATGTTTATATTTTCCTATTATTATTATTTTTACTTTATTTACAATGTATTCACTTTGTATCCCAGTTGTAGTTCCCTCCCTCATCTTCTTCCCGGTTCCACCCCCTTCTTCCTCCCCAAAGGATATGATTTAATTCATAAAATATAATGGAAATGAAAGCACAACATTCTAACATCCATAAGAAATACTGAAGGCAGTCCTATAGCCTCCATCAAAAATGTCGTCAAGCCAGCAGCAATATTAATAATAATATTTGCCATATAAAATATCTAAGATACTACTCAGAATATTTGTTTCTTGTTTATTTTCTAGACCTTATTGGAGGCATAATAATAATAATAATAATAAAACACAGAAAAAAAACTTACTTGGAAAACCAGAGATTTGCATGCTAGTTCTAGCATTTCTGTTTCCTTTGTAATTCTGTGTAAAACATTTTCCATTCCATTAAACTTTCATTTTCTAATTTATAAAGCGATAATTCGTTGTCTGCTAATGTGATCTTAGGACAGGTCATCCTTGATGATAAATTGTCTGAAGTCTGAGTTATCAGTTACAGTAAGAATAAGAGAACATTTCAGTAAGGAAAATGGTGCCTAGTATAAGGACATTAATCTACTTTGATCTACCATCTGTGGCTCTTACTGTGTGGGATGTCCACATGGTAGGTGCAGTGTATTCCAAGTTCATAAGTGAAATCAGGCAAAGACTAGCTGTTTTCATGTTATTATGAACTAAACATGCTCAGCATTATCACTCATTACAAAAAATGGTATCTGATAGACGGTGTGTTTGTTCTGTTCTGTTAGGAGCTCGATTCCTCTCCTGATTTTCAAATGCAGAATTCCATGCCTCTGGCGCATGTGTTGGAGTGATAGACAATCCTAGTGTTCTTCTCCACTAGGAAGCATAATTTACACACAGAATTATTTGTTTAAAACAAGCACACAGTCAACCATGGCAGAGCCACCTAAAAAACATCCTCAGGAAGAAAGATATGCCATCTTGAAAATGCAGGATAGCGAGACATAGTTATGTGATGAAATGGAAATAATACGTTGCTGAGAATTCTTCAGAGTTCCAGAGGAAGCTTCCTTTGCTGGTAATAGCAACCTCCTTCCTTATTTATGCTATTGCCATGCTGAAATGTCTCCAAATCTCACGCCGTGTAATATGCTGGACTAAATTTTATGAAGCTGCCATTTCCAGGTTAAAAATTTTCAGAGAGCAACAGCTGCATGTTTAAATTTAATATTTCAGTTGCTCCTTAGCATCGAGAATAATTGGAAAGTTACTTTAAAAAGCTCCAAACACAGTAATTCAGTAAAACAATCTCCATAGATTCGAAATTTTGCTTTGAGAAAGAACTTAAAATGTAAAAATTAGGATCTTTAAAATGTGCATAAGCTTGTGAATATATTCTCCCTTTCCAAAATCACATCAAGGAAAATATGATGTTAATCTTATTCTATATATCTGAGGTAACCTATTTTCACCCTTATGCGTATTGAAAAAACGAAAGTGGCACCAAGATATGTAATTAGGTTTATTTACTTCATTTTTTTAATTATCCCTAGGAAATGTATTTACATGATTTTACCTCTTTCCTCATTGTTAAATTCAATCTACCCATTACACAAATGAAAGCTGGAGAATCAAATTACACTGCAGTAAGAGAAAAACACATTTGTGCCCACTGTCTTGATTTTCTATTGTTAAATGATGCGAGTCAGGTGACTACTAAGTAATGCTTTATGGAGCCACAATTGAGACACTTTCTCTTATAGTCATCTTTTCAATGTAATAATGCTTTGTTTTACTTAATTTCTTTCCTTATAATTAAAACACAAGCTTCCTGTACTTAATTACTTTTATTTTGGTCTCAAGATTCCCCTTCTTAAGTGACTGCATAATCAGTGATCAACTATGTCCCAGGCTTTCAGAGCAGCCTGATGTTTATAGTGTATTTGTACCGCCTCATTTGGCTAGTTGGTCTGAATAAAGATAATAAGGTTGGTATTAGTCGGATGCAGATATGGAACAATGCATTCAATTTATTTTAAGGACCACAGCTCCTGCTATTATATATAATCCTCCACCCAGTGGAGGAAAATGCACACTCCCTTTAAAAACACAGAATGGGATCTATTTGTATCCGAACAATACTTTCAGGAAGCTTTCACATCCAGATGCTTTAAGAGGACACACACACACACACACACACACACACACACATTTGCATTTGGCAGCCAGGGTAGACTCCTTTTCATAGAATGTGTCTCTAAGGTCAAAGTTGCTTCAAACTAGATGACTCTCAGAGCAGAACAGAGAAGAAAGTGACTTTTTCCTATTCCTGATGACAAACACGTCTCTGAACACTTGCTTCATGGTGAATTTGTCAGTGATATGTATACTGATACATTTACTGTACCTAGAATTTTCTGTGTTAAATTAATAATACTTTAACTTATGAAAAAAATGAAGAGAAAAAGAATAGAAAAGAGTAATGAAAGAGGAAAAAAACAACAAATCTGTATGCCAAACACATTTTATTTACCAGTAATTGAGACAGGCTGTGAAAACTATGTAATGGATTGGTGTCTTCACCATTTGCAAGCTCCTTTGCCTTGGTCTCAGAAAGCAAGCCAAACATTGCCACGAAACTTTGCACCTGTGTTTCTGGCTCTGAGTTTGTAGCTACTGGCTTTTCCCTTTAGATCTGGCTGGCACTATCAATTCCAAAAACAATTTCAAAATATTAAAAAAAGAACAAGACACAATTTCATTTCTACTTTTTCAAGGTTTGTAGTCAAGACACATGGTAGGTATAGACAGAATCATTTCTCTTCAAAAGTTTCAGCCACTCCTGATGAGACCTAATAGACTAGGATCAGAAGGAAGGAAAAGAAGACCTCCCCTATCAGTGGACTTGGGGAGGAGCATGTGTGAGGGGGTGGGGTGGGGGTGGGGTGAGGGTGGGGTAGAAGGGATTGGGATGCCAGGAGGGAGAGAACCACAGGGGGGGATACAAAGTGAATAAAGAATTAAAAATATGTATATATAAAAACACAAACATTTACCAATCTGAAGTTTTATATTAAATTTTTACACAATCAAAAAAAAAAAAAGTTCCAGCAAAAAGAAGAATGAAAGAAACCTATTGAGGATGCCCGAAGCCACTCTACTGTTATTTAAAATGCTTTTCTGGTGCATTTTTTTCAGTGTTTGCATTATCAAAGAAACTTTTTATTCTTTAAAGATTTCCATAGTAGCTGAATAAAACATTAATACACACACACACACAGAGTGAGAGAGAGAGACTCAAGCAAGAAACCAGCAGGATATATAAAACCACTCTCTAATATTGCACCACATTCTATTAAGTTTCACTAATTGCAGTGGGAATGGAAATTAATTGAGAAGCCCTCACTATCTTAACACAGTTGCTGAACTTACACATTATCTTCAGAGTTCGTTCTAAGTGAGCAATTTCTTCACACTGACTTCAGAGTCCATGACCTAATAGGAAAAAATGTGTGTGTAATTTGCCAGCGCATTGATGCTGAATGCTGTGATTCAATGTAGCCAAAGTACATAAAAATGACAATATACTTACTTCCCAATTATCCCACAGCGGCAGAGTAACTAGTGTTTCAACGTAAAGTATAATTGATTCCTAATTACTGTACTTTTGCAAAAAGGCCACAGTCTATAACTTCATTACATAGTGAAAACACAAATAACTATTCATAAGGAAGAAATTAGCATATACTATATGCTTATTTACTGTCTAATCTGTAAATATTTTCATTTCTAGAGTGCAAAAAAGCTACAATATGTCATTCAGATTTCCTAAGGGAAAAGAAAATGTGTCATTTAGGAAGAGAAATAAAACATTGTTCATTTAGAAAGGAAAATTAAATGTTGGCTATTTGATATTTGGTATGCTCTATACAGCTCAGCCAAGCTCTTAAACAATTTCTTAAAGAGAGGTAAGTAAGAAAATATGCCATGAAAACTGAGGACTTTTCATTGTCATATAGAGTAAATATTATTAGAGTTTATAGAAATGAAGAGAATAAATGAAAATGGCTTAGAAGAGTAGAAAATGAGAACTGTCATTGCCGAATTATTCCAGCCAACTACCATGCATGGAGATAACCTAGAACCCCTGCACAGATGTAGCCCATGGCAGCTCAGTGTCCAAGTGGGTTCCATAGTAATGGGAAGAAGGACTGCCTCTGACATAATCTGATTGGCCTGCTCTTTGATCACCTCCCCCTGAGGGGGAAGCAGCCTTACCAGGCCACAGAAGATGACAATGCAGCCACTCCTGATGAGACCTAATTGACTAAGATCTGAAGGAAAGAGAGGGGGACTTCCCCTATCAGTGGACTTGGGGAAGGCCATGCATGAAGAAGGGAGAGGGACAGTGGGACTGGGAGGGGAGGAGGGAAAGGCTTATGGGAGGATACAAAGTGAATAAACTGTAAATAAATAAATAAATAAATAAACAAATAAGTAAATAAATTTAAAAAGAAAAATGTGGAGAGTGAAAGACTATTTCACATATTATCCTGGATGATAACAGAAATGACAATTCCCACAGGGAAGAAAGGCCCCAAGGCCCTGAATCACAAAATCTTAAGAACAGTAGTAAAAATGAATGGATTCTAAAAATAAAATAAAATAAAACAAAAAAAGAATAAATAAATAAATAAACAAAGTTTTCCAAACTTAATCAATTCTCAGGTGATTCTTCTTTTAGTAAAGTACCTCAAGGGATGTGACAGATAAATATTTAAAACAGAAGACACAGAGAAACATACACATAGAAAGATTACAATGATGGCTCAGGATACTGGAATAGATTTTTTTCCTATGTGCACATCTCCCCTCTAAGAAGCTTTATGAATGGGTTTATCACCTACAACTTGAGATAGCATACTGATGATCTGCAACTGATTGGGTGAACTATAACTTAAAATATTTACATTGGAATTGCCTCAGTGCTATAAATTAACATAAGCATTCATTAGAAACTACTAGCATTTTATAGTATTTTGAGGTTTTCACAGCCATGTTCTTTTGCATTTTTGCTATATTCTTGCATATTATTTTAGGTTTGGCTACTTTGTTGATAACTAGTCAGGCACTCCATCGTTGGAAAAGGCTAACTCTCTTCTCAGCACTCATCAGTTGCATTTTTGTTGTTTTTCTTTTCTTTTCTTTTCTTTTCTTTTTTTATTTATTTTTTATTTTTTTATTTAATTTTCTCTTTTTCTTATCAGTTACATTTTATTAACTCTGTATCCTAGCCGTGTCCCACTCCCTCATTCCCTCCCAGTCCCTCCCTCCCTCCCTCATGTCTACTGTGCCCCTTTCCAAGTCCACTGATAGGGGGGGACCTCCTCCCCATTCATCTGATCCTGTTTTATCAGGTATCTTCAGGACTGGCTGCAAAGCCCTCCTCTGTGGCCTAACAGGACTGCTCCTCCCTTGGGGGTGGGGAGGCCAAAGAGCCAGTCATTGAGTTCCTGTTAGAAATAGTCCTTGTTCCCCTCACTTTGGGAAACCAATTGGTTACTGAGCTACCATAGGCTACATCTGAGCGGAGGTTCTAGGTTATATCCATACATGGTCCTGGGGGTGAAAGCGGGGGTGACTTTCCACCTTCTCAATTAGCATGTTAGTGATATTGTCATTCTCCAGGTCTTACTTGGACAGCCATTTCCTGCTTTTCTGGCTTTTACTGTCTCTCCCTGTGCTATAGCTTACAGTGATTCAGAATATACTATGCTAGCTGCCAAGCAATTAATAACCCAGCTGTGACTCCTATGGACCTTATTTACCAACGTGACGAGATATCCAGAAACATTCATTGGTGACACTTACATAACAATAACCATCTAAGCAGACTTAAGGATCAGTCAATAGTTGGTAAATCATGCCTTATACTAGAAATCTCACAGACTTCTCAGAGCTAATGAGGTAATAGGTCTCAGGGGAGAATCTGCTATAGCCACATTGCTACACCAACCTAATTCCTTAACTACGCTCTACAGGTTATCCTTCTATGTACAGACCAATGTAGCTATCGCCTCTCATCAGAGAGGCATCGCTACAGCAAATGGAGACCGTTACAGAAACCCACAGTAGACATTATACAAAGACCAATGCACTGTGGCTCACCCACCCTCAGCATCATATTTGGATGGTAGGAGAGAACAAGTGTTGCATGAATGTTGCCTAAATCTTAATTCCTGCACTGTTTTGAATATACAGGTTGACTATGTCATTGTTTTCTTTGTTGAGCACGTAAAATATGTCAAGCAGTAAAGAATTTATTCAGTGATAATAGTCTGTTAGATCACTCACTTCAACCACTCTGAAGGAATGCAAATATACTGTATATGAGCATGCAAAGAGAATGAAGCTTCTTTGATTTGGCGATAACTGCTCCATTTCTTGTGAACTTCCTTGAGGGTTAAGGTTAAGTAAAAATTTGAATTGATGATTTCACTGAATTTTTCTTTTATACTTCCATGCATCTATGTACCTGCTTCTTTCAAGTAAATAAGAGTCTGTTGATGCTTCCTGAAGTCAGAGACTCTATCTAGACAGAAGGCAGACTCTCTTGACCTGGTGTCTGAGGAACCTGCAATTGTCGCTACATAAACATGATTTTGTTAGTCTCCTTTTCAAACCAGTGTTTAAAGCAAAATGGCTTATCTTATGTTTACTGGTATTACACAGCCTGTAAACAATTGATTTTTCTACTGCTTTTACATTGGCATAAGTATTTATTTGTAAGGTTACCATGAGATATATTTTTTGTCAATAGAAATTTTTTCTTTTTTTAATTAAATTTTTATTTTATTTTTTTACATTAATTACATTTTATTTGCTTTGCATCCCAGCTGTAGCCCCCTCCTTCATTCCCTCCCAATCTCACCCTTTCTTTTCTCTGCCTCTCTCCAAGTCCACTTGATAAGCTAGGGTCTGATGGAAGGGCAGATGGACCTCCCCTATCAGTGGACTTGTCAATAGAATTTTTATTTTTATTTTTTTTTTTGAGACAGATTTCACATATCTCAAGCAGGCTTCAAACTTGCTATGTATTCAAAGATGTCTTGAAACTTCTAATTGTCCATTAGTTACTTCCGAAGTACTGGGATTATAGGTGATTATAGGCATGTGCCATCATACAATTTCTAAATAGCTCAGGTCTACAGAAGCTTTCATACATATTTAGAAATACATATGTGTTTGTGTTTTGTGTGTGTGTGTGTGTGTGTGTGTGTGTGTGTGTAAGAGAGAGAGAGACAGACAGACAGATAGACAGACAGAGAGAAATTTTACACAATGGTAAACAACTGTGGAACAAGCCGAGAGAGTAGAAGTGAAAGTTCAGACAGGAGAAAAATTTAAGTTGAGCAGTGGATTTTGTTTATTCTTCAGAAAATTTGATTTGGTGTTTACCACTCTCAGCTGACTGAAAAACACTCACCTGTGTTTTCCTTTCTAAGAAATGGTAGTAGTTGATGCTGTTTACTTTAGATAAACTGATGGTAGATATGAAACACAGGTTAAAAAATGCATATGGGTCACATCCAACAGCAAGTTTTAAATCTGATAGATAAACAAACCAATAAATAAATAGATAAATAAATAAATGATGTTCCTGTAGTCTAAGTGTTGGCACATAGGACTAATTTGTCTAACCATGGAGACAATAACAGTAAATGATTTAATCTGTTACAAACTTTGAAAAAAAAAACATGCTATACATCCTATCATATATTATTAATTTAATTTTGAAAAATAATATATCTAAAATGTGTATAACCTTATTTTTTCTTTTAAAAACTTTTCTGCCCTACAAATCAAACTCAGGACTTTGTGCATGTTGAATATAGAATGCATCATTAAACCATATGTTCACCAAATAATATACGTGCACTATTGTAAAACCAAACATATTTATTGATGTTCACATAAGAATAGTTATAATATAAGCAAATTAAATCATTAAAATATATCATTCTATTTTCCACAGATACTGTTGCATATCCATTATAAAAAAAAACATTCTAAGTCGATCACTGATTTGCAATGTGCAAATAGAGGAAAAATAATATCTTTGGGGCACACTTCTGTAAAAAATAAATTTTCTCACATATTCAATTTTCTATACTTCAGAAGCTCAACAACATAGACAAATATGCTTATTCCTTTCTCTTTCTTATTGTCTTTGGTCTATTTTGCATGTCCCAGCAATCACATGTCATAGTGAGTCACTGATTTAATATGTATTTACTGTTATCATTTAGAAGATTTATGATGCTATCTTCTAAACTTAATAATAAGATATGCATTTTTTGATATTTCCTTTGAAAAGAAGACTATTTTAAATGAAAATTGTCCTCAGAAACCCAAGGCATATAATTTCATAGAGAAATGAGAATAACTGATATGATTGATCTGTATGATTTTATCTTTGCTATCATATTTCATACAACTGAATAGATTAGCCCAAGAGATTTTGTTAATGAAAACTAATGAACAACTAAATTTAAAATATGTCACCAAAAGAAGAAATAAAACCCCAATAATGAACAAGACCACAGAATAATTTTCTATAAAGCATATAGTTATATTTGTTTTTAACTTTTCAAATGCCATAAGAATCAAAGCATCTAACTCAAATTTAGTAAGTACATTTAGTAAATAAAAAATAAAATCTGAATATAGAAGAGAGAAAAAATGAGAATGTTAGAATATGAAAATATAAAGAAAATCTAAGATACATTATTCATTATAATATCTGCTCACCATCTAACATCATATTGAATAACATCAAAACAGATTCTGGCAATTGTAAAATTACATTCCATATTTTTCCTTAACATTATTTTATTGTTCATAAACATAGAATTTATTTAAAAATATTCCTTAGATATATTTCCTTAGATATATTTTAATATACTTTATAAATAATTCCCTAAAATAAAAATGTAATCTAATTAGATAAAAACTTCTAAAACAAATATTAAGAACTGTAAATATCTTATTTTATTTACTGTGAAATTGTATGTATATATATTCTCCTTTCTTTACTTAGAATATTGAGTTAAAAAGATTCCTGTGATAAGCCAGCCATTGATTTTTAAGGAAAATTGTTACACTTTTACTCTTGACCTGAGTAACTTCTACATATAATACAGGTTGAGGAACTCATTTTTTATTAATTTTTATTTTTTTATATTAATCACAGGTTATTTACTTTGTATCCCAGCCGTAGCCCCCTCCTTCATTCCCTCTCAATCCCACCCTCCCTCCCTCATCTCCTCCCTGCCCCTTTCTAAGTCCACTGATAAGGAAGGTCCTCCTCCCCTTCCATCTGACCATAACTTATCGGATAGAAGAACTAATTTTTATGGTTCACAAAAGTACAAAAGAGGAGCTATTACTTTGAATGCTCTTTATGCCAAAATTAGACAGTTCTACATGCACATGCTATATGTAAGTAGAGATTAAGACATTTAATATATAGGCACTCATAGTAGGAAAATAAATGACAGCATCAAAATTAATTACATAAATACATTCATATTTTTATGTTTTTAAAATTTTGTAAAATATTTGAGAGAAGTTGTGCACAAAATATTGGTTATATTTTTGACAACACAATGAAACAGCAGAATATATAAAATACCTTTACTATTATTCAAATATAAATTCTTGAAATGAGAATCTGCCCCTGAAACCATGTACTTCATTTCTTGCCCCACAAGTGTACAGGCTTTTCCAGAGGCATGGCCAGCACCAGGAACACTAGGTAAGATCCCAAGCCCTTGCCTATCAGCTCCCATGAACACACACCCAATATCCATAAACAGCATCCTGTGTTTTATTTAGCATCCCAGAACTTTGCCTGTTTACCAGAACCAACAATAGCACCAAAATCAGAGAGGCCAAGAAGGTAAACAAACAAACAAACAAACAAAGAACAGCAGAGACACCTTACTGGACCTGAAGACTTGTTGGTCATCAGAACCCCATGCCATTCAGGTTCTGACCTAGAAAAAATTAAAACCAAGGTAAAAGATATCCAAATATATCCACCCCCCAAAAAATAAACTCAGATATCAGCAACTAAACCTATAATAACTACAAACGATGGACAGAGACTATCATAAGAACACAATCAGCAAAAGCCAGAGTAATATGGCATCACCAGAGACCAGCTGTCCTACTGCAGCAAACCTTGGCTATTCTAACACATTGCGAGCACAAGAAAAATATGCTCTAATCTTTTGAAGATGATAGAGGTCTTTAAAGAGGAAATATATAAATTCTTTAAAGAAATACAGAAAAATACAACCAAAAATGTAAAGAAAATTATTCACACTATTTAAGACATGAAAAAAGGAAATAGAAGTAATAAAGAAAATACAAACTGAGAGAATCCTGGAAACAGAAAACATAGGAAAGAGAACAGGAACTACAGACACAAGCATCACCAACAGAATTTATGAGATGAAAAAAAAAAATCTCAGGCATAGAAGGTACAATAAAAGAAACTGATACATCAATCAAAGAAAATGTTAAATCTAAAAAGTTCCCTGGCACAAAACATCCAAGAAAGCTGGGACATTAAGCAAGCAACAAACCTAAAAATAATAAGCAACAGTAAAAGCAAATTACCACCAGCTCAAAGGTCCAGAAAATATTTGCACAAAAACCATAGAAGAAAATTTCTCCAACCTAAAAATGAGATGCTTATAAATACACAAGAAGGTTCCAGAACAGCAAATAAATTGGACCAGAAAAGAAAATCCTCCTGCCACATAATAATTAGAACATTAAATGTACAACAACAGCAACAACAACAAAAACAAACAAACAAACAAACAAACAAAAAAACAATTACAAGCTGCAAGGGGAAAAGGCCAAGTAATGTGTAAAGGCAGACTTATAATTTCATCCAAATTTTCAACAGAGACTAAAGCCAGACAGTTCTAGGCAGATGTTTTGCATTTTCAAAAAGACCAAAGATGTCATCTCAAACTACTATTACCATAGAAATAAACCAAGATATTCCATGACAAAAACAAAATTAAGACAATATCTGTTTACAAATTCAGTTCTCCAGAAGATGCTAGAAGGAATCCTCCAACCCAAGTATATTAACTATAACCAAGAAAACACAGGAATTAAATAATTCAAACCAGTAAAACCAAAAGAAGGAAAGCATACCCATACACTCCCCCCCCACATTCCTACCACCAACATCAAAATAACAGGAATCGACAATCATTGACCATTAATATTTCTCAACATCAATGAACTCAATTCCCAAATTAAAAGACACAGGCTAACAGAACAGGTGTGAAAACAGGATCCCTTATTCTGCTGTGTATGTACACGAAATCAAACTCAACATCAAAAACAGACATCAACTCAGAATAAAAAGCTGGGAAAAGATATCTCAAGCAAACAGACCCAAGAAGCAAGCTCGAGTACCCATCCAAATATAAAGTAGACTTTATAGTAGACTAATAAAGTAGACTTTCCATCAAAATTAATCAAAAAGAGATAAGAAAGGACTCATCAAAGACAAATTCTGCCAAAATGATGTCTCAGTTCTGAATATCATAGATACGACCCAAATGCAAGGGCTTGCTGAGACTGAAGCATCAAACAAGGACTATGCATGAAATGAACCTAGGTCACCTATAAAAACAGAGAAGATTGGCAGCTTAGGCTTCAAGTGGGTCCCCTAGTAAGGGAAGTGGGGACTACATTGGAGAGGGACTCCAGCTTTTGATCACTTTCCCCTGCTGGGACTGCCTAACCAGGCCACAGAGAAAGAGGACATGCTCAGTCCTGATGCAGCTGGACTAGCTTGGGTGGATGGGAAAGGGAGCTCTCCTTGTCTTAGGAAAAGGGGAAGGGGGAGAGAGGAGGGAGAGGGTGGGACTGGAGGAGAGGAGGGAAGGGGCTGCAAGGATGGAAAGTGGATAAAGTAAATAAACAGGAAAAATAATAATGACTAAGAAAGGAGACTTCCTCAGGGACGAAACCAAAAACCAAAAACCAAAAACCTGAGGTATGAAAAAAGAGTGCTGAAGTTGACTGTATCGGTATTTTAAAACTTCACTCTGGGAACACACTCAGAAAAAACAAAAGATTGGGACAGAGCAGAAGAGCCCACGTTATGCTGCAAAGCACCACCGGCCATCTAGGTCTAAGCCCTCTCCATGTGACTGGAGTCTAGACAGCACACCTGGGATTTTCTCCTTACTTCACCGCTCTTAAGGAACACTCAAGGTAATGAGTGGAGACAAATCAAAGGAGACAAATCATTCAGAAGCTGCTGCAACAAGGAACTCAGTAACAAAATTCAGCAAACTGGGCGATGCTTTATAAGGAAAAAAATGAGTAGGCTTCAAGATGGCCCTGACTCTCTGATTAGCACAGAAAAGGTGAAGATAGCTAACAGAAGCAAAGGATTATATACTACCCTACACTTGGCTTTTCTTCCCATTTGGTTGATACTGAGTTTGAAGTGGGTACACAAAGCAGTGAAGGCAGCGTTTACTGAGCAAGTCCCAAGCTTGCTTCAGAGGAGCGAGCTGTGGGTACAGGGTATTATTATAATACATGGTATAATAATATACCATATACTCATTCTCTCACACTAAAACATTTTATCTTTTAACATTTTGGAGCCATAATGATTGTCTAAACCTTTTGATGGCAGAACATTGATTATTAAATTACTCTACAGTATGCCAATGGGTTGCCTTAGTTTTACCGTCTAAGCATTCAAGTGTCTGGTTGTCTAACAGAAGATCCTCACAAAGAAACTTTTATGCATTGAATGTACAAGTATACATTGATAATGGATATATATAAATATACACATACATAGAGAATAAATGTTCATCCTAATCTCTGAGCAATGCAACATAACAGTTATGTAGCATTTATATTGTTAGACATTGTAAGTAATCTAGGTATTATTCTAATTGTATAAGAGAATGTGAATAGGATGTAAGCAAATATATATTCTACAAAAAAAACAAAAACAAAAACTGAGCACTAGTAGATTGAGGCAATGCCTTGAGTCCTTGAACAAATATCTTATAGATACTGAGAGAAAACTAAAAAAAATTGGAGAGGATAAGTATCATGTTAAATTTACAGCAAAAGCCTGAACATACTCCTTTTTGGTAGCAAGCACAGTAACATGCTAAGCCATTTCACCTGCTGCCAAAACTTACATATTCAATAATTTAACCAGTTTTTAATTTGAAAACACCTTAATTTAGCATACTAATCTAATAATAGCAGGTGAAAATTATGTTAAAGTAAGAAGTTTTATGGGTGGCCTCACACAATTAAATATTCATATCCATTGTCACTGTATAACAGTCATGGCTTTAGGTTATTTTTATTTTTAGTTAGATGAAGATCGATCAAGTTTATAGTAATAAGGTTGCTAAAATGTGGCATATTAAAATTTTATGAGTGGAGTTTAAAGGTTGTACTAAAAATGTTGCTTTCTGTATGGCAGATGGTGAGATTTTAACACTTGCAGACCCGAGTTTACGACAAGATCTGCCTTATCTCTACAGCTGACTTTGAACTACCTCTAGGCATCAATCTTTGCATTTTGGAATATGGTGTGATGCCTACAGTATAGCAATTCAGACTTTCACTGAGTGGATGGTGAACATCCAGCATAGTGCCCGCAGTTTCTAAACCCTCTGCTGAATTTCAGAGACTTTATTCCCCTCCCTCAGTGTTCTCACTGGAAGCCATTGTCAAGCAGTTCTCCTTAGAACTGTATAATAGTCACACTCTTGTTTCTTTCTGTTTTTAAATTTTATTATACATATATATTTTTATTTTTTAATATATATTTTATTAATTACAATTTATTCACATTGTATCCCACCTTTAGCTCCCTCAGTCTTCTCCTCCCAATCCCACCCTCCCTTCCTCTTCTACACCCATGCTCCTCCCCCAGCCCACTGATAGAGGAGGTCCTCCTCCCCTTCCATTTGATCCTAGTCTATCACATCTCATTAGGAGTGCCTACAATATCTTACTCTGTGGCCTGGTAAGGCTGCACCCCTCTGAGGGGTCTTCTTCACGAAGATATTCTAAATTTCAATTATTCAAATATTCTAAATTATTAAAATATTCTAAATTTAATTTTTTAATTAAGTGGAACTTTTTCTCATATAATACATTCTCATTAAGATTTTCTACTCCTTCCAGTTTTTCCTCACCTATACTCCCACCCAAATCCACTGTCTGTCACTGATTAGGTAACAAACAGGCTAATATTATATTATATTATATTATATTATATTACATAAAGATAAAATAAAAAATAACATGTTAGAATTGAAAAAAAATACAGAAGTAAATGAACCCAAGAAAAGGTAGAGGAAAGAGAGAAACACTTGTCCTCATAATCATGAATCCCATAGAAACATAACTGGAAGTCATAATTCTATGCAGAGAACCTGGTGTGTGACCCAGTAATGCCACATGCATTCTTCCTCAGTCTCTGTGAACTCAAATGACATTTGATCATGTTGATTTAGAGGGCCTTGTTTTCTTAGTGTCCTCCATCCCCTCTAGTTCTTTCTGCCTCCTTTTTCTTGGAGTTCATTGATCCTGGAGAAGATGAATTGGATGGAGAAATCCTGTTCAGTGCTGAGCATTCCAAGGTTTTTCCCTGTTTGCATAATGTTTGACTGTGGGTCTCTGTATTTGTTCCCATCTACTACAGAAGGAAACTTCTCTGATAATTTTTAATTGCTTTAAAATCTTTCTTTGATCTGCATAAATTCCGACAAGAAAGGCAAAAACCAATAATAAACTCTGGGACTTCGGGTATGATCTGTATCTCAACGTGTTTCCTAACCCTTCATACTCCAGCAACACTGGGCTTTATTGTCAAACGTTTTCTGACTACTGTTTACCCTTTCCAGATGACCACAGTTTTGATTTTGAAAACCAGAACACTATTCTCCCTCATATTATTTTTCAATTTCAGAATGTTGGAGATTTTTATATGTTGATAAGAAATATTACCATGAATATTTACTATACATTATTAAAATACCCAAACAATTCAAAAGTCTTAACATTTTGTTAAGATCTAAAGAAAATCCAAAGGCTAGCTACACCATTGAATACATATATTTTGTAAAATTACATAGTACATAATTAAGGACTAAGTGGTAAAATGTTGTGGTCGGTCGACAGTGGCAGCTTCTGGATAATACAACAAGCTTGAGACCATACTGAATAACACTCTTTTTGTCCACCTTTTCATTGGCTTATATGTCCTAATAATAACAAAAAATGGCCAATTTCACCTAGCTCTTCTTTCACATATTGACCAATTCACCTTATATTTCACTACTTTTCCTTCCCCATGACTCTAGTTTTGTTCCTTCCCCAGGGAAGCTTTTTCTTCCTTCTTTCTTGTCATATAAACTTATGTACCTGATTTTACAGATCCATGTAACATATATGCCCCACAAATGAGAAAAAAAAAAAAACAAGCAATGTATGTCTTTGTAAAAGAGCTAATACCAAAACGAAAAAAAATATTTCATGACATAGAAATTGAATGAGCATTTTCAAATCATTTTTGTGAAAACTCTATTGCTCTAGATTTCAAAGAAAAAAAAACACACACACAGCACTTTGAAAAAGAAAGAATTACAGACCAACTTTCTTCATGAACATAGATAGAATTTTCTTAATGTAATTCTTGTAAACTGAATCAACACATCAAAAGAAGTATTCATGATGATCAAGTTGGATGTATCCCAAAGATGAAGGGATGGTTCAACACATGTAAATCAATAATTGTTATCCACCACTTACACAGACAGAAAGGAAAAAAAAAACACCCCTAATCACTTCATTAGACACAAAAAAGCTCTTTGACAAAACACATTGTCCCTTCATGAAAAATAACTTAGAGAAACTAGCTGTACAGGAGACATAACTCAACCTAATGAATTTTCCGCAAGGTCACAGACAATATCAACCTAGACAGAAAGAAACCCATAGTTTTTCTACTTAAATCAGCATAAAGGCAAAGATACCTGTTCTCTTCATTTTTGCTCAATACTTGAAGTCTTAACTGGAAAATACAACAACCAAAGGAGCTTAAGGGCATACAACTGAAAAAGGGCGTATAACTTTAAAAGGAATTAAACAAATTATCTATATTTGCAGATGAAATTATTTTAGACAGAAAAGACCCAAGAAAAAATCCATGGGCAAAGTTCTATTGCTTACAGCAAAGTAGCAGGCACTAAATTACCAAACACGACACTACCCTTCCTATATACATTTGAAGAAGGAAACAGTACCTCACAATATTGTTTTCATATATCATTTTACTAACTCTTGCTCAACATTTACCATTACATTTAATTTTCCACCTCCTCAAATATCTCCCAAGACTACTTTATTCATTATTATAACATCTCCCTCCCCCATATTTACATATACCATGTTTTTCTCCATCACAGTTGATTGTGTTTCTCATTATGGTTTCATCTGATTTGCTGCTTACAGTTTGCATAATTTGGCACACATCAAGTTTAGTACAATTTAGTTAATTCTGTTGCAGGATATTTTATCCCATAAATTTTTAATTAAATAAATTTTTAATAAATTCATAATTTTTTCTTTTATTATTATTATTAATTACACTTTATTCATTTGTATCCCCCCATAAGTCCCTCCCTCTTCCCCTCCCGATCCCACCCCTCCTCCCCTTTCTGCATGCATGCTCCTCCCCAAGTCCACTGATAGGGGAGGTCCTCCTCTCCTTCCTTCTGATCTTAGTCTATCAGATCACATTACTTGTAAAACACTGTTTCTTGTTTGGTGTGGTTGAGCTATCACGCACCTTTAATTCAAGAACTTTCTCTTTGTTGTAAACAGGTGATTATGATGTGGTTCAGCTAGCCTTAGAATACCCCTTTAATCTAAGGGCCTTCTGTATACAGGATTTAATAAAATGAACCCTAGGTCAAGTGATAGAGCAGAAACCAACTAACAGGAATTAAAGAGTAGGAGGAACTTAGATTTGAAAGGCATTGAAGTGTCCAAGAAAATTCCCTAGTAATGGGAACAGGGACTGTCTCTGACATGAACTCAGGAGCTGGCTCTTTGATCACCTCCCCCTGAGGGGGGAGCAGACTTACCAGGCCACAAGGAAGACAATGCAGCCAGTCCTGATGAGACCTGATAGTCTAGGGTCAGATGGAAAGGGAGGAGGACCTCTCCTATCAGTGGACTGGAGGAGGTGCATAGGAGAAGAGGTGGGACTGGGAGGGGATGAGGGAGGGGGCTAGAGCTGGGATACCAAGTGAATGAACTGTAATTAATAAAAAAATAGATAAATTTTCAAAAAATGCAAAAAAAAAGACTGTGGAAAAGAAAAGGCTTTTTGGTTTTAGCTCTCTGGCTTAGGCTTAGGCTTTAGCTCTCTGGCTTTTGGGTCCTTTTATAATTTTAGTAAATAACTCATACCTCTTTCCTGATTATTCAATCTTATTCTAAACATTTAAAGCTGCTAGATGACATAGTACCAAGGTATGAAAAGTCTATCTGCCTTTGTAAATCAGCATATGGACCTTCACCTAGCAACTGATTCTGAGAGTTATCAATACCTCTGCCCTGATTTCATTGCCTTATGGCCTTTGCTCCCTCTTGCTAAAAGTCCAAAAGTCCCCAAAAAGCGAGAGAACTAAAGCCAAAAACCCTTTTCTTTTTCTCCACACTGTCTTAAATGCCCCTCAATTCAAGTTCCTCCTATTCTTTAATCCCTGTCAGCTGATTTCTTGCTCTGCCTCTTGACCTAGGGTTAACTTTATTAAATCCTGTGTACAGAAAGCTCTTAGATTAAAGAGGTGCACTAGCACCTAGTGAACCATACCATAACCACCTGTTTAAGATACACAAAAAGTTTTTGAATTAAAGGTGTGTGATAGGACTCCACCACATGAAACAAGAGTTTTAACATTCATAATTTTGGGGATCACAATGAGATCAAATATCCTGCTAGAAAACTCTAGGATTATTTTTCCTTTATTAATTACACTTTATTCACTTTGTATCCTCCCTATGGTTCCCTTCCTCCTCCTGTCCCAATCCCTCCTTTCCTCTACCCTCCACATGCATGCCCCTCCCCAAGTCCACTGATAGGGGAGGTCTTCTTGTCCTTCCTTCCAATCCTAGTCAATTAGGTCTCATCAGGAGTGGCTGCATTGTCTTCTTCTGTGGCCTGGTGATGCTGCTTCCCCCTCAGGGGGAGGTAATTAGAAAGCAGGCCAATCAGTTCATGTCAGAGAACTCTAGGATTTTAAGCAATCTGCTTATCATAGTTTTCTTTTTAAAAGAAATTACATGCAACTAAAAATGTCTACATCATGTATATCTTAAATTAATTTACATTATATCTTTGGAGATAGAATAAGAGAATTAAGTAAATATATCAGGAATACTAAGAAGTAGTATGAATATATATGTATTTTCTGATCACAACATGGAAATCATCTGTGGAAGACTTTACTTCCACAGTGTCACAATGGAGACAATGAAAAAAAATGATATGAGTTCTCATTTTTCAGGCTTCTGCATAAAAGCCTTTAAATCCATTGACAGCAGTAATATCTTTCATTTCCTCTATCAAAGAGCAAAGCACTATATTTCAGTAAACAAACCTTGAGAGGACTCATATGTCTAAATATATTTGATAGATAAATGAACATCATCAAAACTAATGCTCTGCTTAATGGATGTATGACTTTTCTAGCATCCATCCATTTGTGTGTGAATGCAGCAATAAGTGTAGGTGGTCTTCTAGTCAATTATACCTCAGCTGAGCATGACAGGAGGAATACACAAGAAAAGAGCCTCCTTGAGGAAGCAATAATACAGAAAAGCAGGATAAATGATCATGAGGTATTAGAACATTGCCTCATAAATCTGCACCAGTGCTGACAAGACTTCAGCTTTGAGAATGACAAACTTTTCCTCTTACTCACAGTCTGCAGTGAAAGATTCCAAGCTAATGATCTCATTCTGCCAAAACCATCATCCACACAATCCAAGATTTCAAAACAAGTGTTTCTATATCCCCATGCTTTGATTTATAAAAGCCCAGTATTAAAAAAAAGCCCAGTATTTTTTTAATCCAATTTATTTCAATTGCTTTCATTGTACTTAAATTGTAAAATTATCACTTCAGCTAATACGTACATAAATTGATATCATTATACAAAATTAATATCACTTTGAAATTTTAGACTAAATATGTTAACTGTACCGTTTAGGAATGGTGTCTCAGTACACCTGATGCTCAGTATAAACATATAAATCACAGGATTTAAGTTCTTAATAAATTTGCTTTTAACTAAATGCAAACAGCTAAAGGTCTAATCCTGAATCAGACTTTTTGAGGTGTGGAATATTTTAAATGATGCCAATATTATTGCAGGCTAAGTTAAAATGCATGTACTTTGTCTCTTGATTCATCTAATTATTTTTTTCTTTAATTTTGGTTTTATTGACACAGGGTTTCTCTATATAGACTTGGCCTTCCTGGGATCACTTTGTAGAACAGGCTGGCCTTGAACTCAAAGAGATTTTCCTGCCTCTGCCTTCTAGAGTGTTGAGATTACAGAACTGCACCAAGACACCCAACTTTCATATAATTTTAATTAGTTAGTATCTAGCTAAATTTTATCAATAAATCTAGTTATATATTTTCAAAAATTGAAAGTCAAGCAACTTAAATATTAAATTTGAAAACATTAATGAAGAATTTTAATTATTGAAAATTGGGGAAATTAAGACATTAAGAATTACCTTAGCACCAAGTGATAGGATTCAAACTTCTTTTATTTTTTTTAATTTTTAATTTTTATTTTTACAAATTACAATTTATTCACTTTGTATCCCCATTGGAGTTCCCTTCCTGCCCTGTCTCTCCAAGTCCACTGATAAGAGAGGTCTTCCTCTCCTTCCTTCTGATCCTAGTCTATCAGGTCTCATCAGGAGTGACTGTATTGTCTTCTGTGGCCTGGTAAGGCTGCTCCCTCCTCAGGGGGAGGTAATTAAAGAGCAGGCCAATCAGTTCATGTCAGAGACAGTCCCTTTTTCTATTACTATGGAACCCACCTGGACACTGAAATGCCATGGGCTACATCTGTGCAGGGGTTCTAGGTTATCTCCATGAATGGTCCTTGGTTGGAGTGTCAATCTCAGAAAAGATCCCTGTGACCAGATTTTTTGGTTCTGTTGCTGTCCTTGTGGAGCTCCTATCCTCTCCAGGTCTTACTATCTCCCCACTTTTTCATAAGATTCCCTGCACTCTGCCCAAAGTTTGGCTATATGTCTCAGCATCTGCTATGATACTCTGCAGGTAGAGCCTTCAGAGGCCCTCTATTGGTAGGCTCCTGCCTGTTCCCTGTTTTCTCCCTCTTCTGATGTCAAACTTCTAATTGTTTGAAAACATTATTGATTCTACAGTAATTCATTAAAATTACAAAACTTACATGTATAGAAACTAGAATGCAGGATATAATATACTAAATAAAGGACTAGGGAATTGAATGTAAATTGGCACAGTATTTCCCTTTCAGAGTACTAGAGATATCTAAAATTACGCTTTGCTGATATTTGCACAACTTTAACGTACTAAAATAACAATTTTATAGCAAACAAGTAAATTACATATCAATGATGCTAATAAAATATCATTTTAATAAAAAATATAGTATTATAAAGGGGATAGTGGCCCTTCATTTTTTTTTCTTAATATAAACATCATTATGTAGTCTTAACCTTGCTGTGCATTTTGGATGAATTTGTAGGTATTGACAGGTTAACACTAAGGGTATATGATGAGAAATACTTATAGTACACTTAAAAAAGTAATGGGAAGAGGGACTGCCTCTGACATAATCTGATTGGCCTGCTCTTTGACCACCTCCCCCTGAGGGGGGAGCAGCCTTACCAGGCCACAGAAGATGAAAATTCAGCCACTCCTGATGAGACCTAATTGACTAAGATCAGAAGGAAGGAGAGGGGGACCTCCCCTAACAGTGAACTTGGGGAGGGGCATGCTTAAAGAAGGAGGAGGGAGGATGGGACCAGGAGGGGAGGAGGAAGGGGCTTATGGGGGGATACAAAGGGAATAAGGTGTAATTAATAAAAAAATAAAATAAAATTACACATAAAAAATCAACAACTAACGTGTATTAATTCCAAATATAATGGAAAAGGTTTTTGATGACATGATATTGAAAAATAATACCATATGTTGAAATATTTAAAATTATCCTGTTAATTTTAAACTGGCTAACACTAAAAACATAAATTATCCATATTTACAATGAATATCATATATTTAATCAATTAAAATCATTTTGCCACTATTTTTTATAGTTTTATAAAACATATAGCAGCTTTATTTGTAATATCCAGAACCTGGAAACAACTCAGATGTCCATCAATGGAGGAATGGATACAGAAATTGTGGTACATTTACACAATACTGTATCAGCAATTAAAATACTACTCAGCAATTAAAAACAAGGAAACCATGAAATTTGCAGGCAAATGTTTTGAACTAGGAAACATCATCCTGAGTGAGGTGTCCCAGAAGCAGAAAGACACACACATGGTATATATTCACTTGTAAGTGGGTACTAGACCTATAGTATAGGATAAACATACTAAAATCTGTACACCTAAAGAAGATAAACAAAAAGGAGGGTCCCTGGGTAATATGATCAGTCCTCACCTAGAAAGACAAATGGGATGGACATTGGAAGTAGGAGAAAACAAGTAACAGGACAGGAACCTACCACAGAGGGCCTCTGAAAGACTCTACCTAGCAGTGTATCAAAGCAGATGCTGAGACTCATAACGAAACCTTGGGCAGAGTGCAGGGAATCATATGAAAGAAGGGGAAGTTAGTATGACGAGGAGAGGGCAGGAGCTCCACAAGGACCTAATATATCTGGGCACAGGGGTCTTTTCTGAGGACCATGCATGGATATAACTTAGAACCCCTGCTCAGATGTAGCCCACTGTAGCTCAGTATCCAAGTGGGTATCCTAGTAAGGGAATATTTCTGACATGAACTCAATGGCTGGCTCTTTGACCTCCCTCCCCAACCTCCCCATGGGAGGAGCAGCCTTGCTAGGCCACAGAGGTGGGCATTGCAGACAGTCCTGAAGATACCTGATAAGCTAGAGTTGGAAGGGGAGGAGACCTTCCCTATCAGTGGACTTGGAAAGGGGCAGGGAGGAGATGAGGGAGGGAGGATGGGATTGGTATGGAATGAGGGAGGAGGCTACAGCTGAGATACAGATTTAATAAACTGTAATTAATGTTTAAAAATCAGGAAAAATATAAAATATAATTTAAGTTAATAATGATTTATGTTAAAATATCACAAAATATAAAACTGCACTGAACTGATTGGTTCTAATCGTCACCTTGGCATGATCTACAATCAACTGAGAAGAGAGACTTAATAATATTTAGGAACATCTTTTCTGTCTGTGCACCTGTCTATGACTATTATCTTTGATTTTAACTGATGTAGGGACACTTAGGTAACTGTGAATAAGGCACCCTAGGCAGGGAGTCCTGAATAGCATAAAATCCGAGAAAGCTAGCAAATGCAAACATGCATCTATGCATTTATTCTCCCTCTGCTTTTAACTGTGGACATGATCTTTAAGTTCATGCCTCAAGTTCCCCACAATAATGAGATATGTAACCCAGAATTGAAAGGTAAATGACCCCCTTTATCACTCAGCTGATTTTTGTAAGAGTGTTTGCCATAGCAATGGAAACAAAAGGAGAACTGGAATGGAGTTGACGCTTTGATGAACCTGACCATGTTGATTTATGGAAGAACAGGGAAACCTTTGAATTTGGGGCTGCAAAAGTCACCCAGTTGCCTGGATGGAGCTTATGGGTAGGTCTTATGTAAGAGATGAATGCTGGGGAAAAATGTAGACAGTAAAGGCCTGGTCCATGAGTTTTCAAAATAGAACAAGGCTCATTAGTGAGACATTTTGCCTAGGAATGTGTGTATGCTGATCAGGCTAAGATTGAAGAATAAGTTGTAATTGATATATCACCAGTGAAAGGAACTATTCTGTAAATTCTTTGGAAAACTTGGAAAGCATCTCTTCAGATTTATCACACAGTAGCTGTGGCGGACAAGGGGGAAGGAAAGGATCCACATTCAGCTAGCAGTAGAACTTAGAAATATGGGTTATCTATGTGGTTTTGAAAGCAGAAAGAAACCATGAGTAGCTGCTAAAGGAAGATTTAGTTGAGATGGAGACACTAGGACCAAGGTAACCCATTCTAACAGTGAAGCTACGTGAGATGCAGGTGCATGAGCTTGATGGGTGGGATTACCTAGTGTCTGAGCTACAAAAAAATGGATTAGAGTTATGAGTGAGTTCCAAATGTTGGACATGATGCTACAGACTTGGAACTTTTTTAAAACTTAAATTTTTAAAGTGTTGAATTCTGAACACTTTGTGGGATTTTTCGACTGTGTTTTATATTTTATATTCTGACAATATCATGGGAATTGGGGATGAAGGATTGAAAGAGATAACTTGACTTGACTGTGTGCCAAATGGATAAGGGGGTTGTGGTGGTTAGTTTTAACTGTCAATCTAAAATAACAGAATCCTTCACAAATGGTTTTAGCATTTCATTTGAGTAAACCCATGGGAATGACTATAGAAAGTAATCTTAACTGTTAATGAATGTAGGAATATTCAGTCCATTGTGGGCAGCACCATTCCCTTCTCAGAAGTTCTTGGACCATCTAAGAGAGGAGAAATCTAGCTAAGCACTAACAAACAAGCATGTAAGGATATATGCAGTTGTTCCTCTCTGCTTTTAACTGTGGGTATGATGTGACAAGTTTCTTCAAGCTCCTGGCACAATGATTTCTGTGTTATGATGGACTGTAACCTGTCATTTTTTTTTTTTTTTGTAAGGTTAGCTTTCTCCTTTAAGTTGCTTTTTGTCAGGCTTGTATTTTAATTTAATTTTTTATAACAGCAACAGAAATAAGACTAGAATGTGCATTGTGGAACTATTTCCTAGAAATGCAAGCATTCCCTCCTGGAGGGAGAAGGGACATTTATAGACTCAAGAAGTTAAGAAAATTACTAAAACGGGAAGCTTAGAAAGTAACAAAATTTTAAAAGCCTCACCTGCAGTTATAAAAGCAGCAAACAACTGCAGGTGGGAAATTTTTCTCCAGTGAAACTGTTAGAAAAGCAGCAGAGTGCTACAGGAAAGCAGCTAAGAGGATGGTACCCACGCTGGAATTTTCAGTGAAGCACCTTTGCTTCTCTGAGGAAACCATAAACACACTGGTTCACACAGTTAGAACTGGGTTGAACACCTTTGTTCTGCCTGAGCTTTATCTGGGATTAATAGATGTTTCTTGACTTCTCCAGAGGAACATCACAATGCACTTTTTAAAGACTTGATATCTATAAACAATGTTGCCTATAAATTTTAAGACAGCTAAGGGAGTTTTAAATATTTGATTAGTAGCCCCATTTTACGATAAATGACACATTTAGAAAGATGTCAGTATACAGTGAAAATACTACTTCTAAATTCTTCTTAGAAGTGTTATGCACCATGACTCTCTCTTTCTCTCTCACTCTCTCTCTCGCTATATATATCCACCTCCCTCATTGTCTGACATGAACATACAAAGAACTTATAAATCTGCTGGCCCACAAGGATGTAAAAGTCTCATTATGCTACAGCTCCCACTTTATTAAAAACAATTTTCTGTCTTTGCTGTTCTGTTGATTACTGTTGTGGTCCTATGTTATATCCTTATCACATTATATGTTAGTTCATTAATGGTGGGTGCGTATTGAATATACATTAATGGTAAGCAAAGATTTAGCATTTTAAGACTCTAGGAGAAAACATCAGATCTGATTTTTTAGCCTTGCTGTTTCCATCATTAATTAATATTATTTAAGCAAGATAGTGGAAGAATAATTGTCATCATTTTTACTTTTACTGAGGTGAAAACTGACTTAAAGGTTTTTGTTTTGTTTCATTTTTCCATAAGGCTATACTTATTTTATAAATCCATCATACTCAGGGGTTTATCACTCACACTATCTTAAAGAAATTTCTCAGGAGTTTCACAAGTTAATTTATATGCTTACATAATTAATAGCAATAGCCTTAAAATGTGAAGACATTTCCTCCTCAGGTTTATCCATTTCAGGTGGAATTAATTTAATATGAATATTAATTTCCCCAAGTATTTCTAAAATCACCTGAAAAAATAATGTGATAAAAAGATACTTAACAATATATTCATGTTTGGCTTCAACAACAACAAAACAAGTAAAATTAAACAAGTGCCAACATGACCCTGCATCTCTTACCTCAGAGCAGGACACAGTTGCTATGACTGATCATTGTTTACTTTTTTGTCAGCAATAAACATCTTTATTTGTCCCACTTAATCTGCTGTGAGTATATGTTCCTTCCAGTTTAGAAAATGAATGGCATTTAGCTATGTTGTGGTCTATTTGTTTGCTTATTTAATTTACTGTAAGACTTTTCCTTTTTATCCTTTTCTTTTTATCCAATTTATATCCTTCTGGTAGCTCCATCCCCTCCCCGCTTCAATATTCCCCAGAAAGGGGGAGATCCCTTACCCATGTACCTCAGTTCATCAAAGTTGCATCAGGACTGAGCATGTCCTTTTCCTCTATGGCCTGGCAAGGCAGTCCCACTAGGGGAAGTGGTCAAAAAGCTGGCAAGTGAGTCCCTGTCCAATGCAGTCCCCACTTTCCTTACTAGAAGACCCAGCTTAAGCTCTCCATCTGTTAAATCTGTAGGTAGCCTAGGTCCAGTTCATGCATGGTCCTTGGTTGATGCTTCAGTGTCAGCAGAGCCCTCTGAGCTCTAGTTAGTTGGCTCTTTTGGTCTTCTTGTGGAGCTCCTGTCACCTCCAGGTCCTTTTATTTTCTTTTATTTTTCCACAAGACTCCCTAAATACCAACCAATACCTTAAACACCAACCAATGTTTGGCTGCAAGTCTCCGCATCTGATTTGAGATGCTGCTGGGTAGAGCCTCTCAGAGGACATCTTTGACAGGCTCCTTCTGCAAGTTTAACACAGTATTGTTCACAGTGTAAGAAGCTGGCACTCACTAATAGGATGGGTCTTAGGTTGGGCCAGGCATTAGTTGGGCATTCCCTCAATCTCTGTTCTATCTATTGTATCTTTATCCCTGTACATCTTATAGGCAGGGTAAATTTTTGTTTGAAGTTTTGTGTGTGTGTGGGGAGGGATTTGCATTCCCCTCCCTGTGCTAGGAGACTAGTCCAGTTAGAAGGTGTCCTCTTCAGGCTCTATGACCTTTCCTCTAGGAGTTTCTGCTTGAGTTCTCCTCATATCCGCCCAGGAGCCTATCCTGACATAAGTGTCCAGCTTGTCACAAATATACCCCGCCTTCAGTTTAGCTTCTCTCTACTAGCCTTCTTTCTGTCTTCTTGCCCTCAATCTCCCCAGGTCTGATAATTTCTTGAGTTTCAGTATTTTGCCTGAATGTTTTCCTGTGCACTACTTGAATGTTTGGTGTCAACAAAGGCCAAAACAGGGCAGTAGAAGCCATGAAACTGAAGTTACAGCCAATTGTGATCTGCCATGTGAGTACTGGGAATTAAACTTGGGTCCTGTGAACAAACAGTGCTCATAGCCCTTAGGCTATCTGTCCAGTCCTGTAATCTGTTCTTGAACATGCATTTTCCAAGGTATCAGGATTCATCAGAATAATTTAAGGTAAAATACATTATAGCTAAAAGTGTTCAGAAAATATTGAGTGCTGTCAACAATACTCAGAAAAAATATTTTATAAAAATACATCAGCCTACCACAGAGGGCCTCAGAAAGACTGTACCTAGCAGGGTATTGAAGCAGATCTGAGACTCATAGCCAAACTTTAGGCAGAGTGCAAAGAAGGGGGAAATGAAAGACCTGGAGGGGACAGGATCTCCACAAGGAAAGCAACAGAACCAAAAACACTGAGCACATGGGTCTTTTCTGAGACTGATACTCCAAACAAGACCATGCATGGAGATAACCTAGAACCCCTGCACAGATGGTAGCCCATGGCATTTCAATCTCCAAGTGGGTAAGAGGAACAGGGACTGTCTATGACATGAACTCAGTGGCTGGCTCTTTGACCACTTCCCCCTGAGGAAGAAGCAGCCTTACCAGACCATTGAAGAAGACAATTTGCATCACTCCTGGTGAGACCTGGTAGGCTAGGGACAGATGAAAGCGGAGGAGGACCTGCCCTATCAGTGGACTGGGGAAGGAGCATGGGCAGAGAAGAGGGAGGGTAGGCTGGATTGAAGAGGATAAGGGAGGGGACTACAGCTGGGATGCAAAGTGAATAAATTATAAGAAATTAAGGAAAGAAAAGGAAAGAAAGAAAGAAAGAAAGAAAGAAAGAAAGAAAGAAAGAAAGAAAGAAAGAAAGAAAGAAAGAAAATACGTTATCCTTTTCTTGTTGAACAGGTACAATTAATTATGCTGTGAGAGCAACTATAAATATCAGTTGATATATAAATGAAGATGGGGAAAATATGTGGTCAGTGAAAGTACCAGATTAGCTGAAAAGTGTATTCTTATTTCTGCTACATTTGCATACAAATTAATCCAGAAATCCATCAACGGATTCCATTAATGAGGTCAAGATCAACATGCAAACTTAATCAAACCCTTCTATAGCTTTTGTTGATGCACTGCCCCTAGGGATTAAAATTCAAAAATATTAAATGCTGCTTTCTATTGTATTTCCCTCTTTTATTGTATAATTCCCAATGAAAGATCATAATTAAATGTCATTTAAATATTTCCCTCACTTTTCATTTCCACTCCAAAACTATTGATGTGTGTCATCTTTGTCACTTGAATTAAATTTTGAGGCAAAACTGTCAGGTAGTAGAATTTAAATGTCACATAATGAGAATGAATTGCTTCAGAAGTTGTAGGAAAATCTGAGTGTTTGAACTGAAGTTCTTAGTAATGCAAGAGAAAAGATATCTGAATACATTAAACTTTTCTCTTGCTTCTCTGCCTCTGTTATTTCTATGAATTGATATCATAGACATCCTTTATTTGAAGATGCTATATCAAATCATATTCTGTAATATGACAATTAATCAAAATCTTCCCCCAATAATATCCATATTAGGCAAGGTTATAAAATATTGCATCTTTTATTAGCTCAAATACTATTGAAATGACTTCGCAAGTATTTACATAATGTGCAGTGGAAATGAGCGAGCCAGAAGTTGTTGTGGTTAATATTTCCATACTGTCTATATCAACATTTTCTTTCTGACCCTTAGTCTTCTGCACTAATCTCAAACAATGTTATGTTTTGATTTTAACAATAAATTCTCATAATGAACCTTGTCCAAAAACAATGAGTATTATGTTGAATATGGAATGGAATGCAGTTTTCTCTTTATAGTCTCAAAACAAAGATGAGTTTGTTGAAAAAGAAATTAAAACAAAATGTAACTTTGATGTTAATGTGAAGATGACAGGATTCTAGTCAGCTGTTATTTTCTGCAAGGCGTATGCACTAAACTTTATGGATTCACATTTTTTTCTTTGGTATGCTGGAGATTGATCCCAGGAGTTTTCACACAAGAAAGCTTCCCACTGAACTACTCCTATCAAAATTGAAGCAAATATAAAGTTAACTGAAATAGCAATCTTTTATGAAAATTATTATACTATGTTTCTTTAAGTAATATGCATTCAGTTCATGTAACATCAGTAGCTAAAGCTAACACTTCATATCTTCATTAATTTTTTTTTATTTCCAGGAAATTTCTTAGCAAAGGAAAATTCAGTCACTATAGAAAGCCAGGTACCATGTACTTTGTAATTATTATTCTATTATTGTACTATCTATAATAGTATTCATTTTATAAATGAATACTTGAAATTCATTTATAGGAGAATTGTCTAGCGGCAGTTATAAAGATCTCAACAGTGTTTACAAATATCACCTGGGTTTTCCACTCAACACTTTCTCAACTCTTTCTCTATATAAAGTTCTCAAGGTTAGAGAGGCATGGAAAATTTTGTTGTTGTCTGCTTCACATAGCCATTTCAGAAAACACAATACTTATTGTTTTGGTAAGTGGTTGGGGAAAATGTGAAATCATATGTTGCTAATACATAAACAAACAGAAGAGAAAGGGCCACCTGTATGACACCATCCTATGAGACAGCTATGCCCCAATTAATGAACAGAAAGAGCCTTTTAAAACACATTCTATGAGAGGCTTTACTCTCTATTATAATTATAGTATTACTTTATATCATAATAGCTCTCAAGCCTCCTTTGATCTGAAGTTCAATAGTATGGGAAAAGCAAATAATAATCTGATAAAGCAAGCCAGGGGTTCAAGACTGTCAGATTGCATGATAAATCAACATGGTATTACCGTGTGCAGGGGCAGGGCTTCCTGGGGCTCTAAATATGCAAGCAGCATGGTCACTGCTGACATTTCTGAACATAAGAATACTATCTTTCCTGAGTACAGTTTTAGAGTTGGCCCTCCCAGATTCCTGTCTACTATAGGATGTCAGCTCCAGGAGATTAAAATTGGTAACTCTGGTGTCCATGTAGTGTAGAGCCCAAAGACAGGCAATAACTAGAAGGTGGTGGTCCCTTGTAGAAAAGCATTAGAGTGTTTTTTTAATCTTCTGTGTGGTTCTGTCTCTGTCTTATTAGATGTTTTATTCTTTTCTTTGTTAGACATGAAGAGTCAGTCTCTCCAAGTTTCTCTTTGCTTTGGTACTTCTTAGACATGAGGATTAACAGGTCCCATCTGTTACAAGTTATTTGATGCTTAACTTTATGATAGCTCTTGTTGGTACTAGTTCTTTCCTCCAATGACCTGTGTTTGTATATGTTATTGTAAGCCAAATAACTTGGTGAGATCATCTTTACTGAAACAGTCTCTGACTTAAAACGTATTTGTTAGATGTTTTATCTGAGGAGGCCCATCCATGGAAATTGTGGTTGCCTGATACATTGTGAATGTGAATGAATAAATACAATGTCATGGTCTTCACTTTCCTCATATGTAATGCCGGGACAGACATCTTTACAGTCACATTTCTCTCTCCAGCACACTAGGATGCCACACCAGAATCATTAATTGACAGATATGGCAGGTAGTCTCTGCTGTCTGCAACGCTGAAAACTGCTGTAACTTAGCAAAGTGACCTAAAGGTTTTAGCCATAAAATTTAAGGCACATATTTATCAAAGACAACACTGAGCTTCTTTATGGTCAGTGAATAAATATAAATGCTACTGCATAAAATATAATCAACTCTGGCCTTTAGGTTTCCTGTAGACTCTTCTATCTTGGCTTCTTGCACTGTACTTAAACCCTTTATTCCACTCATCTTTCAAAATTCTACATATACACCTACATCTCTTTCTTCTTAATGAATGCAGTGGATGCACTTTCAATCTCACTTGTGATTATTCCAGTTTCAGGCTTTGGATTCTCCTGGTGTTTCCTGGTGATATCCCAAATGTTTCATATTTACATTCTGATTTTCCCTTGTTAATGTTGATTGTTGGGGCTAGGCCCCTTCTATTTTTCCACACTTTTCCAAGCTTCCTAGGCAATTACTTTAGTTATATCCAGCTCATGTGACACAGAAAAAGCGGCTCATCCATCCTCTTCTCCTCTTGTAGATTGTCATCCTTTATGCCTTCATGGTTGAATTCCTTAGTTGTAGTATATTATTTTACATGCTTACCACAAACATGGATAACCATGGCATCTGTGCTAAAGGCCTAACCAGGTACAGATGTCCGTTAGAACCAATACATACTGCTGAGAGTGTGAACATGATTGCTTTCCTGCTCTGTGAACAAGACAGCTCTGATAACAAGTCTACAGCAAATTACCATGGAGACAAGGAATTCGATTTTTATACTCTAAATAAGGAAAATCATATTACTCTAATATGGATTGCATACATAGGTGTCAAATATGTTGTCTGGATAGGAAGAAGTTATTTTCTCATATATTTACTATTATTTATTCACTATGCTTAATTTCTCCACAAATGGACCTTTTCAACAACTCCATCTTGGACTTTGTTATCACATTAATGAAGATATAAATATCACTACCTTGAGATTCTTATCTCCAACTAAAACTTCGCTACAACTTCATTTTTGCACCTGTGGCACTGTAGACCCAGTTGCTAATATTTCATAGGCATTTTGGAAGATAAGATTTTTATTCAGGGCTTAGATCCAGAACATATAAAGAACTCAAGAAGTTAAAAAGCAACAAATCAAGTAATCCAATTAAAAATGGAGTACCGAGCTAAACAGAGAATTCTCTGTAGAGGAATACAGAATGGCAGAGAAACACTTAAAAAAATGCTCAAGGTCCTTAGCCATCAGGGAGATGCAAATCAAAATGACCCTGAGATTTCACCTTACACCCATCAGAATGGCTAGGTTCCAACACATGCTGCAAAGGTTATGGAGAAAGGAGAACCCTCCTCCACTGCTGGTGGGAATGTGAACTTGTGTAACCACTGTGATCGGGATGTAAAGTGAGTAAATAAATTAATTAATGGAAAAAAAGAAAGGTGCCATATAGCAGATTTACCAACTTAATGATTCAACCAGATGCTATGGATAAAGAGCTATAAAAGTTCTGAATGTCATCAATAGCAAAACAAACAAACAAACAAAAAAACAAAAACAAAAACCTTTCATTCAATCCTGCTAAATAAACAATTAATTTAAAAAAAAAATAGAAGATACTCCAGCTAATTTATTTTAGCTTCTGTGAAACTGCTTGACGGATGAAGCCTTCCGGTGCCACTGCCGATCAAGGTAACAGGATGATGAAGTTTTCGCCTGTAAAAGCCCCTTGCTGTAATCCTTGGGGCTATACCTGGGTCCTGAAGACCTTAGTTTAGTTCCAGCTGGCCTAAATAAAGACTTTCCATTGGCTGTAGACTGTCTGAGTGGTCTTCTCTGGTGGGCTCTCCGTAGTACTCCATGCACTTTATGGCCTTTCCACATGCTTTCTCTAACAACTATCCTTCTATTCTAGTTCTGCGACCTCTTCCTACTGATGTATTTTCCCATTAGCATTTAAAATTGTCATTTTGTTTCTTGCACACCACTTCTTCCTTTCTTGCCCTTTACAAACACAGCCACACTAAAAGAGCTGCTCAGTGGTTGCTAAAGATCACTGTACATTGCATATCCTTTGAAAATATTCATATTTCTGACATTATGAAGATTCAAATTTTTCATATTGTCATTGCTTATGTTCATTACTAGGTTGGGGAAAGTAGCATCCTTTGTATCTCTCTTACTATAGCCCCTGTCAACATTCCATTGTGCAAAACTTTTTCACAGATGTTATGCCCGCCTGTGTGTTTTCTCCTTCTATGTAACTTCTCAGGCACAGGGTGCTTGCCTTTATCTATTGAGCAGTTTGTTTTAGGAATACATGGAAGTTGTTTTTCTCCTTATTCTTTACTTTATATTTTCTCAAGATACCACTTCATCCACAATGTGGGTTTAATTAGGATCTCTGAGGAGAAGGTCTTTAATTTACTCAAGGAACAGGTATAGCAATATTGCATTGATCATATCATCACTGGATATGGAAAAGGCTCCCCATGTTTCCAACGCATGGGCTTTAGAGGAGTGGATCAAGAGTACCCTGACCTAACTCAGCAGTAGATCAATTTGTGATAGATTCAGAATTTCGATGGCGTTATTGAGAGAAGACAGAAGCTCAGAGGTGGAATTAGTTGAGAAAGTAGTACAAAGTAGATCCTAGGCTGTATTGGTAGCCTTCTCTTAAAAAGGATTTTCAGTGAGTTTAATGTACATGTAACACCAGCTGGCCTCAAACCTGATAAAGGTCTAAGCATGAATTCCAATCCTACTGCTTCTAATTCCTAAGTGCTTGAACAATAGGCTTGTGCCGGCACGCATGACTGCCATGATGCTTCTGCCTTGCTACTGGCCCAAAACCAGTGTTACCCAGACCAGGTCATGTAGCGAAAGCTTGCACTGTGAGGCCCTGTCATCAAAGAAAAAAGTAGTGATGGAATGATAGAAAAGTTGCATGCACACACACACACACACACACACACACACACACACAAATCCAAATAAATTTCTGGATCAAACTCTATACCAAAATCTACCTGAATGAGTTAAAGACATCATGAGACACCACACTTCATTTAAGCTATATGTCAGAGCTAAAACGCCAGCTCTTGAAGTAATTATAAATATATATGTATGTGTACATAACATATCAATATACGTGTATTTACATATACACATGTATATGTCTATATTGTACTGTATAAGTACCTAACTTTTATTTCTCTGAGTAACTATGTCTGAGAAGCAGTAATGTCGAGACAATAATCTCTATACTTCAATTTTAATTCCCACCAATTTTTCTCAATAGAAGAATGGGATTAGGCTTTTATTCTCACCTTTAAATTTTCTTTTTTGTTGATAGCTGAAGGAATCTGACCATTTTTGTGTCTGTATTTTGACTAATTTTGGCTTTCAATCTGCAATCACAGATCTATCCTCAAGAGAAAACTGAAACCAGCTTAATCGGTTCACAAAAAGAAGCAAGCCCCTGCTGTCTTTGCCCTTTACACATCCTGTGTCCTCTGCTTCAATATTGATAGCTAGACACCTCATTCACAGACTTTGCTGTGGAAAGATCATTTCAGTGATCAGCCTGTGACCAGTTTAATTCCGCAACTCCTGTCTTGAAAGTCTCTAGTCAGACACAAGTTCGTTGAATTACTCCAGGTGAGCTACTCTCCATCACACACATGCATACCCAGGCCGCACAGCGAGGGTCCAGCTCTGTCTTGCTCTGGTATTCTGAGGCAGGGATAGGACACTCAACATTTTCTCCCAGCAACCCCTCCAAGAGATTCTCTCAGCATATCGCATTATTAGCTGAAGCTATTTTTCCACCACTCTGCTGTACCTTCAGAATTTCAAGAATTCAGAGTTCCATTAACATTTTACATTTGAAGCACAGGCATCTACTCAAAAACACTTTTTAAAAGAGTAAATATAAAGGAAAATTTGTAAACAACAGTGATTTTTTTTTTCAACATGAGATAGCCAAAACCTTACCTGTTAGGGAGTTTTTGTTTGTTTGTTTAAATCTTTTCAGCTCAGTAATTCTCACTGAAATCATTGCCTAACAATACTTAAAATGCATACATTTGTATAAATATTAACTTAAAACTCCAAAGACTAAAACCCAAAATTTTGATGAAAGTTTAATACCAACTAGTGGATTTTGCATTCTTCATTGATTCTCTAATTCTTCAGGACTTATTTCACCTAGTGGAAATTGAAAAGTGCTGGATTTCACTAGGAGTCATGACTGGTATCCATTTAACTTTCTAAAGCTACTGTAAAAAAATGTCCAATTCACTTCCTCCTTACCAGGCCACAGAGGAAGACAATACAGTCACTCCTGAAGAGACCCAACAGACTAGGATCAGAAGGAAGAAAAAGAAACCCTCCCCTTCCCCTACCAGTGGACTTGGGGAGGGGCATGCGTGGAGAAGGGGGAGGAATGGAGGGATTGGAAGGGGAAGAGGGAGGGAACTAGAGGGGGGATACAAAGTAAATAAAGTGTAATTAAAAATAAAATTAAATAAAAATTAAAAAAATTGTCCAAGTGAGGGAGGCTTGCAAGAGAAGAGCAGTACTCCTTAGCCACTGCCACAGTGTCACCACAGGCTTCCTGTGGAGGCATAATCTGCTCCTCTCTTCTTCCTAAGTACAACACCTGTTAACTAACCCTTCTCCTTTACATCACACCGGTCTTCAAGACAAACATCTTCAACTTTTTTTCTGTTCCAATGCAAAGTCACTTTTCTCTCAGGGTCCAGTATCTTAGAGTCTCCTTTCTAAGGATGTATGAGTTGGGAAAATCCAGGACAACCCGCTCATCAAAGATCCTCTATTTATTTGCATCTACAAAATTATCTTTTCCAAAAAGAGTAGCATTCACATATTTCAGGAATAAAGATTTGATATTGTTCTGGAAGGGTACATTTTCCTCTAGTCACATTGGCCTTTTTCTTTATTGAAGTCATAGATATCTCACCAATAGTGTTGCAACTCTCTTTCTCTAAACTAGATATTACGCTAGTACTCTACCTGTTACATGAATCTGAGGGTAAAAGTCTCTTCTTGAAGCAAGAATGATAATGGTCAGATTTTTCTCTATCCTCTTGTCTTTATATAATGCTCATTATATACAGTTAAACTAAAAGTATAGTAATCTTCAGTACAAAATTGTAAATGTTAGATTTGCAAATTCATCATGTAATCTGTTTCTATTATCAGACATATAGGCAAATGGTTATATGTTCTAATTAATGCTATATAACATTACAGCTTCATGCAACTGAAGACAGTTTTACATCAATTGTGGGGCTCTGAACTCAGGCCTTCATACTTGTATTTCCAGTTTTGTACCTACTAAGCCAAATGCCCAGACCTAAATTAGGATTTCAAAACTCAAAAACCATGCTCAGAAATGTAAAACAGCAAATAGATCTGAGTATATTTCCAGTGTTCCAAATCTCCAAAGATTGTATATAAAGTCTTTTTTACCTTATAATAAATAATAGATAAATAGTTCCTTACTAATTTCAGTTACAGAAGAAAGAATATCAGATGAGCTATAGCCCAGCAGAGAACACTAGAAAGGCTAGATCATGGAATTTTGAACTGAGGTTGCATACACAGAAGGAATATGCAGTGAAGAAACAACCACAAATCAAGCAGATAATACAGAGTAAAATAAATTCTTATATAATTTTGCTATATAAAACTGGTCCATGCTGTACAGTATTATTCTAAACGCAGGATTGGCTGCAGAAATAACATTGGAAGGCGAAGACAACAAGCAAGTATTCAACACTGAGATGTATCCACAGGGAACTAAACCACATGACGTTCATAAACCATCTGGGTAAAATGTGTGCGTGTGTGCATGCGTGTGTGCGCACGCGCGTGTGTGTGTGTGTGTGTGTGTGTGTGTGTGTGTGTGTGTGTGCATGCGTGTGCGTGTGCGCATGTGTGTGTGTGTGTGTTTGATTTTTTTAAGGCTTAATAATCTGAAAGAGTTTCTACTTTAAGACAAATAAAATTGTGGTCCAGACAAGGTAATTATTCAAGCCCTGGTGTGATTCCAATCTATTTTCAACTCTCTGCTAATAAACACTCATGTTATATTTAATTAGCATATGAATTAATAAATCACCTTCAGGCTAGGCAATTTGAATTAATAAATGTGAAGTGTTTCAGATGATACAAGTTTTAAATTGTTTGGGAGACTTACTCTTATTACGTTTGTGTTAATTCACATTTCTTATGACTACAAAAGTGATAATAAACATTTGTCATAAGGCAAGGTAAGTATAAAAAGTATCAAATCAGCACAGTGATTTAAGAAATAAGTTCCTTTGTGAATAAGATCCCAGTATATGATGGTAATAAATGTTTAGTTTCATAGTTAATTTTGTATGATAGACATAGTACTATAGACTCATTTAAACTCTTATTTTTCCATCTATTTATACACTGAAAACCCCTATTTCCTGGGCATGCTGCTATAAAACACGGTCATGTGACAAATACAAGCAATAAATAAACAAGGTGTCTGCTTTGAGATGAGACCAGTTTGGGGATGAGAAGGAAGGAACAAGCCAAGAAAGACTCTATGGGAGAATATGACACCAAAAATCTAATTGAAATTTGTATTTAAAAATCTAAAATATTAAAGGATAAAACAGATAAATGGGTCTGAGTTGGAGCATCAACAGAATGCCTCAAGATCTAGGCATAGGGAGAATGGGAATAAATCCTTCCCAGAGGGAAATATCTTTGTATATATGGATATGTGCAGAAAAATGTGATTGGTCTCAACATCTGCCTTGATACCCGGCAGGGTAGAGCCTTTCAGAGGCCCTCTGTGGTAGGCTCCTGTCCTGTTCCCGGTTTTCTCCCTTCTCCAATATCTATCCTCTTTGCCTTTCTGAATGGGGATTGAGCATCTTAGCCAGAGTCCTCTTTCCTAATTAGCTTCCTTAAGTGTACAGATTTTAGTATGTTTATCCTATATTATATGTCTAGTATCCACTTATGAGTGAGTATATACCCTGTGTGTCTTTCTGCTTCTGGGATACCTCACTCAGGATAATCTTTTCCAGTTTCCACCATTTATCTGAAAATTTCATGATTTCCTTGTTTTTTTTTTTATTGCTGAGTAATATTCCATTATGAAGATGTACCATGATTTCTGTATCCATTCCTCAACTGAGGGGTATCTGGGCTATTTCCAGTTTCTGGCTATTACAAATAAAGCTACTACAAATTTTGAGACTCATAACCAAACTTTGAGCAGAGTACAGGGAATCATATATATATATATATATGTATATATATATATATAGTGGGAGATAGTAAGAACTGGAAGGGACAGGAGCTCCACAAGGACAGCGACAGATCCTAAAAGTCTGGGCACAGGGGTCTTTTCTGAAACTAATACTCCAGCCAAGGACCGCTCATCAAGATGGCCTGGAACTCCTGCACAGAGGCGGCCTATAGCAGTTCAGTATCCAAATGGCCTCCATAGTAATGGGGACAGGGACTGTCTCTGACAGGAACTGATTGGCCTGCTCTTTGATCACCTCCCCCTGATGGGGGAGCAGCCTTAGCAGGCCACAGAAGAAACCAATGCAGCCACTCCTGATGAGACCTGATAGACTAGGGTCAGAGGGAAGGGGAGGAGGACCTCCCTTTTCAGTGGACTGGGAGAAGGACACGGGTGGGGAAGAGGGAGGGTGGGATTGGGAAGGGGAGAGGAAGGGAGGTACAGAGAGGATGCAAACTGAATAAACTGTAATTAATAAAAATAAAAGGAGTTAAAAACATTAAAAAACAATATGAAACAAACAAACAAAAAGACGTGATTGGCTTTGGAGGTTAAGACTAATAAGAGCATTCAATATTGAAATCAGCATATGTGCTCAAACCTTTGGCAGAGTACAGGGAATCATAAGAAAGAAGGGGAGATAGTCTGATGGGGAAAGGATAGGAGCTCCACAAGGACCAAATATATCTGGGCACAGGGTGTTTTCTGAGACTGACATTCAACCAAGGACCATGTATGGATATAACCTAGAACCTCCACTCAGATATAGCCTGTGGTAGCTCAGTAACCAATTGGTTTCCCAAAGTGAGGGGAACAGGGACTATTTCTAACAGGAACTCAATGACTGGCTCTTTGGTCTCCCCACCCCCGAAGGGAGGAGCAGTCCTGTTGGGCCACAGAAGAGGTCTTTGCAGCCAGTCCTGAAGATACCTGATAAAACAGGATCAGATGAATGGGGAGGAGGTCCCCCCTATCAGTGGACTTGGAAAGGGGCACGGTGGAGATGAGGGAGGGAGGGAGGGACTGGGAGGGAATGAGGGATCGGGACACGGCTGGGATACAGAGTTAATAAAATGTAACTGATAAAAAAAATAAAAAATAAAAAAAAGAAATCAGCAGAGAATTATCCAATGTAAATATAAAATAGTTCATCTTCTCTGTAGTTTAGTTTTCCATTGTTCATGACTTAGTCAACCATGGTTCTAAAATAAAGTCACAAATTATGGAACTAGCCTATAAATTTAAACTGTACACACTTCTAAGTACATGGAAGTTTGAACTATACTCCATTTTATCTGGGGTCATCATTTTTCCGGACAAACTACATTCAATGCATTGCTGTCCTGATTGTTATAACTGACACCTTGATACAAACTAAAGTCTCCTGGGAAGAAAGAATTTTAATTGAGGAAATGCTTAGGAGAGACTGATATGTAGCCAGGTCTGTGAGACAGTTTATTAATTGCTAATTGATATAGAAGGACCCTGTCTATTTGGGAAGGTAGATCTGGAGATGAAGAATGTGGCCAAGCAAATTAAAAGAAAGAAGCCAATAGACTTTTTCTCTATGGATTCTGGTTCAAGTTCTTGCCATGTGCACTTCATTTGATGATGAACCATAACCTGCCAAATGAAATGGGCTATTTATTCTTTCATCTTGCTTTTGGTCTGTGTTTTATCACATTAGTAGAGGTTCAACTGTAACAATTACCTGTTTTTCCATTACATGTTTTTGGAGTGCTTTCCAGAAGTAGAAAGAAAAACTCACTGTAAGTTCTTTCAAGAGGGAGTGTGCTCACCTGATTTAGATTTTTTGTTTGGTTTTGTTTTGAACATATTTTATAAGGGCTCAACAGTATAGTTAGTCATTATTAATATCTTACCGCACTTAACTTATGAATTAAACTTTATTGTAGATATGTGTGTGCCTAGTAATAGCACAGCATGAACTGGATATTTTCCATGCGGTTTGAACTTATACACACAGATCGTTTTTTAATTCTAAACTTATATTTTATGTTATAATGTCCTAAAAGAGTTTCACTCTATAAACATGGCAGATGGATAGTTTGATTGTTTAAAAATAATGTGGCATATCTTCTGTGAAGATATAGAATGTTCTGGGTGGAAATGCAGCCCATTAAAAATTAATCAGTCCACTACCTCTACATTTTCATTTGGATCAAAATTTAGGAACGATTGGAAATTTTCTGTTAAAAAGTATACATAAATCTTGTCTTTAGATAAACCTCAGTCACATAGGCTATGAAGAAATAAGTATATGGAATAAAAGCAGAAGCTTCAAGCCAAGGCTGCTCTTTCCCCTTTAATCTCCCATTCTCAGTGGCTTCATGACATTACTACAGCTATTGTGAATATCACAAGGTTATTCTCTGCTCTTGTACACTAGCTGAGGCTGTAAATCAGTGATTAATTGTACTTCCATTCTTCATGGTAAGTGGGGCTGATGATGATTTACATTATTTAGAACTATAAAAGTGAGACTGAGCCACTGCAGTGATCATAGGAAAGGGCATAGAGTGTAATGGTCATATTCTGATGAAAAGGTGGCTTCAGTTTGGAGGCAGAGTCTCTGCTCTGTGACTCTCCAGTGCTGCTGACATTTTACCTTTGGGATTAGAGCAATTACTGAGACCTGGAACCAATGTTGTGCCATATTTTGTTATCTCAATATAGATGCATTTCAAATGGTGCAGTGTCATCCTCATTGCTAAGAAGGATGATAAGCCTTCAGGTAAAACTCATCATTTTCAGCCACAGGTAAAATTGTGTAACACTTTATGTTTGAAATTTGTCACTATACTTTGCAATGTCACCCTGAGTTTTAAGAAGGCAGGACAGAGGCTGTCTAATAAGTTAGGAAATAGTGTCAAATTTTCTTCTCACAAAGAAATATATTTCAAATTTATCAGGGGTTGATTTAATTGACAAAATCATTGGCTATTTTCAAATAGGATGATCCTGTCCATATCTTCTATGCCAGGCATAGCTACAAGAAGGTGCATTTTCTTTTAGGCCTCTGACTTTTATGTTAGTCTACACAAAAGGTTGTTATATCACAAAATTATTCCACAGTATAACATTACATAAACTGTTACTGAAGGAAGAAATTATAGTGAACCCTAGTATTAAAAAAGGCTTAAATTATAAGCAGTTTCTCAGAAGTCAAAACTGTAATCTTTAATGTTTGAAAAACCACAAGAAAATTAAGCATATTGTCTTGACACCCAGTGCCAAATACCAAACAAACATGTGAAACAACAACCAAAACCAGCAGATGCAAAATCTTCACCAAACTAAAGAAATCTCTACCCAGACCAGCGTTCTCCATCCTAGATCACCCATTATGGAGCTGGTAGCCTGAGGAGAGGGTGACTTGTCTGGGAGAAATCTTGAAAAGCTTGAGCTTTTCTCAACTGCATGACAACCTGGAGAAAGGGCATGGCTTATCAATCAACATTTCCCTTTTAAATCTCTTACATGATCTTCACCTCAACTCTCTTTCAAGACAGTGTCCACCATAAGAGAAGGGGCTACAATGACTGCCAGGTTGAATACAAGAGTCACTGAGGAAACTTAGCAGAAGGCATTGAAGGAGATTTGACTGACTATATCACAGAGGAGAAGGGACACAGGTAGATTCTCTCTTGAGGGTGTGCACACTAAATTACAATGGTGGACCTGGCACACTAGCCTGCCTGAAAATATGGACTATTTCTCTACTCCACATCTGCTCACTGTAACTTCTACCTATGACTGCCAACACTATGACCTCTAAATTACATCTGCTCGTTTCTATGGTCTGTCTTTAGCTCTAGTGGACTAATGTCACATGAGGAATTATGTATTCCTGCAGTAAACCCCTGGCTGCTATGTGTGCACACACAGATAAAACAAATGCACACAAAGGCAAACACCACAAACTCACATGAAAAGAAAAGAAGGCCATATTTCATGTTGTTAAACAGTAACTAGATGCCTTATTACAAACCAGAGAAAGTAATTATAAGAAGTAATTCACAGTATAAATGGAAATTATTTTCAAAGGCTTCTGAAAAAATCTTCATTTCTGTGATTATAATCTAAGTATCACTTTCCCCTTTCACTTTCCACCTTTCCATGTAACACCTCCACCCTCTTTCATATTGATGACCTTCAACTGTTGATATATAGAGATGCATATAAACATATATACACAAACCTACTTTGTCTGTATAAGGGTACTCTTGTGTGTGTGTTTTTGTGCGTTCGTGTCCACACATATGTGCATGCATGTGTGCATGTGTGTATGTGTGCACATGCCTGCTCCTGTGCATGTGAATTTGTGTGCACGTGTGTGTGTCTGTGTGTGTAATCAAGGCTGACCTTTTGGTATTGAATAACAAACTAGTATGCTGTTTTTTTGCTGAAGTGTTTGAATGACTTTTAAAACATCTCAAGTTTTCAAATTCTTTTGGGATGAGAAATGAATTCTTTTTAAAAAAATCCTATTTTATATCTTCTTAGTTGCATCCTTAACCTTTATAGGACTCAGTAAAGTATTATACACCTAAAACTGAGAAATAAATGCCTACAATACCATGTTAAGCCCTGATGAAAATCACTCCAGGTATATATTCTCCCATATATTATAAAACTATATTGCAAACACTTCAGGAGATATAGTATTAGTAAAAGGCCTTGTGTTCTATTTAGGGAAGATGAAAGCAAATCACAGGAACCATCAAAACAGAATTGTCTCATCTTCCCATCAACAATGCTGAAAACTAGATCATATATGTTCCTGTAAATTTTGCCTTTCCTCTACCAACATATATTGTTCAGGGAATTGCCTCCAACAGCTTCCCAAGGATTTTGCTGCAATTTTTTTTCTTACATGTATCATAAAATTATTAAATGTAATCATTGTTTTCTTTTGCCCCAAGGGCAGCACATTTTCAGTATTATTAAACTTAAATCCGAAGACGTAAATAAACTACAATCCTGTGAGGATTGGTCCTTTCATAGGTAAAATAAATAGGTGGGAAAGGGGCCTTCAGCATGCAAACATAGTCTCTGCCATTGTTCCATGGCTCTTTGGCGGGTCAGTTCAACCACTGCAAGCTCCTGGAATTAATCATTGGTTGAAATAATTATTTTCATCTTGTAGAATGATAGTCCCTTCATTAAGGTCAAAGGTTTTGCTTTTACAATAGAAACTTAGACTCTAATATTGAATGAACTAATATGTGGAGTCATTGTCTGATAACACAGAGATGAGTATTGACTAATACTGGTGATTGTGAAAGAAATGCTAACCTCTCATATGTAAATATATTCCATCTTGACATCCACGCAGCTCAGTTCACATTCACATCATGTTTTGGCTTTGCTTTTATTTGTCCCTTAAAATTTTTTTATTTGAAAAAAATAATTAAAAGATTAGAAACATTGTTTTCTGATCTTCATAAGGTCCTTTATAAAATACATGTTACTTCAGCTTGCATGAAGAAAATATTTTTTAATTTTTCATTAATTACACATTATTTACTTTGTATCCCCCCTCTAGTTCCCTCCCTCCTCCCCTTCCAATCCCTCCCTTCCTCCCCTTTCTGCACGCATGCCCCTCCCCAAGTCCCCTGATAGGGGAGGTCTTCTTTTCTTTTCCTTTCTTCTGATCCTAGTGAATTAGGTCTCATCAGAAGTGGCTGCATTGTTTTCTTCTGTGGCCTGGTAAGGCTGCTCTCTCCCTGTTCCTTTTTTTTTTTTTATCAGTTACATTTTATTAACTCTGTATCCCAGCCGTGTCCCGATCCCTCATTCCCTCCCAGTCCCTCCCTCGCTCCCTCATCTCCACCGTGCCCCTTTCCAAGTCCACTGATAGGGGGGACCTCCTCCCCATTCATCTGATCCTGTTTTATCAGGTATCTTCAGGACTGGCTGCAAAGCCCTCCTCTGTGGCCTAACAGGACTGCTCCTCCCTTCGGGGGTGGGGAGGCCAAAGAGCCAGTCATTGAGTTCCTGTTAGAAATAGTCCTTGTTCCCTTCACTTAGGGAAACCAATTGGTTACTGAGCTACCACAGGCTACATCTGAGTGGAGGTTCTAGGTTATAACCATACATGGTCCTTGGTTGAATGTCAGTCTCAGAAAAGACCCTGTGCCCAGATATATTTGGTCCTTGTGGAGCTCCTATCCTTTCCCCAACAGACTAACTCCCCTTCTTTCTTATGATTCCCTGTACTCTGCCAAAGGTTTGGTCATGAGTCTTTGCTTTGAAAACACTGCTAGTTAGAGTCTTTCAGATGCGCTCAGTAGACTCCTGTCATACGTTCAATGCACATCCCATCTGTCTTTCTAAATGAGGATTGATCATCATACCCCATGTCCGCTCAATTGATTATCTTTTTTAGGTGTATAGATTTCATTATGTTTATCATATCTTATAAGTCTATATAAGTGAGTATATCCCATGTTTGTCTTTCTCCTTCTGGGATATTTCACTCAGAATGATCTTTTCTAGATCCCACCATTTGCCTGCAAATTTCATGATTTCCTCCTTTTTGATTGCTGAGTAGTATTCCATTGTGTCAAAATACCACAATTTCTGTACCCATTTCTCCGTTGATGGATATCTGGGTTGTTTTCCAGGTTCTGGCTATTACAAATAAAGCTGCTATAAACATGGTTGAGCAAGTATCCCTTTTGTGTACTTGAACGAACTTTGGGTATATGCCTAGCAGTGGTATAGCTGGGTCTTGAGGAAGCACTATTCCTAATTGTCTTAGAAAGCACCAGATAGCTTTCCAGAGTGGTTGTACCAGTGTACATTCCCACCAGAAGTTCTCTCCCTGTTCCTATTACTATTGAACCCACTTGGATACTGAACTGTTATGGGCTACATCTGTGCAGGGGTCTTAGGTTATCTCCATGCATGGTCCTTGGTTGGAGTATCAGTCTCAGGAAAGATCCCTGTGCTCAGATTTTTTGGTTCTGTTGCTCTCCTTGTGGAATTCCTGTCCTCTTCAGATATTACTGCTTCCCATTTCTTGAAGAAAATATTTTTAATTAAATTTTTATTTTTTTATATTAGTTACAGTTTATTAACTTTGTATCCCAGCTGTATCCCATTCCCTCATTCCCTCCCAATCCCACCCTCCTTCCCTCATCTTCTCCCTGTCCCTCTCCATGTCTATTGATGGAGGAGATCCTCCTCCCTTTACATCTGATCCTAGCTTATGAGGTCTCTTCAGGACTGGCTGCAATGTCCTCCTCTGTGGCCTGGCAAGGCTGCTCCTTCCTTGGGGGTTTGGGAGGGAGATCAAAGAGCCAGTCATTGAGTTCATGTAATAGACAGTCCCTGTTCCCATAATTAGGGAACCAACTTGGATACATAGCTGCTATGGGCTACATCAGAGCAGGGGTTCTAGGTTGTATCTATTCATGGTCCTTGGTTGGAGAAACAGTCTTAGAAAAGACCCCTGTGCCTAGATATATTTGGTCCTTGTGAAACTCCTGTCCTTTCCAGGTCATACTAACTCCCCTTTCTTTCATATGATTCCCTGCAGTATGCCCAAAGATTGGTTATGAGTCTCAGCCACTGCTTTGATACACTGTTAGGTAGAGTCTTTTAGGAGCCCTGTGTGGTAGGCTCCTGTCCTGTGACTTGTTTTCTCCTACATCAAATGTCCATTCCATTTTTCTTTCTAAGTGAGGATTGATCCCTTTACCCTGGGTCCTCTTTCTGGTTTATCTTCTTTAGGTGTACAGATTTTAGTATGTTTATCCTATCTTATAGTTCTAGTATCCATTTATAAGTGAGTGTATACCATGTGTGTCTTTCTGCTTCTGGAATACCTCACTCAGGATGATCTTTTCTAGATCCCACCATTTGCCTGCAAATTTCATGATTTCCTTGTTTTTAATTGCTGAGTAGTATTCCATTTTGTAAAAGTAGCACAATTTCTGTATCCGTTCCTCCTTTGAGGGACAGCTGGGTTATATTTTGCAAAAGAAATGAAGCATATCTGAAAGTTATTGCATTGCTGAAAGTTTTATTCCTGTAATGTTTGGATAGGAGTTGGGATGTCACCTGCCTGGCATTCTACCATTTATTTAGTCAAAGCACATCCAGCATCCCACTGGGCCTGACTTCAGATGGATCCTTTTTTGATTAGCAGTTTCCTTTCATTCTAGTAAGATGAATGTTTAAAGGTACATAAAAGTATACTTGATCAGCTGAATATATCTTTTACCAAACTACATACTGTGTTCACTTTATCTTAATGAATAAAACCATGTTTCAAAATAAGTGTACCATTTTATATTCATTCATTTCATTGCTAAGTTTTGGAGGTTGGGCCATGGTCATCGTTCCTTGGTAAAGGATTAGATGTCCTAAATATAAGCTAAATAAATGTAAAATATAAAAAATAATTCCAATGGTGCAGCAACAATTTTCCTTGACTAATCTATCAGAAAAAAAATGTATGTATTGTATATTTCTGAAAGATTACTGCAGTAGACTAGGATAGTTAGGGTTCACAATTCTTTGCGGGTTTTGTATATTTTTAATGTACTACTTTTTATTTAAATTAAGTCTACATGAACATTCTATTCTATTCACACCAATTTCCTCCCTGTCACTGTTACAATTTTAGAGAGAACTGAGTACTTCCACATTCCTTCTGAGACATTAAATCCATGTTTCTTTTCGTGTTCACTTTGAAGATTTTCTTATAATTCTTTATTATTTATCCTTTATTGAAGATAGATTATTTTCTCATATAATATTTCTGGATTGTAGTTTCTCCTCCCTCTACTTCTCCCAGTTTCTCCCTACCTCTCCTTCCATTTGGATACACTCTCTTTCTGTCACTCATTAGAAAAGAACAGGTTTTTAAGATATAACAATAAGACATCATAAAATAAATCACATTGAGCTTGTAAAAGGTAAGTCAACAGAAGGAAAAGAGCCCAAGAAAAGGCACGGAAATCAGAGACCAATTCATACACACTTAAAAGTTTCTCTGATTCCTGTATGTATTATGTATGTGATATATGTTATGTATATATATATAGTGCATATACACATAAAGCACACACACATAGGAAGGACAAAGGACCTGGTGCAGACTCATGCATGCCCTAGCTTAATGCTTCTGTCTTTCTGAGTTCAAATGAGCTTTACTCAGTTGGTTTAGAGGGCCTTGTTGCCTTTATGTCCTCCTTCCCATATTGCTCATATTGTCTTTCTGCCTCTATCTACTTCTTAGTGGGGTTCCCTGAGGTCTGAGATGAACAATTTGATGGAGCTACACAATTTCGACCTGACTGTTCCAATCTCTCTGTCTCTGTCTGTCTGTCTGTCTCTCTCTCTCTCTCTATCTCTCTCACTGTTTGTAATGTCTGGCTATGGATCTATGTATCTATCTGTTTCTTTTGTAGGAGAAAGATTCTGATAATGGTTAATGGCTAAATAAGGCATTGATCTGCATTGCAGAATATCATTAGGAGTCATTTTGTCACTGCTATTGTTTTAAGCCCAGTGGTGTTTTTCCTTTAGGCCTCTGTCTCTGGACTGTCTACTCTCTGATTCTTGGCCACTCAAATATCACTGGGTATGGGCCCCTTCTCCTTGGGTGGGCCTTGTGTCAAGGCAGATATTTTTTACTTCCATAAGAGTTGTGCCGAGGGGGGCCGAGCCAAGATGGCGACTAGCACACACAGTTTCTGGGCGGTGGGATACCTGAACTTCTGAGTTGGTGAATGGAAGGACCTCTAACCCAGGAAAACCACGGTGAGGCTTTCTAAACAACAGGGAACATCGCAGGAGGTGAAAACTTTGGTCTCGGGGCACCCGGGGACTTGTTTGGGGAAGGAGAGGAAGGATCCTTTGATCTTGCAGCACTCCCTTCCCCAGACCTCCTTCCTCCTCAGCACAGCGGCACAGCTGACTCATCTTTCTCAGTGCAGACCTAACTGCCTGGGGTATACAGTCACTGAGGCTGAGCCCCAAGCCCTTTAGCAGCAGACAAAAGCCAGCAGTACTTGTCCCAGAGTCCTAGATTCACGCAGCGGCTGCACCATCCTTCCAGGGCACGAATCTGCTAGACGCCGCCATACTAGCTCCGCAGGATCACCATCACTGACTGTACGGCCGCCCAGTCCCACAGTGACAGAGAATACGCTATATACTCACCAAAACCAGGCAGAAACGTCATACAACCTGGACACACCAGGCGCTGGGCCTCCCAAGCTTGGAGAGCACAGTGAAGAGACCCCAGGACTTCCCAGAAAGCATCGGGACTAGCAACCCAGTCTCCAGTTACAGCAGGACTTGGCGACAGAGCAGCACTGAGCTGGCGGGGCACAACAGCCCTCCAGTTTAAGACTAACCAGGGCCAAACCAGAGAACAGAGAGCCTGGTTACCCCATCCCTGCTGAAGTGACCACCCTGAAATCTCCAGCTGCAGCAAGACCTCAGAACCTGGCAGTGATAGCAGCACAGAACTGGCAGAGCACATCAAAGAAGCAGGGCCAAACCAGAGAGCAGAGAGCCCTGGATACCACGATCTCTGTGAAGTGACCTGCCTGTAAGTGAGTGCACCCTTGAGAATCTGTAGAACCCCAGATCCTGGGTCCTTCTAAAACAGAAGCCAGGCATCAAACCCCCTCCCACCCACATACCCACTTTGGGAAACAGAGGGGCACTAGGGACATTGAAGTTCCTGCCCTGTGGGCCTGATTGAGGAGCTAAGACAGTTAATGCCAGAAATTGTGCTGCGATCATCATTGGCACCTGCGACATATACAGTGCAGAGACCCTCCCACACACTCAAGGGTTCAACATTAGCCATCACTCTGTCCCTTGAGACACACGTCCATGCAAACTTACACACAAACACACACACACACAGACACACACACGTGCGCGCGCACACGTTTGCATTTGCCCCATTTGCGCCTGCGTACTTTCCTCCCACAGGTACAGCTAGTCCTCAGCACACGCTGAGAGTTCTCAGCTTCCTGAAGAACTCTCCAGATGCCAGAGAGAGACAGTACCAGTCTGATCTGCAGAATCCATAAACAAACAGGAAAGGTTTCAGATAAGCCAATGGCCAGGGGTAGGCGAAAGAGCACTTCCAACATAAATCAGGACATCATGACTTCACCAGCAAACCCCAAAATCGATGGATACTCCAATTCAGCAGAAGCACAGGAAAATGATTTTAAAGCCATGCTTGCCCAATTATTTGAGGCTCATAAGGAGGAAATGAACAAGTCTTTCAAAGAGATGGCCAGTCAATTGGAGGTAAAGAAAGAAGAAATAGACAATATCCTTAAAGAAACACAGGCAAACATAGACAAACAAATAGATACACAAGTAGAGGAAAAATTAGAGGCATATAAAAAGGAAATGAAAAAATAAATAGAGGCCATCGTAGAGAGACAGGAATCCAAATTCAAACACAAGAAAGAAATGATGCAAAGCATGAAAACAGAATTAGAATCAATAAAGAAAACACAAAATGAGAAAACCCTTGAGCTGGAGAACTTGGAGAAAAGATCAGGAACCACAAAAGTAAGCATCAACAACAGAATACATGAGATGGAAGAGAGAATCTCTGGAGCTGAAGACACACTTGCAGAAATTGATACTTCTCTCAAAGAAAAAGTAAAATCAGAAAAGTTCCAATCTCAAAATATCCAAGAAATCAAGGATGCTATGAAAAGACAAAATCTAAGAATAATAAGAATTCATGAAAAAGAAGACTCCAGGCTCCAAGGTCCAGAAAATATTTTCAAGAAAATCATAGAAGAAAATTTTCCCAACTTAAAGAAAGAGATGTCCATAAATATACAAGAGGCCTACAGAACTCCAAATAGACTAGACCAGAAAAGAAACACATCACGTCACATCATAGTCAAAACACTAAATCTACAGAACAAAGAAAAGATATTAAAAGCAGCAAGGGAAAAAGGCCAAGTAACATATGAAGGTAGACCTATCAGAATCACACCGGACTTCTCATCAGAAACTATGAAAGCCAGAAGGGCCTGGGCAAGTATCATGGAGACTCTAAGAGATCACAAATGTCAACCCAGACTACTATACCCTGCAAAGCTTTCAATCAACATAGATGGAGAAAACAAAATATTCCATGACAAAACAAAATTTACACAGTATCTACAAAGCAAACCAACCCTACAGAAGATACTAGAAGGAAAAGTCCAATCCAATGAAAACAAATTCACCCAAGAAAACAGGGCATACAGATAATATCCCAACAAAAATGAAAAGAAAACAAGCAAAGAAACAGGGTTAGATCACCGACTCCATTACAAAATGAACTAACATGCATTGGTCACTATTATCTATCAATACCAATGGACTCAACTCACCAATAAAAAGACACAGGCTAACAGAATGGTTAAGGAAACAGGATTCAACATTCTGTTGCATCCAAGAAACACACCTATGCAACAAAGACAAACACTACCTCAGAGTAAAGGGCTGGAAAACTGTTTTTCAAGCAAATGGTTCCAGAAAACAAGCTGGAGTAGCCATCCTAATATCTAATAAAATAGACTTTCAACCCAAGTTAATAAAAAAAGATAAGGAGGGCCACTATATTCTCATCAAAGGAAAAATCCACAAAGAAGACATCAGAATCTTGAATATCTATGCCCCAAATACAAGAGCACCGACATTCATAAATGAAACATTATTAAAGCTTAAATCATACATTGATCCTAATACCTTAATAGTGGGAGACTTCAACACTCCACTCTCAACAAGGGACAGATCAACTAGACAGACACCAAATAGGGAAATAAAAGCACTCACAGAATCCCTAAATCAAATGGACCTAATAGACGTCTATAGATCGTTTCACCCAAACTCAAAAGAGTACACCTTCTTTTCAGCACCTCATGGAACCTTTTCCAAAATAGACCATATAGTGGGTCACAAAGCAAGCCTCAACAGATACAAAAGGATTGAAATAATCCCTTGTATACTATCTGACCACCATGGACTAAAGCTAGACATCAACAACAACAGAAACAACAAAAAGCCGACACGCACATGGAAACTGAACAACTTACTACTCAATGACAGCTGGGTTAAGGAAGAAATAAAGAAAGAAATTAAAGACTTCCTAGAATTCAATGAAAAGGAAGGCACAACATACCCAAATTTATGGGACACATTGAAAGCAGTGCTCAGAGGAAAATTTTATATCACTAATGCCTGCAAGAAGAAATTCATAACATCACATACAAACAACTTAATGGCCCAACTGAAAACCCTAGAAAAAAAGGAAGCAGATACACCCAAGAGGAGCAGATGGCTGGAAATAATCAAACTAAGGGCTGAAATCAATCAATCAACTAGAAACAAATAAAACTATCCAAAGAATCAATGAAACAAAAAGCTGGTTCTTTGAGAAAATCAACAAGATAGACAAACCCTTAGCCAAACTAACTAAAAAGCAGAGAGAAACTATCCAGATCAGCAAAATCAGAAATGAAAATGGGGACATAACCACAGCCACTGAGGAAATCCAAACAATTATTAGGTCATACTACAAAAGCCTATATGCCACAAAATTTGAAAATCTAAATGAAATGGATAATTTTCTTGAAAGATTCCATCTACCAAAACTAAGTCAAGATCAGGTAGAAAGACTGAATAGCCCTGTATCTCCCAAGGAAATTGAGCAGTCATTAACAGTCTCCCCTCCAAAAAAAGCCCTGGACCAGATGGCTTCAGCGCAGAATTCTACAAGACCTTCAAAGAAGTGCTAACTCCAATTCTCCTCAAGCTATTCCACAAAATAGAAACAGAAGGAACACTACCAAACTCATTCTATGAAGCCATAGTCACCTTGATACCTAAACCACACAAAGACCCAACAAAAAAAGAGAACTTCAGGCCTATCTCTTTTATGAACATTGACGCAAAAATACTCAATAAAATACTTGCAAACCGAATCAAAGAACATATCAAAGATATCATCCACCATGACCAAGTAGGCTTCATCCCAGGCATGCAAGGGTGGTTCAACATACGGAAATCCATCAATGTAATCCACTACATAAACAATCTGAAGGAGAAAAACCACATGATCATCTCCTTAGATGCCGATAAAGCATTGGACAAAGTCCAACACCCATTCATGTTTAAAGTCTTGGAGAGATCAGGGATACAAGGCACATACCTAAAGATAGTAAAGGCAATATACAGCAAGCCTATAGCTAATATCAAACTCAATGGAGAGAAACTTAAATCAATCCCACTGAAATCAGGGACAAGACAAGGCTGCCCATTGTTCCCATATCTCTTTAACATAGTACTTGAAGTCCTAGCCAGAGCAATAAGACAACTAAAGGAGATCAAGGGGATACAAATTGGAAAGGAAGAGGTCAAAGTGTCACTCTTTGCAGATGATATGATAGTATACATGAGCAACCCCAAAAATTCAACCAGAGAACTCCATCAGCTGATAAACACCTTCAGCAAAGTGGCAGGATACAAAATCAACTAAAAAAAAAATCAGAAGCCCTCCTATATACCAAAGACAAAAAGGCTGAGAAAGAAATTAGGAAAACAACACCCTTCACAATAGCCACTAATAACATAAAGTACCTTGGTGTGATTCTAACCAAGCAAGTGAAAGACCTGTTTGAGAAAAACTTCAAGTCTCTGAAGAAAGAAATCGAAGAAGATATCAGAAGATGGAAAGATCTCCCGTGCTCACGGATTGGTAGGATTACCAATCTACCGATCAATCTACCGATTCAATGCAATTCCCATCAAAATACTAACTCAATTCTTTACAGACCTTGAAAAAAAAAGATTCTCAGCTTCATATGGAGAAACAAAAAACCCAGAATCTCCAAAACGATCCTGTACAACAGATAATCTGGAGGTATCTCCATCCCTGATCTCAAGCTGTTCTTCAGGGCAACAGTAATAAAAACTGCATGGTATTAGCATAGAAACAGAAAGGAGGATCAATGGAACCGCATAGAAGACCCAGAAATAAACCCACACACCTATGAATACTCGATATTTGACAAAGAAGCCAAATCCATTCAATGAAAAAAAGACAGCATCTTCAACAAATGGTGCTGGACCAACTGGATGTCTACATGCAGAAAAATGAAAATAGATCTATATTTATCACCCTGCACAAAACTAAAGTCAAAGTGGATCAAGGACCTCAACATAAAACCAGATACCCTAAATCAATTGGAAAAAAAAAGTGGGGAACAGCCTAGAACTCATTGGCACAGGAGACAACTTCCTGAACAGAACACCAACAGCACAGGCTCTAAGAGCAACAATCAATAAATGGGACCTCATGAAACTGAAAAGCTTCTGTAAAGCAAAGGACACCATCATCAAAACAAAACGACTGCCTACAGATTGGGAAAGCATCTTCACTAACCCTTTATCTGACAGAGGACTAATATCCAGTATATACAAAGAACTAAAGAAGCTGAAAAGCAGCAAACCAAGTAATCCAATTAAAAAATGGGGAACAGAGCTAAACAGAGAATTCTCGACAGAGGAATATTGAATGGCAGAGAAACACCTAAAGAAATGCTCATACTCATTAGCCATTGGGGAAATGCAAATCAAAACAACCCTGAGATATCACCTACACCAATCAGAATGGCCAAGATGAAAAACTCAAGTGACAACACATGCTGGAGAGGTTGTGGAGAAAGGAGAACCCTCCTCCACTGCTGGTGGGAATGTAAACTGGTACAACCACTCTGGAAAGCTATCTGGCGCTTTCTAAGACAATTAGGAATAGTACTTCCTCAAGACCCAGCCATACCACTTCCTAGGTATATACCCAAAGTTCGTTCAAGTACACAAAAGGGATACTTGCTCAACCATGTTTATAGCAGCTTTATTTGTAATAGCCAGAACCTGGAAACAACCCAGATGTCCATCAACGGAGGAATGGGTACAGAAATTGTGGTATTTTCACACAATGGAATACTACTCAGCAATCAAAAAGGAGGAAATCATGAAATTTGCAGGCAAATGGTGGGATCTAGAAAAGATCATTCTGAGTGAAATATCCCAGAAGGAGAAAGACAAACATGGGATATACTCACTTATATAGACCTATAAGATATGATAAACATAATGAAATCTATACACCTAAAAAAGATAATCAATTGAACGGACATGGGGTAAGATGATTAATCCTCGTTTAGAAAGACAGATGGGATGTGCATTGAACGTATGACAGGAGTCTACTGAGCGCATCTGAAAGACTCTAACTAGCAGTGTTTTCAAAGCAAAGACTCATGACCAAACCTTTGGCAGAGTACAGGGAATCATAAGAAAGAAGGTGAGTTAGTCTGATGGGGAAAGAATAGGAGCTCCACAAGGACCAAATATATCTGGGCACAGGGTCTTTTCTGAGACTGACATTCAACCAAGGACCATGTATGGATATAACCTAGAACCTCTGCTCAGATGTAGCCTGTGGTAGCTCAGTAACCAATTGGTTTCCCAAAGTGAGGGGAACAAGGACTATTTCTAACAGGAACTCAATGACTGGCTCTTTGGCCTCCCCACCCCCGAAGGGAGGAGCAGTCCTGTTAGGCCACAGAGGAGGGCTTTGCAGCCAGTCCTGAAGATACCTGATAAAACAGGATCAGATGAATGGGGAGGAGGTCCCCCCCATCAGTGGACTTGAAAAGGGGCAAGGTGGAGATGAGGGAGGGAGGGAGGGACTGGGAGGGAATGAGGGATTGGGACACGGCTGGGATACAGAGTTAATAAAATATAACTGAAAAAAAAATAAAAAAATAAAAAATGACACCCATAAGCTGATTATTTACGCAATTGGTCTCAGTTTGAGACACTGTTTGTAGGTGTTTGGAACCCTGAGAATGTGTGACATTCCTGAAGGCAGTATGTCATTAGGTGCTGGCATTCAGGGTTTATAGCCCCTTTCAACTTACAATTAACTCTCTCTTCTTTTCCATTGAAGATTGATTTATGGGCATTCTGATTTAGTTATCTATTGCCTTAATTCCCCCTTATGGATTCTATTTCTTGAGCCATAAGCCTAAGTTAACACTATCTTTAAAAAAAAAAAAAAAAAAGAGTTGTGCCACCATTGCTCTAGCATATTTTGTGGGCAAGATAGCATTATATATCAAAGGTTTGTGGTTGGGTTGATGTATATGTTTCTCTTTTGTTAATCTGCAGACTGCCTTCCTATATCAAAGAACTAAAACATCTGTGCAGGCACCATGTCCACCTCTCAATGTTCAATGAGTTGTTTGGTAGTTTTCTTAAGTAAGGAGTGCTTGCTGTCAGTTTGTAGAGAGCAACCTCTTGGCAACAATCTGGTTTGTTTAGAGACTTTCCCTCTCTGGGTCTACAAATTGTAGCTTGATTACCATTTACTAAACTAATATCCACACATAAACAATTTTCTAAATTAATCTTTCTGGTTCTGGGTAATATTTCACTCAGGACTACATTTTTCTAGTTCCATTCTTTTCCGTGAACATTTCATGATATCTTTTTTTTTTTAAATTAGCTGTAGTACTTTATTGTGTAAATGTACCACATTTTCATTATCTATTCTACTCTTAAGGGGCATTCAGATTGTTTACAACTCTACCTATTGTAAATAGAGCAGCGAACATGGATGAGACAGTATCCATTTGGAAAGGTGAAGCATCCTTTGGGTATATGCCCAATAGTGGTACAGCTGGATCTTGAGGTAGATCGATATACATCTTTCTAAGAAATCACCATATTGATTTTCATGTGGCTGTAGAACTAAGTTTGCATTCCCAACAGCAATGGAGGAGTGTTCCCTTTGCTCCACATCCTCACCAGCATGAGCAGTAACTTGTGTTATTGATCTTAGCTATTCTGACTAGTGTAAGATGAAATCTCAAAGTAGTTTTGATTTGCATTTCCCTGATGACTAAGGATATTGAACATTTCTTAAAGTGTTCAGTCATTAGTTTCCTCTATAGAGAATTCTCTGTTTATATCTTTACCCAATATATTTGGGTTTTTGGTTTCATTTTAATTTTTCGTTTTGTTTTTGGTCTTGTTTTTAGTCTCAAGACAAGGCTTCTTTATGTAGCCCTGGTTGTCTTGGAACTAGCTCTGTAGGCCATACTGGCCTTGAACTCACAGAGATTCACCTGATTTTGCCTATTGGGAATAAATTATGAACTACTGCCACCATGGCCTGGTCTGTAGCCAATTTTTAATTGGACTATTTGGTTTTATTATCTAGTCTCCTTGTTAAGCCTAAGGATGTAAGGAAACTGAAGAAAGTCCTCACACTATATCATCTCACAAACTGTTCAGGAACATGATGGAATAACTTGATGCTTTCTAATAAAACCGAGATCACAATAGTGATTGTAGGCATGCTTATGTGAATTAGTTTTCTGTAGTTCAGATACAGCCAGGATGGGTATGATAGGCAAAAAATATTTCACTGGAAAAGAGATATATTTGAATAATGAATACAAATGTTCAGGAAGAGAATAAATTCATTGATGAAAGAAATACCTCTTCACAGAGATCATAAAATCAAAGCAACCAAGCTCCCATCTGGTGTCCTAGAAATTCCAATATTTTTGGAACAAAGAGCTTTGAACAAAATAGGGAGAATGAAACTGCCTACCAAATAAAAGAGAGAAAAAGAATAAACTGCATGCTAGTTTATATACCTTCTTCACCATACACCATATTTGGAAGTTTTATTTTATAATGAAAATAATGGTGGAGCCACCAACAGAATTCTCTTTTTAAAATAATATTTTTTTTATTATTTTGGAATTTATATCATGAACCTGGATCACACTCATTTTCTAGTCCTCCCAGGTCTGCTTCCACCTTTGTCACCTTCCCCTCACCGAAGAAGAAGAAGAAGAAGAAGAAGAAGAAGAAGAAGAAGAAGAAGAAGAAGAAGAAGAAGAAGAAGAAGAAGAAGTCCAATGTGTGTTGTTCAGATACTCACTGGAGCATGGTCCAACTTCCAGTGATGAGCCATTAAAAGAAAGCTGAGTCCTCCCTACCTGCACCATTGCCAGAAGGCATCACATAGAGAGATCTATACATAAACATCTTTATCAAAGTGTTGCAAAGCTCTCTTCCATAGATTTCTGTCTAGACTATTACTTTGGGGGGGGGAAGGTCACAAAAGTTTTCTATGTCCTTCTTTCTCTAATGTATCTGTCGTCATAATTACCACAACAAAAGATCTTTTATGTATACTGTGATTGAAATCCTTATGGAACCTGAAGGATAATTACAAATTACAAATTACAAATACTTTGTAATTATGAGATCACTATTGAAAGTATTATATATCACACAGAAAAGAACAAACGTTATTGCCGAGTGCAACTACACTTCAAGTACGTTGCAGTACTCTTGACTATAAAAGATCTTTGGATATATGTGATGCTGCGTCAATGATACATACTGTCCTCATGAAGTATAACTTTGAGAAACTCAAATTTATAGATAGCAAGCTATTTATCACAATTTATTTTGAGTCCTTGGCTTTTTAAGACTTCTTAGGTTCAATAGTTTTACATCACTGCCTTTCTAGTGTGGTCATATATTGTTTTATTAAGAAGAATGATGATAAAACCAGACTGTGGTTTTGATATATTCTACAAATAAGTCAGTTTAATTAAACACCTTTAAGAAATTATTTAAATAATAATCTTCAGACCTCAGTATGCCCCAAAATAACTCACATTACAATTCTCAGTGGGGAAAATTAGTGTACTGTTTTCATGTCCACAAATATTATTTTCTCTGTTTCAAGTATTTCTTTATGAAAGATTCAATGGACACCACAAAATATTTGAAAATATTTAAAGAATTATAGGTAGATCCAGTGAGACAACATTTAAGAAAAGGCAATTGCTACCAAGCCTGATAATCTGAGTTTGGTACCTAATATTCATAAGGGTAAAAAAAAGACCAATTCCTACATGCTTTTCTTTGACCTCCACAACCATACCTTGGCATGTACTTCTATTCCACAGATAGATAGATAGATAGATAGATAGATAGATAGATAGATAGATAGATACATAGATAGATAGATACATAGATAGGACAGATAGATAACAGAGAGCTAGATATTAAATAAAGGTATTTAATATTAAATATAAAATTCTAGTCAATGAAAGAAAATCTCCAAGAAATAAAAATTTTCAGGATCTCATTACATTATACTTTCTATCTGGAAATAATAAGCCCATCTGGGGTGACCCAGATTCTCAAAGGAATATAAACGTATCAGGGAAATGCTTAATTGTCTAGTGTTTCCCCTAGGATCATTTGGGAAAATCTAATTTCTGTCCCTGATGTTATAAGGACTTTTCCAATGCAGGGTCATCTCTGGACTTGGAGACACAGTCATATTTTACTTTGTACCATTATTGGGAACTAATATTCTCAAAATTCCTACTGCTGAGCTGTTCAAACCTTGGTGATTTATGTAATTCTTGAGATTATATATATATATATTATTGATTTCTTAAAGTGCACACTCCTTAAACTCCAAGGAAACTCTCAACTTCCCTTCATGGCCTTTTATGTTAACTTAGATAAAAATCTGAGTATTGTTGATAATCAAAAACCCTGTTCACAAAGACTGATATCACAGGAGCTGTGGAAGTAAACTTGAGTCTCTTGAAATTTGATATCATTACCAAACTCAGACTGAATAATGCACTTGAACTCACCACTAACTTTCTACAAGAGAAAGTTACAGAGGTATTATACACATTTAAGTAGTAACCTTAAAATTAGTCACTCTATACATTACGGTACCTTTTGGTAGTTTTGCAAGACTCGGTAACTTTAGATAGACAAATATATAACACAAATATGTTTTTTGTTCTTAAAAATCAAAAATAAAGTTTCATGAGATGGAGCAGCTGAGAGTGGCCATTGTCACAGTAAATTCTACCGGAGCGGACGCAGGACTAGCCACAGATTATCAACATGGATTGCTGCAGCCATGAATCATCTGAAGGAATGGGCGGGCATGGGAGTGTTAGCAGGCCTTCTGGTGTTGGTCTCCTTGGTTTGCCTGTGGTATATATGCAAGATTAGAGTCTCACAACAGTGTGATGCAGCCATGATCATTCAGGCCTTTACAGCCATTGAAGCAGGACATTCTCCCCAAGCATGGTTGGATACCACAAAAAGCTAAAATGATACGCTCAGGATGCGAGGCTAAGCACTGCACTCAGGGTCAGCCGCTTTGGACCCAGAGAAGAGCATGTCTGATTGCATGCGGGTTGATGCCCCAGGTCCCGCCTCTGAGAAAAAGGTATCGGACGGGTCTGATGCTCTTTGGGTGGATGACACCTAAATGAACATCTGTACAAAGTCCCAATTTATTTCTAATATCAGAGATCAGACCTCTACTCTTGCCTGATGCGTCTAAAACAAAAAGGGGGAACTGTAGAGAGCTGCGTAATGCCGCGCCTTAAAGATGGAGCTGGTTTCCGCCTTCCACCTTCCTGATGGTGAGTGCTCTCTGTCACGAACAACTCCACATTTGGCTAAGGCCGAGGATCTGGCTTGCTTCCATGTATGTGGACCTATCTGCATTGCCCCCGTGGCACGCCTGGGTTGGCTACCCAGAGGCTATTTAAGCTCTGGGCTGGCTTTCCCCGGGGTCCGAGGATTGTTCAATGTTCCTGAATAAACTGCATTGAAAAAAACAACAACAAAAAAAAAAAAATCAAAAATAAAGATCTCAAGTCTTTGTTAAAATGTTTAGGTGAAACTTATTTGAACATCTTATCTCTCTTGGAAACTTCATGTGACAAGAGCAAGGATGATTTCATCATGTAAAGTTGTGGGTATCGAAAACAACAGAAGGCCTGGTTGTGGACAGTGCTGCTTTCATGGATGAGATGTTTATGGGTGAAATTTTAAGACTAGTAATATATTATGCAGGGGTGCTAAGAACATCTGGAGAGTCCCAGAATCTAAAGCTCTGGTGATTGTCTGATGTGATCCTTCCAAGACAAAAAATGACATGCTTCACTTAGAGAAGAAAGTTATCTCCTACAGTTTATCTTTATGCTGTAGGATGTGACGCTCATATAAATGGAAGGGAATCTTTACTAGAAAAAAAATTCTCTTGAGCAGTGTGACACTGTGTTCAGAAAGTAACGCAGACTCTTTGGAGCACACATTCTGTTTTGCTACTTTTGAGCATGATGGTATGCCTATTCCTGGTCTAGCAGGTGATTGTGCATTCTAGGATGGCGATACGAATAGACATGCATCACACATTTTCTCATCCACTTGAGTGAGTAGGGAAGTAGAGCCACTCTGCCCTATCAGGCACACATGGCACATGTGAAGGAGGGTGAGCAATGGCAGAGGGAGTGCATCTATCACATCGGCAATGTACTCTTTCTCGAATGCTACTCAGGCATTCTACTTTCATGCTGCCAACCACCAGAATCCACTGTCTCAGATCAATTAACAAAGAAATAGAAAAGCTCTTGTCCAAATTACCAATGACTTAAAATATGCAGAGCACAGCAATAAGAGGGCAACTGGAATATTATAGCCTCATTAATAGCAAATCCCTAAGGGTAAAAAAAATTCTCTGATTAGGCAAAATTTTCAACCATTACATTTTCTTTTCTATTCTGCTTAAAAGGAACGATGGCCCCAGGTCAGGATTTACACTAATTCATAAGTTGTGACTAATGGACTATAAAATTAGTTTCTTGGAAGGATTCAGATTGGCAGAATAGACAAGACTTTTAGTCTTCCTTCTTTGTTATCACCACATGTGACTTTGGGGAATGATTTTTGTTTTAACTCTGCACCCTGAAGACACTGCCCTCCCAAAAGCCTCAGGATGCTGAGCATTTGTTGCCTTTAGCTGCATTTTATTTCAGATCACTTCTTTTTGACAAATCAGTATGGATGGCTTTCAATTAAAAGAGTCACTTTTATCAACAAGAATACCTTGCAAAGTGAACATACAGAGCAAAATTTATGGGTGTATATATCAGTGAAAGGGCACAGAACAAATGATAAGATTAAAGTATGCACGGTTATTTGTTTATGCTCATTTATCTTGAGATTACCACTGCTCAACATTATTCAGGCCATCATCAAGTTCTAGCTCCAGTGTAAGGCAAGGAAAGGTGGCTCAGGCTCCTCAGGTTCTAGACCTGTAATGGGGAGGCTGAAAAACATAAGCTTTTTATTCGCAATTTTAAAATGCAGCTCAACAAACAGATGTTCAAGACTTTCTTGCAATTATTACAGTTTTTGAGATTAATGCACTAATTTCTGATTTAATGAAGTATGAAATTTAGAATAACAGCATCCATCCACAGTTGAAAGCCTAAAAGATTTAATAAATTTATTCATCTTAAAGTAGCATGTAGTATTACATCAAATCCATTTAAGATTATCAGAAACGTTTTTCTAACAATTTATTTACCTTGGTATTCCACTTGTATTTGTTTGTATTCTTTTTATTATTATTATTATTTTTATCAGTTACATTTTATTAACTCTGTATCCCAGCCGTGTCCCGATCCCTCATTCCCTCCCAGTCCCTCCCTCCCTCCCTCATCTCCACCGTGTCCCTTTCCAAGTCCACTGATAGTGGGGGACCTCCTCCCCATTCATCTGATCCTGTTTTATCAGGTATCTTCAGGACTGGCTGCAAAGACCTCCTCTGTGGCCTAACAGGACTGCTCCTCCCTTCGGGGGTGGGGAGACCAAAGAGCCAGTCATTGAGTTCCTGTTAGAAATAGTCCTTGTTCCCCTCACTTTGGGAAACCAATTGGTTACTGAGCTACCACAGGCTACATCTGAGTGGAGGTTCTAGGTTATATCCATACATGGTCCTTGGTTGAATGTCAGTCTCAGAAAAGACCCTGTGCCCAGATATATTTGGTCCTTGTGGAGTGACTTTGAAGCTCTATCTTTTTTTCAACAGATGTAGTGATCTTTATCTTCTGAATAAATAGGAGTAGTTAAGTTTTAAAAGAGTCAGCATAAAGACAACTTGGGTACTTTCTCATGAAAATTCATAAAAATGCACATTTCTAAATAAATAATGTCATTATGAAAAAGGTTGATGTTAATAATCATTCTAATTGAGTTACAAACAACGGAATATTCAGATGTATTTACATATTGCATAAACGCAAAATTTAACAATGAATTTCAGAAGGCATGTCTTCATCATTAGTTGTGTCCTCACAATGCAGAGGCACTCAGAGCATGAGGAGCCAATATTTTCTGTGCCCAGTGCTTATTGCATGAGAAATTCAGCTTGACGATTAACTCAGCCTCCTAAGTTTACTAAACAGGTGCTTTAAGCCTGTGCCTCCACTGACTAAGGTATAACAGGGATATAGAAGAACATGTTGAAGAGTGAAATATAAAGAAATTTAACTATAATTTCTATTACTAGTTGTGTCAGGGTAGGGTACAATCCAATTTCCCCAGATATCCCCAGATACCTAAAACTAATTTATCTGGAAATCAAGTTCTTTAGCTTTGAATGAACTGAAGTGCCAGAGTGACTCACCTTATCCCCAAAATATCCACCTATAAATTGAGCCTAGTTCCTAAAAATTATAGCCCCTGGCTTAACTTGGCATCTGAGTCAATACATACAACAAGTTCCCGACAATCATTAACTGGACACTATAGCAAAAGACCTGCCTGTGCAAATGTTCTCTAAATAGCCAACCTGCTTGACTGTTACCATGGTGACATGAAGAAAATACAAGAGGTGCAAACACACGCCTGTGATACACATTCATCTTTTCCTGTTAATCTTGGAAAATTCTTTAATTGAAAAATTAAAACATTAAATCCAAGAGATATGAAGCAGTACATTGAAATAATTTCCAATCTGTATTTGAAAAATGCAGAAAATATGTTGTATTTCCTGTACTCCTAAAATAACTGAGTTAAATCACTTCTAAAAATTAAGGAATTGAATACATCATAATACATAAATGGTTAGTTTGAATGCACACAAAATTGATAATCATAAAACAAAATCCAAATATTAATTAATATTTTTACACCTGTCTAGTAAGTATTAGGAGGAAAAAGTGTAATGGTGATACAGTTAGGTCTATTCTTTGAGTATAAAGCAATTACATTAAAATAGTTTAAAATAATATTTATTCATAAAGAAGTAACGGTAATTAATATGATTAATTATCACCAAGTTTTATATTTTAATGTAAGAAAATCTGCCAGGCAGGTTTACAAACTTATTTCTCCATAAGCTTATCATTTTCATAAGTTTGCTAAAGGTATATAGAGCTTTAAAGTACCTTTGGAATTTGATCCTTTAACTAATTATACAACAGGTTTTCACCACTTCATTATTACAATATTTGATAGTTATATTGGCACTAACTTCAGTTTTATTTTATTTTTTTTAGGCACACATCTTAATAAATGTTCCTTGTTACTCAGAATTTACTCTCCACCATTCCTTTTATTTTATTTTACCCACTACCCACTACATAAGCTAAAAAGTTCTCCCGTGATGAATTGTTTCTGGTTCAACAATCACATAATGAGATGCTTACCTTCTTACACTTATCCTTCCCTCAAGCATCCTTACTGGGAACGAAATCCTTTTATGACTAACCACTTCCTGTAACTTGTGGCTTGGGGCAAACATCATTTTTATGTAGAATGTTCAAGAGAAATCCATCCTTCCTCTACAGTGAACCACGATAAGACTCTCTAGCAGGACTGGTAAGCTGTGGTTCCTCATTGTCTATTCCAAGCAAAAACAGCCAATTGCTCATGCTAAGTCAGCCCAGTGTCCTTAGGAATTATTGCACGTAGCTCTTACACCGCTACCTCTAATGTTGTCATTTTTATCGCTGATGATTTCATTTTCGCTTGGTCTCAAAGTCATAACCATCCACATAAAAGCTGCACACCACACTATATTCTTGGACCTATACTTTTTAATGACTAACTTGCTCACTCCAGCTAGCCATCTTTGGCCACCTTCAGAACTAGGTGTCCTCAAGCTATTCAAACCTTTAAAAAGAATAATAACAGCAGTATAATATCTAGTTCTTTTGTAAATTTATTCTCTCTTCCCACCTGATATTTATTCAGATCAGTATTGTGTCAGATGGATGAGAAAAGCAATCCTGTGTTATAACTATGGGTATCTTTCATGTGGTTTCCACATTGAACAGTGAATAATTCCATATTTAAAAAAAATAACTTACAGAAGGTAGGAAGTGAGATATGTGTAGACTTGCCAGTGACTGGTTCCTATCAGGGAGTTGGCTCATCTGGTTTGTTGTTGTTTTACTTTGTTTTTAAATTTCAAATCAATGTAATTACAATTTGTTATGTACTTTAGCCAAGGAAAGTCAATTATCTTTTTGTATTGCAATTCAACAGGAAGTTATTTATTTAGCTGCTCAACTGGGCAGCTTTTGGTCACTAAAAGCTCTTTGTTTCTATTCTGCTTTTTCATAGACATACCCTGGTTTAGCTATATTATCATTCCAAACTTCCTTTAGGTTTGACACTATTAGACATACCAGATCTGTTTTTTTTTTTTTTGTTTTTTTTTTTTTTTTTTTTTTTCTTTACTCAGGTCAACTATATGGAATTCCTCAGTCCATAGTCTGATAGATATACAGATATGGACTAAGAAGAAAATCTAATTTGAAATAAACTGAAAGTCTATCATTTTAAATACTTCTAATCGTTCCAATTCAATTGTGAAATAAAGACAGAGGAGAAATTTTGTACCTAATTATTAGTATAATTTAGATCACAAAATGCTTGCTGTTTTATAAAAGCAACAACAAAATATCTGCAGTAAGATTTCTGAGAACTTTCTGAGAAATGGGTTGCTAGTTGTATCTTTCTGTGCTTTGGAATGAAGAAACAGGATATAAAATTGGGGAGTTTTGTTTGTTTCTGTTTTTGCTTCTGGAGACAGTTTCATTGCGTAGCACTGACAAGCCTAGAACTCTCTATGCAAACAAAATTATCCTCAAATTAAGAGACTGCTTACCTCTGCCTCCCAAGCTCAGAGATTAAATCCAAGTACTACAATGGTCAACAATATATTATTTTCATCAAAGTTATCACAATAGACTTACCTTTTTTTTTCTCTGTCTACACGTATTATTTTTGGTTTTGAGACAGTATCTCTCACTATAGCTCAGGCTGCCCTGGGACATACTATGTACTCAGGTCAGCCTGAGACTTGAGGCAGTCCTAATATCTTGAGCTTCTGAGAACTAGAATTATAGGATTGTGGCACCAAAACCAGCTTAATAGAGCATTTTGATTTTTAAAGGATTTTTCAATATTTTGGTAACTTAATACATGAATATTGCATGATAGACAACATTGCTTTTGTCCACATAATGTGTCTGTTCAATCACCTGACTCTTTCTCTCTCTTTGTGAGTGTGTATGTGTGTGTGTTTGTATGACTTGTATTCTTAATATTGGCAAAGGTTGCCACCAGAAAAAATTCTCATAATATGAATGCACCAATATTAAAAAGGTATTCCAGAAATATAATACTCTTCTTTAGTTTTCATAAGTTAATCTTAGAAATTATATCCACTGTGTAATATTCTATGTACCACTTACATTTTGTAAGATCAATACTTTTACATCAACTTTTTTTCTTTTTGAATGTAGTACATTCTTTTAAGCATCTTAACCAAGGGCACGTAAGTCATATGAAGACAGGCATTCTACTTAATAGTACTCAGAATGGATTGCAAGTTCAAATTGATTTTCTCACATTAGTTTTTTAAAATGGCTTTCCTAAAGTAGGTACATAATGGCATCATTGTCCCCTGCCAGACTACCACACAGAAAATAAAATGATATGAGACATTGGAAAGTAAAGCCCATATTTATCCTCTTCTATGTCTTTTGAGACATTTTTTATTTAAAAATGTTAATGTATTCCATGAGCTTTGATTTATACAGATTGTAATATCCCTTTAAGGTGTCAGCTCTTGGTAAACTGATTGTGTGTCCCTCCACTAGGGTACTGACAGTTAAATGAAAAAGAATCTGTCTGAACATTTCTTTAAGTGTTTCTCTGCCGCTCGATATTCCTCTACAGAGCATTCTCTGTTTAGCTCTGTACACCATTTTTTAATTGGATTACTTGTGTTGTTGCTTTTTTTAATTTTAATTTTTATTATTAGTTACGTTTTATTAACTCTGTATTCCAGCTGTATCCCGCTCCCTCATTCCCTCCCAATCCCATCCTCCCTCCCTCATCTCCTTCCTGCCCCTTTCCAAGTCCACTGATAGGGGAGGACCTCCTCAGTTTCCTCTGATCCTGGTTTATCAGGTATCTTCAGGACTGGTTGCAAAGTCTTCTTGTGGCTTAGCAGGACTGCTCCTCCCTTGGGGGGTAGGGAAGTCAAAGAGCCTGCCATTGAGATCCTGTCAGAAATAGTCACTTTCCCCTTACTAGGTAAACCCACTTGGTTACTGAGCTACCACAGGCTATATCCGAGCAGAGGTTATAGGTTATATCCATACATGGTCCTTGGTTGGAGAAACAGTCTCAAAAAAGACCCCTGTGCCCAGATATATTTAGTCCTTGTAGAGTTCCTATCCTTGTCATACTAACTCCCCCTTCTTTCATATGATTGCCTGCACTGTTATTGCTTTTTAACTTGAGTTCTTTATATAGTGTGGATATCAGCCCTCTGTCAGATATAGGGTTATATATAGGGTTGGTGAAGATCCATTTCCAGTCTGTAGGCTGTTGTTTTGTTTTGACAACAGTATCTTTTGCTTTACAGAAGCTTTTCAGTTTCATGAGGTCCCATTTATTGATTGTTGCTCTTAGAGGCTGTGCTGTTGGTGTTCTGTTCAGGAAGTTGTATCCTGTGCCAATGAGTTCTAGGCTGTTTCCCACTTTTTCTTTTAGCCAGTTTAGCGTATCTGGTTTTATGTTGAGCTCTTTTACCCACTTAGACTTTAGTTTTGTGCTGGGTGATAAATATTAAAAAAAAAAAAAAAAAAAAAAAAAACAGTCTAGTCTGTTGATAGGTTTGATCTGAAATAGAAAAAAAAAAGAAAAGAAAGACTTAAATTTGAATAATGTGCTAGCTAACAGAATTGCAGAAAAATACACCACTCCAATCAGAAGGGAACAAATAGCTAAAGCCACATTATCCTGGCAGAACCACAGACTGTGCGGGTCCCAGTGACGGACAGCACATGGGCGAGTGGCACATCCGGTGTGCACTGTGCCTACCTTGTGCAGTCACCTCCCTTCCCTAATATCCACTGCCCCCTCGATGTGGGAGAGGCAGCATGAAATCTTAGCCTGAAAATACAGTCTCTGGAAATGTTAGCGACGGTAATTTACAGGCCATGTCCTTAGAGTTTATTTTAATTAAGCCGCAGTCAACAACAAAAAGCTTAAAATCAAATAAGCTGAATCTAAAATTTTAAATTATCTCCAAATTAAAAAGAGACAACATATCTTATCAAATATTATAATGTCCTGTATTTGCACAAATTTTTCCCTCTTGGAAAATAACAAAATATAAATGTCATCAATGCATTCCTGAAAGTAGAGGTATAATTTAATTTTGCTTGAAGCTTCTCTAGTCAATGTATGTCCAGTTGCCAGTACCCATATCAGACAGCTCACAACTGCCTATTAACTTCAGCTCCAGGGGACCCAAAGCTCTCTTCTAGCTTCCAAGGGCACATACATACATGCTACACACACACACACACACAAACACACACACACAAACACTAAAAATCAATTATAAAAAATTGACATTATTATCAATATAATCTTTAAAATATACTTGAAGAATCACGACACTACATAATACATTAGTGGAAGAACTTTTAGTGACTTGATTAGGCTCATTTGACAAATGTATTCTCAAAGAATATATTGTATAATACAAAACTCCTATTTGTGAAAGAATAACATGAGAGACAATAAAAGGCTAATTCTAACTCATAGTTGGGATTAACCTGATATTACTAATTATAGTAAAAATGCATCCTAGGTGTTTCTAAGTCCTCTTCAGCCTGTTCTTGGCTTCTTTTTAGTATTAATACTATAAGGCATTATTATTTCTTCAGAATTAAATGATGAAAGCAGCCACTTATTTCTAAAAAATAATATTTACCAAAAGTACAACTCACCAAATAAAGCTATTAAGGAGCACAACACAGTCATCAACAATAATCAGCAACTGTGGACTTTTGAACACACTGTTAATTCTGTAAAATGGAGTTTAATGTCGACATGCCAGATGACTGAGAACAAGTTTTTCTAATCTTATATTTTTGGTTGTGAGCCTAGCCTTTAACAACTGAGCCATCTCTCCAGCCCAGTTTTTCTAATTTTGAAGAGTGGGAGTATCAAAGAAAAACCACAGTCATCATCTCACAGATATTTTTAAGTTTGGCTATTTATTTTGCTATTATAAGCTCATGTATTATTCTTAGAAATATTGGAGGTATATACCAGCCATACTTTAACTCATTTCCCCAGACGTTATTTGTTGTAACCAGTGGTTCATGTCTCCTAACAAAGAAAAAAGCGTAAGCTCCGGGCCAGGCTTTAAATTATAAAAAGAAAGATGCCAAGACCTTTTAAATTTTCAAAACTTAGCCCTTAGCTGGTCATTCTCAACTAGCTTGGGTAAGTTAACCCACCCTTCTTGCCAAGTCCAGCCCTATGGCCAAGTATCCTTCCAGTGTCAGCAAACACATTTGTCTTCCTCCATGTCTCCTGGCAAAATGACTTTTCTCTCTTCCCTTTCCAGATCGCCTTTCAGGAAGTCCCCCATATCCCTTCCTGTCCTTTTGTCCAAGTAATTGGCCAATCAGATCTTTATTGACAGCTGCTACATCCACATAAGGCATTTCTCCACAGTTATTCTATGTAGCCATTTTAGAATTCTCATTAGTCTGTTTCATTTTAATTTCTGTTTCTCCACTGAGCTATGCTAAAGTTTTCATTTGTTATACATCCAGTCTTTGTGAGTAGAATGGGACAGAGAATAACAATTCAGCAGCAATTCACAAGAAAAAAATAAGATATAAAAAAGTTGGGGATTAAACAGAGGATGTTTTACAACTGCATGGATATATGAACAAGATATTTTGAGAAAAATGAATAAATAGCTGTAGTATTGCCATGAGTGGTGAGACTGGCTGTCTGTGGACTAAACATGGAAGAATGGGAAGTAGGAATGTACTGAAGAGCTGGATCTTGAGGCTCTTCAGCCATTGTAATTCTCTGGCTCTAGAGGATGGGCAAGCCAGAACGTAATACTAACCACTTCTTGTCATACCCACTGACCATTTCTCCAAGTTTTTATGGAGCAAATATAATGTATGCTGTAAAGAAAAGAAGACCAAGTGATATGGCCCAGATATTGATGGACAGAGACAGTAAAGACAAGGGGAAGAGTGAATCTCAAGGATGGTAGAGGAACAAATTAAGTTCATTTGAGCATGGGGGGATAGGGTGATTTGTGGAGAAAAAAGAACATAAATTTGAAAGAAAATTCACATAGAAGAGATTGTATTCAAGACAGGAAAAGAAGTCTAAACTAACACATGGTGAAATTTGAGTAACAACGTTATGTTATGAATTGCTATGAAAGGCTGAAACATGGACAGGAGTAAGAGAGATGGCATGCCAAGGCTTATAATATACAATCCTCAGTTTTATTTTTTATGAAGAAAGTATTTCTCACAATGAAGTGACAGAATAAAATCAAGCATAATTAACACAACACAATACAATATAATAATTTACACTGGAAAGGTGTTTAATACATACAGAGTGTATTTGAAAAGTTGAAAGGGTTGATGAGATATTTTGCAGAGATATATCTCTCATGGGGAACAGAACATTTAGTTTGATGTACCGAGTATCTGCCCTTTTCTCTCAAGGATTTGTTTAAGTAGAACACTTTTCTCATTGGCATAAACAAGTGGTAGGAAAATGAGCCTCAGCCAGAAATCTTTCTTCCAATGACGGACCATAACTACCTAATCACCTCTCTTTCTCCCCCAATACAATCTGTGTCATCAGAACTGTATCCTCCTAAGACAGACAGACATGCCCCATAACATCTTAGCAGGTGCAGCATAATCGCCTCACATGGCTTTCTGGAGATAAAAAGAAAGTATTTGCTTGCATAGCTGAACATATCTGCCTGAGTTGTTTTCCTACAGATGTTATCCTGGGAATAAAAAAAAAAAAAAAATTGTTCATTCATGAGCAGCTTTCAAGAATCACTGTGATCTGGGGCAGCTATGTGCCAGCAATAAAAGCCAGAGGCATTCACAATTCTGGGTGAAAACACTGAGATAGAAAATATATCAGATGGCTAGTTACTCTTCAGCACTGCCTGAATTATTATCTTCCTGTGCTAATCTTCTAACATCAGTGTCTCATGTGCCTGTAAGGAGACATATGTGCTGACTCACACTTAGACAGCACTGATAAATGTCAGACCTATTTCCATTTTATGTTTGAAATAAATTCAATGTGAGAAATAAAATTTTTATCTGATAGGTCTATTTGTCTATCTACCACCTATCTATCTGACATCTAGTTATCTATACATCTATGTCCTTGTCTGACATTTCTTAGATTTCTTAGTTTTTTCTGAAACTAGAGAGAGTTAATATGCAGTTTGAGTGAAGCAAGGCAAACTTTTTACTCTAACAACTCTTCACCCAGCTCCACACAGAAGCAATAGAGTTCAGCATGAATCTTTTCATTTGAGCCAAGTCTTGGAATAGTGACCTCTGGCAGTGCTGTCCTTCAGGATGTACTCTCAGGGAACAGTAACTGATAATTCATGTGGAACATACTTGTTGTCTCATGTTTAGACCGTGAAAACACAAGCAAGCACATGTATCCATTTATATGCTTTGCATTAAGTGTATTCTATGAAACATTACTGTTTGTTTTCTGATGAATCAATATGCTATGATTAACTAAAGCAGCTCTTAACTATTCAGTAACTATGTTCACACTGACTGAAATATTTGAATAGTTGTTAGAAACCCTCATTACCAGCATGGTGTGTTGTTGTGTCCTGACTTGTTCGCAATGACCTGTGCACGAGGCCCCAGGGACCCATACCAAGCAAGGCATTGACAAAACAGAAATAAACAGGAGTTGTGTGGTACATGGTTCTAATTCAAGCATTACAGAAGTGAAGGCAGGATTATTAAAAGTTCAAGGCTATCTTCAACTATATAGTAACCAGAAGGCCAACCGGAGATATTGGGCTACAAAAGCTCTTACCTAAACACACACACACACACACAGAGAGAGAGAGAGAGAGAGAGAGAGAGAGAGCTTTAGCATTTAAATGGCGATTAGCACGCTTCCCTTTCGCTGCTGTGATAGCCACGCGCAGGTTCACATTTATGTTTATAAATATTAAGGAGCAAAGACAGCTCCATTTGCTGTTTCTATTTATTACCATTTTGGGTTAATTTGCAGATGTGTATCCCCGATGAAATGAACAAATGAAATGAATGATTCATGAATGAATATGTTGAGTTTGAAGGGGTCTGCTCAATGTTTTCATTCTTTCCTTAGATTATGGTATTCAGGTGGATGTGTTGGCTTAGATGCTACTTTGATGCTGGTTTCAGAGAATCAAGTTGAAATACTGACTCAAGATACGGCAAGATTAAGTTAAACATGTCCTCATGGGCGGTAAGAAGACACGTTCTTTAGAATGCTAACACTGAGTAAAGGATACTTAAGGGTTTAGAAAAAAATAATTAGTGAAAGTTATTTTTACTAGTAATAATTCACATGTACACCCAGACTATACAGTAATGAGTGTAGTAAGCAAGAATCCAAAGAACTCGCTCGTTTTTAAAACATATGAGAAACATTATTTTAAGCTATAGGTACATTGTTCAGGAGTAAAGTATGAGTGTAATATTTGGTCCTTCAGCTCTGTACAGAGAACAAGCAAGAAAAGAAGAAAGGAAAAAAAAAAACACAACCACAAGAAAACTGTGTTTTTGTTACAAGTGTCCCTTTCCAAAAGCAGGTGAAAAGCAACTATCTGTAACCCAAGCTCCAATTATGCCTGACATTTCCTCACTACTTCTCTTTCTTCCCTGGGTTTTGGTGTTTTATCAGCAAAGGTTGAAACGTTCACTCTGAGTTCCTGTGGCAAAGGTGGAATAATAATAATATTTCTCACCTGGCTAGAGAAATAGAAAGATAAGTTTCGTTACGTTCCATGCGCATTTCAACCTCTTCTTTGCATTCTTTATTGAGTTTCAGTTGCTTTTCAGAACAATATTAAAGCAATATTCTCACCTATGCTTTGCATATTTACACATATATTTTGTTTTGCTTTGTGATTGCATTTCAATATATTGTTCAATTTGTGTCTAATCTATTTTTCTTCAAGTTATTTTCGTTTCTCATCATTCCAAAAATAATCCTCCATTGTACTCAACAAATTATTTTTTTCTATTTCAATATTCTTCACAATATACATTTGTTGCTTATTTCCCTTTATTTTAGGCCCATCTAAGATTATTAAAAAATGTTATGCAAGATTAGAGTCTCACAACAGCTTAATGCAGCCATGACCATTCAGGCCTTTACAGCCATTGAAGCAGGACAGTCTCCCCAAACATGGGAGCTAAAATGTTACGCTCAGGATGCGAGGCAAAGCACTGCACTCAGGGTCAGCCGCTTTGGACCCAGAGAAGAGCATGTCTGATTGCATGCAGGTTGATGCCCCAGGTCCCGCCTCTGAGAAAAAGATATTGGACGGGTCTGATGCTCTTTAGGTGGATGACACCTAAATGAACATCGGTACAAAGTCCCAATTTATTTCTAATATCAGAGATCAGACCTCTACTCTTGCCTGATGCATCTAAAACAAAAAAGGGGGAACTGTAGAGAGCTGCGTAATGTCACGCCTTAAAGATGGAGCTGGTTTCTGCCTTCCACCTTCCTGATGGTGAGTGCTCTCTGTCACACACAACTTCATATTTGGCTAAGGCTGAGGATCTGGCTTGCTTCTGTGTATGTGGACCTATCTGCATTGCCCACGTGGCACGCTGGGGTTGGCTACCCAGAGGCTATTTAAGCTGTGGGCTGGCTTTCCCCAGGGTCCGAGGATTGTTCAAGGTTCCTGAATAAACTGTGAAAAAAAATAATTTGTTTTCAGTGCAGTTTATTCATTACATATCCCGATTGAAGCCCTCTCCTTCAACACCCCCAGTCCCAACCAGGGAGTTTGCATGGGCCTGACCTAGGCCCTCCACATACACATTACAGTTGCCTAGCTTGCATTCCTGTTGGACTCCTAATAGTGGGAGTAGGGTCTGTCTCTTACTCTGTTGCCTGCCTTTGGGACCCTTTCCCCCTTCTTGGTTCCCCCCACATGATATGCCATAGACAGTTGATAGCCAAGGAAGCTGGCCTTTTCTGAACAGAAAAGGAGGAAGAGTAGTTGAGAGAATAGGAAGTGGGGGGAGAGCCTGGGAGAGGAGGAGGGAGGAGAAACTATGGTCTGGATATAGCATAAATAAAATTAAAATAAAAAAAATCAGTAAAAAAAAAAATAGAACCATTCATGTCAAAATCTCTCAATCCCATTGGGAAAAAAAATGTTAATCTGATACTAATATATATTTTAAAATTTTGCTCCATGCCTGGAATCTGGTGAATTCTTTGTGTGATATTGAACTGCTCTCACTGTCTAGCTCAATCTGTACTCTGCCGGATTCCCTATATGATTTCCCCATGTATTATATGAATAACAATGATTTACTATGTGGCAGTTTTATCTCATTAAACAGAGTCTTTGTCCTTTAGAAATACACCATCGAAAAAGAGAGATAAAGTTCACAAGCTCACATGCAAATAACTGTTGAATGAAAAACAAGGTAATTGAACCGTAAAGCTCATAAAATCATGAGAGGTGAAGCTAAGTTTAATGGAGTAGTACCCTTTTTTCAGCGGTCATAGCACAGAAATAATTTTTAATATACTTATTTGGGAGTTATAACTCATGACTTCTAAGAAACATCATCATCTATTATGTTTTCTTCAGGCAAAATTACCAAAAATAAATAAATAAATCTCATCTATGTATTTAAGAACAACAACAACAAAAATATATATAATGCAAGAAGGAGATCTTAGAAAATTCCCCCACAAATAGTAGATATAAAACTTTACTGGATAGGTATGATAGGCCCAAACATTGAACCTTTTTTTTAAAATCGATTACTCAAGTACAGAGCTGGAGTTCTTATTTTCTGTAATCAAGGCCCGTAAAACCACAGGGATATTTTGTTTTCCACAGTAATATCATTGTGTAAAGCTTTACCTCATTCTCACAGAGGAGGGTAGAGAAAGATGATGGACTCTAGCCTTGTTTAGAAGAATGTAAAATAAATCTAGTCTTCTAATATCTAAATAAAAATATTTATTGTGATACAAAATGAAAATTAAGCACAAAATTCTAGAAGTTAGAATTTATACAAAGGTACCTTGAGTTCATCCTCGTTAAAATTAACATCAAAGTTCCTGTTCCATGGAAGCCTGTGGGTAACCAGTCCCATAAACTTTAAGTAGACTTTTTCTAAGTTTTCTTTCCTTTTTTCATTAACGTTACATTTTTCTTTTCTTTCTAGCTCTGTGAATATTTCAGCCCAGGGCAGTTCAGAGTCCAATTGGGTTACATAGTAATGGGAAGAGGGACTGCCTCTGACATAATCTGATTGGCCTGCTCTTTGATCACCTCCTCCTGAGGGGGGAGCAGCCTTACCAGGCCATAGTAGAGGACAATGCAGCCACTTTTGATGTGAACTGACAGACTAAGATCAGAAAGGAGAGGAGAACCTCCCCTATTAGTGGACTTGGGGAGTGGCATGCAAGCAGAGGGAGGAGGGAGGGTGGGATTGGGGGATTGGGAGGGGAGGAGGGAGGGGCTTATGGGGGGATGCAGAATGAATAAAGTGTAATTGATGAAAAATTAAAAAAAATAGTAGAATTAAAAAAAAAATCACAGAAAATGATTTCATTTTTTCTTTCTTCCTCCTCATTGCATTAAACATTTATAAACCAGTAGTATATTTGTTATCGTTACATAAAGAGGTCATCATTACAGTAGACAGTTCATTTGCATGCTGCTTCTCTCTGAAAGATGAAAGCGCAGATGAAACTGGCTGTGGCCAAATAGCCAACAGGTTTTCTTTCATGCCTACTTTCTCCATCTCTCCACAGAATTTGACATGCTATCTGTGCATTAGGTGTTTCCTGGCTATGGACCCCCTTCTCAAATGGTCCTCTCCAACTCATAGGATTCTCATATACGCAGCTCTGCAATCGTACTCTAGAGATGACTTATGCCGAACTCTTAAACAAATATTGGAAGTCTAGAGAATTTTGAGCCTTCTCGCTTGTACAGCAAGTAAGGAGCAGCTAACCGAGGAAACCATGTTCTACATTGGTAGATCAGCCCCATTCTTACTGCCAGCTCCTGCCACAACAACCGTTCAACCAAAATGCAGGTCAAATGACTTCAGAGTTTCCAGGCAGACAACTCAGAGCAGTTTCTCTGGTAAGGGAATAAAAAGTTCATTTCATAACAACAGATTTAGTACTAATTTGGAAATTCAGAAAACATGGAAGAGGGATCTCATAAAACATGCAACACACTCCTTAAACTTGTAATAGGAAATTGTATAAAGAAATTTGTAAAAGAAAATTTTATCTGTTCTCTGAAAATAATTCTGCATTTTCTCTAAGTGGTATTATATCTCTTTTAAGTGATTTAATTAAGCAATATATCATATGTTCCCTAATTAATGGTAAACTGGTACACTATAGTGTCAAAGTCAACAGATTAAAAATTAAGCAGGGGATTCCTAGTCTAACTCTTAGAAGTTTTTATTAGGTAGGTTTTCAATAGAATCTAGAAATTGTTGCTTTTAAAAGCTGTCCACATAATTTTAAGGTATAGGTCATGAGAGAATTTATCATTTCTAACCTTGCATAGATTCAGGCAAATGTGATATTTGTAAGAAGTTAGTTTATTGAATGTTATGACAATAAGCAATTCTTGTTGCCTTTTGTCATTTGTTAATCACTTTTTAAACTTCCCTTTCTTATTACTCAGAAAAAAAAGTCAAGAATTGAAAACATCTATTCCTGTCACCATTTCGGTTATCCAGTCCACAGTAAACATCCATATGGTGTCAATAGCTGGAGAGGGGAGGAGGAAAGAATTAAACTCTAATGAAACTTAATCAAAGAGAAGAGCTTCCTTCAGGCTGGCCATGCATATCTGTAGTTTGTCTGTCATTTATAACACTGCAGCCTCTGGTTCATAGTCAAGCTGTAATTCTGCCACTTAATGTATCCAATTAACCCCTCTAATGAGCTAATCAACAGTGTAAAATCTGTGTAAAATCACTGAGGTTGCATGATGAATGGGGAATGCACTGAACTCTCCCAGTATAAAAAGTGCTTTATTGCACTTGTTAAAGTGGCACTGTCTTATCCCTCTTGAAAGGGTAATTTATCACCAGGGTCCATAAGACTGCCATGCCCAGATAAGGCCAAGGTGGCAATAAACCCATCAGAAAATGATTATTCAGGAATGTGGAGCAATTACAAAGTCTTCAGGACCCAAGACAAAGGGTGGAGGGCAAATTTGCTTTTTTGTGTTGTTTTTTTTTTTTTTTTTTTTTTTTTTTTTTTTTAATTCCGGTTTATTGTTGGACATTGTTTCACACATACATCAAACAGGCCAAAAAATAATAATAATAAATCAACAGCAACTTCATAGACAAAAAAAAAAAAAGGAAAAAAAAGAAATCTTTTTTTTTTTTTCCAATGCAGTTTATTCAGGAACATTGAACAATCCTCGGACCCCGGGGAAAGCCAGCCCACAGCTTAAATAGCCTCTGGGTAGCCAACCCAGGCGTGCCACGGGGGCAATGCAGATAGGTCCACATACATGGAAGCAAGCCAGATCCTCGGCCTTAGCCAAATGTGGAGTTGTTCGTGACAGAGAGCACTCACCATCGGGAAGGTGGAAGGCAGAAACCAGCTCCATCTTTAAGGCATAGCATTCCGCAGCTCTCTACAGTTCCCCCTTTGTGTTGTTGTTGATTCAGAGTAAACTTGAGAATCATCCATAACTTTCGAATGAATGATATTTTATATACAGATGAATTCACACAATTTCCTCTATAGCAAAAATTTATGGTATCCCATACTTCTTACACTATTTTACTCTATTGTGTTATGAATTAAGTCATTATGCTGTTCCATTTAGGATAGTAATCCTTTCTAGAATGTTCTTAAAACAATAGTCATCAAAAATTGGGTTGATATACAGGCTCTACTCATTTATTTTAAAATTAGTAATCTGTCTGCTGGAAAAATACTCAGCAAGTTATAATATTTTTTCTATTCATATAAAATGGTAGCATAATAGAATATTTAATTCTCTGTGGGAAAAGGCTTTCCCAGTGATAAAAGAGCCTGAGGTGGTCTCTTCAGAATATAAATACTATAGCAAAACTTAGCATATTATATCTAAACTTTTATTTAATGGCAGAAGCCCTGAGTATTATATATTATAATTATATATACTATATACTATATAATATTATACTATATACTATTAATAATAATATACTATATAATATAACATAATATATAGTATATTATTCATAATATATAATTATTATAATAATACTATATACTATTAATAATAATATACTATGTACTATTATACTATATAATCTGGTTACTGTTTCTCCTCCCTCAACTTGTCCCAGGCCACAGAGGAAGACAATGCAGCCAGTCCTGATGATACCTGACAGGCTAGAGTCAGAGGGAAGTGGAGGAGGACTACCCCTATCGGTGTACTTGGAGAGGGGCAGGGAGGAAATGAGGAAGGGATTGTGGAATTGGGAGGGAATGAGGTAGGGGGCTACAGCTGGGATACAAAGTGAATACACTGTAATTAATATAAAAAATTAATGTAAAAAAGATAAATGGTACTAAATATAATAATAAAATAAAATAAGATAAAACAAACTAGAATAAGACAATGCAAACAAACAGGGGGAATAAAGATCACAAGAACACATATATACACAGACACATAAGTTTGCTCTCAGAGAAATCCAATCCCATAAAAACATAGCAACAGAAACCAGAGATAAAATTTAAAAGAAAAAGTAATGATGCCTTGTCAAACAATATGTACAAAGAACCTTAAAAATGCCATTTATTTAGTTTTTTGTTGGCCATGTACTGCTGGTTGCTTTTAAGAGGGTTTTGAGCCTAAGTGAAGCTTTTGGAGAAAATTGTTTTTGTGAGCAGTTATGAATTGGAGATGGCTTCTGGTTTAGGATGGGGGTGTGTGTCCATCTCTTCTCTCAGAGCTGAGCTCACATCTACCATATACCCTGGATGGCCCTGTTCTTTCTGCCAAAATCACTGTTGACATCTTTAGAACACAGATAATATAGCAAAGCTTAACATATACTCTCAGAACTTTACATTAAATAGCACAGACTCTGGAAAATTTTGTTTCTTTTAATCAGATAAAAATTAGAAATGGAATTTCAGATAAAGAAAAGTAATGCTATTTAGTGTATCATTCTATGATATTGTGTCATATTTGCTACTTGAGTGACCTAAAATCCAGGCATTATTTTCACGGTTCTGTATTTGGTCTTTTTTTTTTTCCTTTCAGTTGTGGTCTTCAGAACAGAAAAATCCTATGGTTTTCTTTAAAGAGTGGGTGACGGGGTGCACAGTGCTTACTCGCAGTAATACCTTATGGAAGCAGATCAAGCTGTCATTTTAACCATAACGTACTTTCCAGATGCACACTCTCATGTCTCACAGTATCATCTGAGAAGCATTCAAATCATTACAATTCTTGGTCATCTTTGCTCAATTAATCTGTCTTCAGTTCATTCTACTCTTTATAATTGCTCAAGATGAAATAAATTGTGTTTTCAGCATAAAAAAAATCTTTATAGCTAAACTTGAAAAATTTCCTCTTGCCTAATCTACCACATAGAAAGTGGTAAGTGTACAACTACTAGTCCATCAAGTTCGGTGCCTCTTTACATGGATTGTTTTGTCTATGTTGTCTAATAGCACATTCCTCTTTTCTATCCCAAAACTCATCAGAATGATCCCTTTCTCCTATACTATACCAAAATTTTATAGTAGTGTCTACATAATGTCTCTATAGTTTTTATTCAATTAGAATTATTATTTCTTAAGGTCACATCTCAGGAATAGCAGTGTTGTGTTTTTTCTATTTATTAAAAATATTTTTCATAAAATATATTTCTTTTTATAATTTTTATTTGTTTTTATTAATTACACTTTATTCAATTTGTAGCTCTCCATAAACCCCTCCCTCCTCCCCTCCTAATCCCACCTTCCCTTCTCCCTTTTCATGCATGCCCCTCCCCAAGTCCACTGATAGGGGAGGTCCCCCTCTCCTTCCTTCTGGTCTTAGTCTATCAGATCACATCAGGAGTGGATGCATTGTCATCTTCTGTGGCCTGGTAAGGCTGCTCCCCCCTCAGGGGGAGGTGATAAAAAAGCAGGCCAACCAATTTATGTCAGAGTCTGTCCTTCTTCCCATTACTATGGAACCCACTTGGACACTGAACTGCCATGGGCTACATCTGTGCAGGGGTTCTAGGTTATCTCCATGCATGGTACTTGGTTGAAGTATGAGTCTCTGGAAAGACCCCTGTGTTCAAATTTTCTAGTTCTGTTGCTCTCCTTGTGGAGTTCCTGTCCTCTCCAGATCTTACTATTTCCCTCTTCTTTCATAAGATTCCATGCACTCTGCCCAACAGTTGGCCATAAATCTTAGCAACTGCTTTTATAATCTGCAGGGCAGAGCCTTTCAGAGGCACTCTGTGGCTTGTTCCTAACTTGTTTCCTGTTTTCTTCTTCTGATGTCCATCGTTTTTGCCTTTCAGGATAGGAATTGAGCATTTTATTCAGAGCTCTCCCTCTTGATTTGTTTCTTTAGATGTACAGATTTTAGTAGGTTAATACTATATTATATGTCTATATGAGTGAGTATATACCATGTGTGTCTTTCTGCTTCTGGGATAGCTCACTCAGGATGCTCGTTTCCAGATCCCACCATTTACCTGCAAATTTCATGATTTCCTTATTTTTATTGCTGAGTAATATTCCATTGGGTTGATGTACCAGGATTTCTGTATCCATTCTTCAGTTGAGGGGCATCTGGGTTGTTTCCAGCTTCTGGCTATTACAAATAAAGCTGCTACAAACATGGTTGAGCAAATTTCCTTATTGTGTACTTGAGCCTCTTTTGGATATATGCCTAGGAGTGGTATGGCTGGATCTTGAGGAAGCGCTATTCCTATTTGTCTGAGAAAGAACCAGATTGATTTCCAAAGTGGTTGTACAAGTTTACATTTCCACCAGCAGTGGAGGAGGGTTCCCCTTTCTCCACAACCTCTCCAGTATGTGTTGTCACTTGAATTTTTCATCTTGGCCATTCTGATGGGTGTGAGGAGAAATCTCAGGGTCGTTTTGATTTGCATTTCCCTGATGGCTAATGAGGTTGAGCATTTCTTTAAGTGTTTCTCTGCCATTCGATATTCCTCTATGGAGAATTCTCTGTTTAGCTCTGTTCCCCATTTTTTAACTGGATTACTTGGTTTGTAGCTTTTCATCTTCTTTAGTTCTTTGTATATACTGGATATTAGCCCTCTGTCAGATAAAGGCTTGGTGAAGATTCTTTCCCAATCTGTAGGCATTCATTTTGTTTTGATGTCGGTCTCCTTTGCTTTACAGAAGCTTTTCAGTTTCATGAGGTCCCATTGATTCTTATTATAATTTTCTCCACCCATGTTTTTTTGAGATCCCTTCCTGTTTTCTCTCCCATCTGAAACCAAATCATTTCTGATTTAGCAAAAAAACATGTATCTAAAAATAATAAATAATAAGAAGAAATAACACAAACATAAAAATAAGAGTAGGACAAAAGAAATGAACAAAAGATAAATAGCCAAACCAAAAGACCCAAGAAAAATATATAAACAAAGAAACATACATGTTCTCACACACAAGAATACCATTAAAAACACAAAACTGAAAGCCATAATATGTATGTCATGGACTTGTAACACAAACAGTAAATATTTCCACAAAATAAATGAATAAATTCTATGACTAAATGTTGTTATACAAAGAAACTCCAAAGATGCTGTTGAGTTCATGTTTTATTTATCATCTATTCCTGGGCTTGTTGCTTACCCTTAAAAGATTGGTAGGATTAACATAGTTAAAATGTCCTTCTTAAAAGCAGTCTATAGATTCAATGCAATTCACATCAAAATACCAACACAATTCTTTATAGACCTTTTAAAAAACAATTTTCAACTTCACATTTGTAAAAACAAACAAAGAAAAAATACCACAATAGGTGAAACAATTTTATACAAGCAAAGAATTTCTGGTGGTATCACCATCCCTGACTTCAAGCTGTACTATGGAGCAATAGTAATATGTGAGTACTGCATGGTACTCACATAGACATAGACTGGTTGATCATGTAATCATATCAAAGACCCAGAAAGAAAGCACACACCTTTGGACACCTGATGTTTGACAAAGAAGCCAAAACCATACAATGTTAAAAAGATCGGAGCATTGTCAGCAAATGGTGCTAGTGTAACTGGATGTCAATTTGTAGAAAAATGCAAATAGATCCATATTTGGCACCTTGCACAAAACTCAAATCCCAGTAGCTCAAAGACCTCAACAAAAAGCCAGAAACAATAATCTATTAGAAGAGATCATGGGAATCAGCCTTGAGTTCATTGGTACAGGAGACAACTTCCTGAACACCTCAGGTTCTAAGACCAAAAATTAACAAATGGGACCACATGAAAATGAAAATCTACTTTAAGGCAAAGAACACTGTCAACAGAATAAAATGGCAGCTTACAGATCAGGAAAAATCCTTCACCAACCCTACATATGACAAGAGCTAATATCCAAAATATATAAAGAACTCAAGGAATTAGACACCATCAAACCGAATAATCCAATTAAAAAAAATGGGGTATAGAGCTAAACAGAATTCACAGCAAAGGAATCTCAAATGACTGAGAAGCACTGAAAGAAATGCTCAATCTCCAAGGCCATCTGAGAAATGCAAATCAAGAGGACCCTGAGATTCCATCGCAAAACCAGCAGAATGACTAAGATCAAAAAGTCAAGTTATAGCACATGCTGGCAAGGATGTAGAGAAAGTGGTATACTCCTTCACTGCTGGTGGGAGTGCAAACTTGTGCAAATACTTTATAAATCAATCTGGTGCTCTCAGAAAATTGGTAATAACCCTACCTCAAGAAGCAGCTATACCACTCCTGGGCATATACCCAAAAGATGACCCCCACACAGAAGGACACTTGCTCAACTACGTTCACAGTGGTTTTATTTGTAATAGCCAGAAACTGTAAATAACCCACATATCCCTCAACTTAATAATGGATACAGAAATTGTGATACATCTATGCAATGGAATACTACTCACCTATTAAAAACAAAGAAATTGTGAAATTTGCAGGCAATTAGATGGAACTGGAAAAGACCACCCTGAGTGAGGTAACCCGAACCCCAAAATACACATATGCTATATACTCAATTATAAGTGGATATTAATCTTACAGTACAGAAAAGCAATATAATTCACAGACCAAAAGAAGCTAATAACAATGAAGGCTCAGGGGAGGGTGCTTGACTTTCACACAAAACGGGAAATAGAATAGGCAATGGGAGTAGTTGAAGAGACAGAACAGGAGAGGGAGTATAGTTGGAAACTAGAGTGGTTAGCCGATATGTGGAGAGTGGTGGCAGGAGGACAAAGGCTTGCAGAGAGAACATACACCATGGGAGGAGTCATTTCTGAGTCAAGCTGGAGACCTACAACAGCGCAGACTCCAGGGAGGATATGGGAGTTACTCTAGCTGAGACCCAGAGTAGCAAGGGTCATGGAGACTGAAGATGCTACGCTCCTAGGAGACAGGACTCCTATTGGACTGTTCCTGCCGTGGACTCTGATACATGCTTTTCAATCACTTCCCTCTGGTGGGGCCGCCTTGCCAGGCCATTGTGGAAGAGGAGGTGATCAGTCCTGAGGCAACTTCAAGTGCTGGAATGGGTTATTGAGGGTGGGAGCTTTCCGAGTGCTAGTGGAGGAGGCCAGGGGAAGAGGAGGGGAGGGTGAGACCAGGAGGAGAGGAGGTTTGAGGCTACGACTGGGATGTACATGGAACAGCTAAATAAAGTAAAAAAAAAAAAAAAAAAAAAAAAAGAATGGCTTGTGTCAGTAGCGAGATGACATTACTTACACTCTTTTTTTTTTTAATTTGGAAACTTGGCAGAGTGCTCTATAAACAATAAATTTAAAAAATTCTTTAAGACCATTTGCAGAATTTGATATGTTGATAAGTTTCTACCATTGATTAAATCTCTCTTCCTAAATTCCATATTATATTACTTATTTCTACTTTAGATGCCTTGTGTTTCTTGTCCTTCTGTATTTTTTTAATCTGAAACTTCCAATGTGAGTATGGCTCTAGGTCTCTGTCCTCTCACATAAACATTCTCCCTAGTTAACCATTTCATGTTTTCTTCCCTATTTATATATGAATTCATATATATAACAAGCAGCTATTGATGCAGGCATCATTTCCTTTATAGTGTTGCATGTTTGATTTTATTCAAGTCCTCCCCATTTATTGCCTTAGGTACCTCTGTTATCTCTAAGACTCAGCATTTTGCTAACTATGCTACAAAATATTTTCTTGTTAGTCTGTCCATAATAATTAAAAGAAGCTATTTTCCCTCTCTTTGAGGGTTTTGTGTGCTTTTCCTGTTGCTTTCTACTCAATACTCTACTGTTTTCTGTTCTCCTATGTAATAATTGTGTATAGACACCATAGGTGAGGATGTTCAAACCCAAAGACAACTTAGACTTTGGGTCCCTATTAAACTCAATTAATATGACTTGTCTGCTCTTACAAATTTTTCAGCTCTGTAAACTCTTGCTTTTCAGAACTATCTTGAGTAAATTTTCAGTTTTAATTACAAAAAAAAAGTAGGCAATGAATTTAAGATACTATTCATCTTGAAATTTTGAAAATTTACCAAAAATTTTGATTGTTGATTTATATGTAATATAAAAGTAATTGTATACTTTTAACTTCAGTTTGATGTAAGTATCATTAACATGGTTCAAATGAGAAAACTAAATATAGAATCAAACTTACTAATGTCTCCACTGGACAATGAAGAAAAGAGTTTTAAACATTTTCAGAACTAAACTCAAAAGTTCAGTCTTTTAGATTCTACCTCACCCAGTAAGTCATGTTCTTCTCATTTCTTCTACACTTTTAGCCTTAGCAAAATTTTCTTTCTTCATTTAACCCTGCTGCAAGAGTTTTATAATTATTTCTTGAACTGAATATTACTTTTGAGGAAGTAAAGGTTTTTGCCACAAAGATGCTGGAAGGAAAAGAAGGTTAATTAAGAATGAGTCACAAGGTGTCTGTGTTTTGTCTATCACCTATATTAGTTGGCAAAATGCATTTTTCTCATTTCTGACTACCTGTTAGAATCAGCCTGCAAAGTTTATGAAAAAGAGAAACCACGTAGTCAAGAAGCATTCAAAGGCTTTTCCAAAAATCTATATGACTAGATTGTAGAAAAGGATCAGATTTGGCGAAAAGAAAACTGAATTGCAAGTACAGGTTCGTGTTTGATATTAGGAACACAGTTTTCATCACTTTCCAGAGGTGACTATGTGTAGCGTGTGGGAAATATAAATGAGCAACCTATAAAGTACTGTAGACTAACAATGTGGAAATGAACAGCTTGCAATCCCACAATATTGATGAGAAAATAAGATATGTTCAAAATCTCTTGATATAGCTTTGCTGGTATGGAACTTTAAAAATGTAAACAATGATGCTGTAATAAACAATAAAATTGTGAAAATGTTTCACAATTAAAAACTGTTAAATGCCTCTATGTCATCATATATAACAATGAGTATTTATCAAATTGCACAAAAGTAAAGTCCAAGTGGATCAAAGACCTCAAAATAAAACCAGACACACTAAATCTGTTAGAAGAAAAAGTAGGGAAGAGCCTTGATCTCATTGGCACAGGAGATAACTTACTGAACAGAACACCAACAGCACAGGCCCTAAGATCAACAATCAATAAATGGGACCTCATGAAACTGAAAAGCTTCTGTAAAACAAAGGGCACTGTCAACAGAAAAAAAAATGACAGTCTAGACTGGGAAAGGATCTTTACCACCCCTACATCAGACAGAAGGCTAATATCCAGAATATATAAAAGAATTAAAGAAGATAAACACCAACAAACTAAGTAATTCAATTAAAAAATTGGATACAGAGCAAAACAGAGAATTCTCTACAGAAGAATATTGAATGGCAGAGAAACACTTAAAGACATGCTCAATGTCCTTAGTCATCAGGGAAATGCAAATTAAAATAACCCTGAGATTCCACATCATTACCATCAGAAAAGCTAAGATCAGAACCTCAAGAGAGGACACATGCTGGAGAGGTTGTGGAGAAAGGGGAACCTTCTACCATTGCTGGGAATGTAACCTTGTGCAGCCACTTGGGAAATCAATTGGCACTTTCTCAGAGAATCAGGAATAGTGCTACCTCAAAATCCAGCTATAGCCAGTTCTGATGAGACCTGATAGGCTAGGGTCAGGTAGAAGGGGAGGAGGAGCTCCCCAATCTGTGGACATGGAGAGGGGCATGGAAGGAGATGAGGGAGGAAGGGTAGGATTGGGAGGGAATGAAAGAGGGGGCTACAGCTGGGATAAAAAGTGAATAAACTGTAATTAATATAAAAATAAAAAAAATTATTAAAAAATCCAGCTATACCACTCCTACGCATAGACCCAAAAGATGCCCCACCATTCAATAAGGACATTTGCTCAACTATACTTATAGCAGCTTTATTCATAATAGCCAGAATCTGGAAACAACCTAGATGTCCCTCAACAGAAGAATGGATACAGAGAATGTGGTACATTTACACAATGGAATACTACTCAGCAATTAAAAACAAGGAAATCATGAAATTTGCATGCAAATGGACAGAATTAGAAATGGACATCTTGAGTGTGGTATCCCAGAAGCAGAAAGACACAAATTGTATATACTCACTTCCAAGTTGATATCAACTGAGGATCATGCATGGAGAGGTCCTAGACAACCTAGTCAGTTATTGCCCATGGGCAGCCCAGTCTCCATTGGGGTTTCCTAGTAAGGGGAACAGGGTCTGTTTCTCACATGAACTCAATGGCCAGCTCTTTGATCACCTCCCCCTAGAGGGTGCAGCCTTGCCAAGCCACAGAGGAAGATGATGCTTCCAGTCCAGATGAGATCTGATAGGCTAAGGTCACATAGTAAGGGAGGAGATCCTCTCCTATCAGTGGACTGGGGGAAAGGTTTAGGGGGAGAAGAGGAAGAGTGAGAGGACTAGGAGGAGACAAGGGAGGGGGCTACAGCCTGGATACAAAGTAAATAAATTGTATTATATACATACATATATACATTCATACATACAAAATTACTGCAAATTGACTTTCTATATTACCTTATGTGTTTCTGGGCTGTATAAGTTTGGCTCATTTCAGTCATTATCTTTTCATGTGCTCACTAGTAAGAAGCTGCATTGTACCATTAAAAAACAAAATTGTCTGAAGAAAAATTAAAACGCTCTAGGCAATAGAATATTGACCATATAATTTTGCAAAATTCATTATAAACAAATTGAATGGTAAATTGTTATGTTTACTTATACCACAGTTGTGTGTTTTCAATATGAATCTTATTAAAGCTTTTTATATAATCAGTAATTGGTTGGAAATATGACAAAAAAGAAAATTTACAGAAATATAAGAAATATATAATATTTAGAAGTTATATGCAATTTCTTTCATACTCTGTCATATTTTTAGGATCCTAAAGTAAACTTACTGAAATGGAACAATAAGATAGAATGTCATGTTTCCTTCCCTTGGACATTTTAAACAGCAGGAGGTATTCAGAGACTGTCAAGCACTTTTGCAGCTACTGAATATCAAAAAAGTTTATCATTTAAAGAGAATTTTGTTTATCAAGACTTAGCCTAAAACTTCTGAAGCTACTTACTTTTTTTTTCCATACACATCTGAATTTAGTACCTTTCTTAGTTGCCTGTACTTTTAAAAATTGGCCTGGCAGATCATTTAATGCTGAGTAGGATCTTCCTCCGTATCTGAGGCCTATCTTCATGTTCTCATCGTAACCACTTCTAACATGCAGTAGTAGACCTAAGGAGACTGAAATGAACTCAAAAGGAAAAAGCGTCTGTGTCTTTCTGCTTCTAGGATACCTCACTCAGAATGATCTTTTCTAGATCCCACCATTTGCCTGCAAATTTCATGATTTCCTTGTTTTTAATTGCTGAGTAGTATTCCATTGTGTAAAAGTACCACAATGTCTGTATCCATTCCTCAGCTGAGGGACATCTGGGTTGTTTCCAGGTTCTGGCTATTACGAATAAAACTGTTACATACATACTAGACCTATAAGATAGGATAAACACACAGAGATCTGTTCACCTAAAGAAGATAAACAAGAAAGAGGACCCAGGGTAAGATGATCAATTCTCACTTAAAAGACAAATGGGATGGATATTTGATGTAGGAGAAAACAAGTAAAAGGGCAGGACCCTACCATAGAGAGTGTCTGAAAGACTCTACCTAGCAGTGCATCAAAGCAGATACTGAGACTCATAACCAAAACTTTGGCAGAGTGCAGGGAATCATATGAAAGAAGGGGGAGTTAGTATGACTTGGAGAGGACAGGAGCTCCACAAGGACCAAATACATATGGGCACAGGGGACTTTTATGAGACTGTATCTCCAACCAAGGACCATGTATGGTTATAACCTATAACCTCTGCTCGGATGTAGCCCATGGTAGCTCTGTATCCAAATGGGTACCCTAGTAAGTGAAACAGAGATTATTTCTGACATGAACTCAATGGCGGGCTCTTTGATCTCTCCCCCACCTGAAGAAGGAGCAGCCCTGCTAGGCCACAGAGGAGGACTTTGCACCCAGTCCTGAAGATACATGATAAGCTAGGGTCATACGAAAGGGGAGGAAGACCTCCCCTATCAGTGGACTTGGAAAGGGGCAGTGAGGAGATGAGGGAGAGAGGGTGGAATTGGGAGGAAATGAGGGAGAGGGATACGGCTGGGATACAAAGTTAATAAACTGTAACTAGTATTAAAAAAATAAGAACTTAATAAAAATAAGAATTACCCTACCCCCCAAAAAAACAAAAGGAAATAACATTTTCCTCATTAATTGAAGAAATCTGCATAGTGATTGATTTTGTTTGAATGCAATTCAGCTATTATCCTGAAAGTTTTAGGCATCTCATCAATTAAAGCATAGAAAATATAAATCTAGCAATATGCTGTCTGTCGGTCATTTAGGATTTTGCTGATGTAAAATGACCTAATGATAAATACATGAAAGACTTTACTCTGAAAGACAGCTCAGTCTAGAATTTCAGGATTAACTCGTGTAACACTTACAAGTGAATTAACCATTTTCATTTTGCAGAATTTCTTCCTCTATAAACTGATAGGATTGGTTTGAATGACCAGTAGAGCTGTTCCTAAAAGGTGGCCATCTTAGCATGCAAGAAAAGTACATTTGAGATGCACTAGTGAGATATATATTTATCTGGAGTTAATAGGATATCATCAGTTGGTACTGATCTTTTAAAAATATCTAATAATACAGAATTATATTTTTGAGTGAACTTTAGCACAATGTAAACTAGTAATTTTGTTCTATTCAGAATAATTATGTTTTCATTATGGTCATATTTTGAATAAAACATCAATAGTACATCAATACTCCAATATATATGTATATATAACTAATAAAATATTAAAAGTGTATATTAAAATTTCCATAAAATTCTGCATGGGAATTTGGGTTGCTTTTTAAATGAATTATTTAAATGCTATAAATCATGGTTTTCATTAATCAAATTGAATTTTATATAGAAATGGAAAATTTGTAATCCTGGTGGAAGTTTGCTTGATAGAGTAAATTTGAATGAATAATTATATTGTTGTACATCAGTACTTTAATTATATTTTATTAACAATGTTTTTCTGGTTGGATGTTAATGGCATCCACAAATTTATAAATTATCAGGAAGAGAAAGAACGTATTTATATCTGTGAACAGTCATCTTTAGATGTGAACATCTGGGCAGTATTGCTCATGGTTAACTCTACTGAGATAATTCCAGAAAACAAATAGTTCTGGCAACATTGGTATGAAAGAAATTAACGCATGCGATATTTTGCTCCTTCTTCTGTATGGAATGGATAGTGCCATCAAGGGAATCCATTTGTTAAAATCCTAAGACAAGAATTGAAAGTAAAGCAATGCTGGCACCAATTGTTAATGCTGGATTTTCCAACAACATTCAAGATATTAGTTGAATTGAATGAAGGTTTTAACATTATTACAAATTGGATATCTTGTTCATCCTCCTTAGATTTGTTGACTGAAAAGGGCTTATCAAACAGCAAATATAAATCATACAATTTGAAGATTCCTCCTATCTAGGAGCCCTTTTTCGTTCTTTCTCTAATACCAAATTGATGCTACCTTCTGTATTTCTAGCATATACTATTTTGTGATGTGTGTGTGTGGTCTATGTGTGTGCATATATACACCTGTGTATAGGTACATATGTGTTTCTGGATGAACATTTACAAGTTCAGGTGTGTGCAAACTAGTGAAGAGGCTGTCTGGAATCTTCTTTATTGCCTTTCCTTCTTATCCACCGAGGCAGTCTCTGAATTGAATGCAGAGTTCACAGATGTTCCTCAGCTAGCCTTCCAGCCTGCTCCAAGGATCCCACCTGTGCCTTCTAAGCCCCAGATTTACAAATGGGTTACCAATGTGCACCAAACAATTTCAGGAATGCCGGGAATCTGAATTAAAGTCTTCAGGCTCCATGCTGCCTATTTATCCAGTGAATCCCACACATCATTTTTAAGGAAAAAACAAGTATACGTAAAGTTAACTATATCAGTTTCATCACCATCACAGAGGCGATTGTTGGTAATATTTGAGAAGTAAATGAGTTTTCTTGTTTATATGCATTTTTTTTTACATTTTCTCCACTAATTTACCTTTAACTACATTTTCATTAATTACACACTGTGTACAAAGCACTTTTTTCAATAATTTCAATACCTCAAATAAACTAGAAATTGTAAGAAACACCAACCCCCAAAGCCCTGAAGAATTGCAAGAATCATTTTCAGAAGTTATGTTTCAGAAGTATTTCAGAAGTTCAGAAATTATGAAACCAATCACCTAGTCAACTAATGACTGAAAGAAGCAAATCGCAGTATCTTAGCCAACCGGACATTCTCTGTGTATTATATTTCAGTTATTTTCCCCTCTTGGAACAATAATTGCTTTACCACAACAAATCATCACTAAACCATGAGAGCTGGCTCCATTAGCATTGCCCTTATTGTCATATCATTAGATGACAAACTAAACCTCATTAACCTTCAAAGTTAGCTTCACCCTATTTCTCTCTTGTGTTGTTTCTTTTGTTTCCCTTTGTTTCTCTTTTTATTTCCTTTTCCCTTCTAAAAGTATTTGGCTCAGATTATACAGTTTACTAGCAAAATGATGTTAGAACACAAAGAAGCAATCATTCCTTGCTTACTTTCTTTCCTTTGCTGGAAGAGATGTCGACATGTGACTAAAGATGCAAATCCCATGTATGTGTAGAGCAAGGGTGAATTTTGTGAAGCGTTCATTTAACTATCACACTGTGTATATGAAGCTATATAAGCTGATCAGATTATTTAATATTTACATTTAATTTTAATAAATCCTAATGGATTGATGAAGCTAATGTATCAAATGAAATTAAAAATAACTTTGAAATATGTTAGACCCTTTCTTTTCTGGACTTTCACATAACTAAGGATGTGATCCATGATTTCAATTAAAAAGTGCAGTTAATTATAGTGATGCTCAGAATATGTGTATATTAATGTTTATATTATTAGCTGCTTTATGAGTAACTTAATGTTAAAAACCTAGACAAAAGTATGAAGAATAAAAACATTGAAGGTTGAAAAGTGTTTATAAGTTCTGAAAAAAGATATAAATATCTACATGGAAAAAGTCAGGTAACCTTATGAGCTGGTTTTCAACTTTATTTATTTGTTTGTTTATTTATTTATTTATTACAATTTATTTACTTCATTTCCATCTGTAGCCAGTGCTTCATCTCCTCCAAGTCCCACCTACCCTCCCTCTTTTCCCCCTATCTCCCTTCCCTACTCCACTGATAGGGGAGGCCCTCCTCCCCTTCTATTTAACCCTAACGTAAGTTTTTTTGAAGTTGTAGGAAAATATGAAATTATGGTTACTGCGTAAGTTTAAGAAACACTCTCCCATCCCACTAAAAATATTAAGTTAAAAACTTGACTTTTAATAACACTCACTGTGCAATGGAAAATAAATGGACAAATACAAAGAATAAATTATTAGAGATTTATCAAGTATCTTTTCATATTCCCGTAATCTCTACTCATTGTTTCATTTCAGTGCTGTCAATTATCTGGTGGATATATTTTCTGAGCTGTAATGTTTGTGGTATTTGGACAAGTGAATACTAGACTGATTCAGATTTACACTTTTTATACTCTCACCCAGCAGAAATGGTCATGACTGTCTCTTGTTATTAGCACCTGTGGGTAGATACTATTGGCTGTATGCAGTATTGAGAAGTGGTTCTGTACAAAGGGAAATGTAAAATTAAAACTTGAGTGATTAAATGATTAAACTATGTTTCCAGGCAGGCAAGATAGAATGAGTCATTCGGCTTTAAAAACTAATCTTTTTGTATTTTTAATTATTTTTATTTATTACAATTTGTTCATATTGTATCTCAGTTGTAGCTCCCTCTCTCAACCCCTCCCAATTCCACCTTTCCTCCCTCTTCTTCTTCCATTCCCCTCCCCAAGTCCACTGATAGTGGCAGTCCTCCTTTCCTTCCTTAATGTACTTAAAGGCAAGGAAAAACAGCATGAATACAGGGATGCATACAGCATATATTAATAATGTGATTTTTTAAAAAAATTTGAAGTTGTATATTATTTGTAAACTTATACTAGAAAAAAACACCAAGGAAAAATAATATGAAAAAATATGTCACACAGAAAACCAACAAGTATTTCTATAGTTGTTTAATTAGAACCAAATCAATGTGGTGTGTACACTTTCTGTTATAGGAAAAAAAAATGAAAAATTCTTGACAATGAGGTGATTTTTCCAGTGATGGAAAGATGATGTTGTCCTAGATGCTTACCAATAAAACTATCTCTTTGCAGAAGTCAAAAGACAGAAGAATTCCATCAGTGTTATAATTGATACAAAGTAAAACAAATTATGGATAGAATAAAATTTAAGGTGGGAAAATGTTAGTATATTCGAGACTTAAAACAGAGTAGCTCTATAAAAGCACAAATCAGAGGATTCCCACTGCAACACTTCTTCTTAACTTACAGTGAGAATTATAGCCAATTCAATAAGACAAAAAAAAATAGAAATAGGGATGAACATTTTAAGTAATATATGAAAGCCATGTCTTCTATTCCAGTATTATATGTGCTAAAGAATTCTATCCGCCAATTTAAAAATGGAAGGGATCTCAATTTATTTATATACAAAGGCTGAGATATATATATCACTACTATTTACAAATATTTCAGAATGATATAAAAAATAAAGTATCCCTAGAGAATAATGCAGCCACTCCTGATGAGACCTAACAGACTAGGATCAGAAGTAAGAAAAAGAAATGCTCCCCTACTAGTGGACTTGGGGAGGGGCATGCGTGGAGAAGGGGGAGGAGGGGAAGGATTGGGAGGGAAGGAGGGAGGGAACTAGAGAGGGGATACAAGTAAAAAAAGGTGTAACTAAAAATAAAATAAAAAATTAAAAAAAAGAGAATAAAAAATTAAACCTGGAAAATAACATTAAAATTGTGTGTGTATAAATTATATTTCATAATTTGAAGTCCTACACATGTGGCTGATAAAGGCATGTCCAGGTGACACCTGACTGTGGCACAGGCTCTGAAGGGCTGGCATAAGGAAACCTTAACAGAAAACGTACTGTTGTTCTCCACATGTCAGTTTTCCATGATCAAGTCATGCTCTCACTGTTTCCTTAATCCCTCAGGTCAGCACTTCACGTAGGGCCTGTGCTCATCTATGTTTCAAAGGAAAGTATAATAAATTCTGATCATGGAAAAGGAATGAGAAACAAAAGTGCATTAAAGAGTAATCTGTCTCTTCCTAATGTAGCAGATTTTATCTTCCGACTTTTCAGCCTGTTCGGGATCCAGTCAAGGTTGGTGCTGGAGAAGTGGAAGCCTGGTGCCGGGAGGCAATCCACAATTAAGAGCAGCAGTAGCATACGCGAGGCACTGGAGACACTGGGTCAGAGTTCTCCTTGTTAGAAAAAGATATTCAGATGTAGAAAGAAAGAAAACAAAAAAACAGAGCCTAGGTGTTTAGACTGAAAATGTACTTATAGCTGCAACACACACTCTCCTTAAGAAATAAATGTAAAGATATAGAATTAATAAAAATCTCTCTCTCTCTTTCTTCCATGTACATAGAAGTAATGACCACCTAAGATGATGAGTTTTAAGCAGCAGAAATTGATTTTAAGTATCATTTTCTGTTTTCTTTCTCAACGTTTGATGTCATTATCAAAATATTAAACAAATAAATCAAAGGTCACTGGACAAAGAATTGACATGAGGTTGAAGAAAAGAAATGCAAGAGTAATGTGCCACATCTAAAGAAGCTATGAGCATGTAACAAGATCCCTGAACCGTCCATAATGGGCTGCTCCTTAGGTAAACTGAGGCAAATGTGGCTATGAAATGAAAATTGAACAATCAGCTAACTTTCAATGAATCAAATATACATTTAGGAGTCCAGACTAATGCAAACAAGTCAGTATATGAATAAATTGGAAGAAAAACAACCCAATCCCCTTCCTTAGAATAAAACAGCTAAAATACTTAGAAGAAATTATGGTTATAGAATGTCATTAGCTATCTGCCATTACTTTCCTGTGTGATGCAGGAAAAACTCAAGAATGGCTACAGAACCTGGTAGTTTGGGATGTGGTAAGAAGAAAAGAAGGATTGCACTTAAAAACTAGTCAATTAGGTTTCATCAAGAGTGGCTGCATTGTCTTCCTCTGTGGCCTGGTAAGGCTGCTTCCCCCTCAGGGGGAGGTGATCAAAGAGCAGGCCAATCAATTCATGTCAGAGACAGTCCCTGTTCCCATTACTATGGAACCCACTTGGACACTGAACTGCCATGGGCTACACTATCAGTGGACTTGGGGAGGGACATGCATGAAGAAGGGGGAGGAAGAGAGGGATTGGGAGGGGAGGAAGGAGGGAGCTACAGGGGGGAATACAAAGTGAATAAACTGTAATTAATAAAAAATATTAAAGAAATTGACTAACATTTAAAAGGCAAAATATATTTCAATATAAATTCATATTATACACTTAGTATTAGTTTTCCTATTGTAGACTTTTCTACTGAGGATATATTAACTTTTCCAAATATATTTAGACATTAATATATTTTATCTTGGAAACTTTTGAGTGGAAAGAGTACAAGAAAAATTATTTCATTACTTTTAAAAATCATTTCTATTTTTATTAAAAAAAAACTATAATAGGGTTTGATTTGAAGTATCTCTCCACATAGAAGTTATCAAGTCAACAAATAGTTAAATGCCTTGTAGTTTTGACTAGTTATCAAAGTTACAGCAAATACATTGGAAAAAAAATTGATCCAACTGAAAAATAGAGACAGGATATCTTGTCTCATCCAAGATTCTGAAATAGGAATAAATACAAATATTAGAGACAACTCATAACAAATTGGTTGGGGATATAGAATGTTCTGGTTTAAGAGGTTACTTTGTAGTTAGGTAGGAGAATGTCTACCTCTCACTGATAAGAATGATAAGGAATTGCTCATTATAAGATTAAAGGCTTATGGAGAAAATATAATAAAACATTAACATTCAGGTGTCTGAATGTTAATTCAGGCATTCTTTTTACTATTTCAGAAACTCGTCTCTGCATAATATCAATTTAAAGTAACAAATGATATATGTTTAAAATATAGGATTAGCGAAAGAAAAGTTAGAGGAAATGAGTGAGAATAATAAAAATAACTGATATGGTTTCTATAATAAGGTGAATTACTACTTACTGTGATCACGTGATTATATTGAGGCAGATAAGACAGAAGAAGGAGATGCAAATCAAAACTACCCTGACCCTGAAATTTCACCATATACCCATCACAATGGCTAAGATCAAAATCACAAGTGACAAAAAATGCTGGAGAGGTTGTCGAGAAAGGAGATCCCTCCTCCATTGCTGGTGGGAATGTAAACTTGTACAACAAGTTTGGAAATCAATCTGGCATTTTCTCAGACAATTAGGAATAGTTCTTCCTCAAGATCCAGCTATATCACTCCTAGGCATGTATCCAGAAGATACTCAAGTACACAACAAGGACATTTGTTCAACCATGTTAGTAGTAGCTTTATTTGTAATATCCAGAACCTAGAAACAACCCAGATGCCCATCAAAGGTAGAATGGATACAGAAACTGTGGTATATTTACACAATGGAATATTACTTAACAATTAAAAACAAGGAAATCATGAAATTTGCAGGCAAATGGTGGGATCTAGAAAAGATCATCCTGAGTGAGATATCCCAGAAGCAGAAAGACACACATGGTATATGCTCACTTACAAGTGGATACTAGACCTATATGATAGGATAAACATACCAAAATCTGTACACCCAAGGAAGTTAAACAAGAAGGATGACCCTGGGTAAGATTATCAATCCTCACCTAGAAAGAAAAATGAGATGGACATTGGAAGTAGGATAAAACAAGAAACAGGACAGGAGCCTACCATGGAGGACCTCTGGAAGACTGTACCAACCACTGTATCAAAGTAGATGCTGAGACTCATAACCAAATCATGGGCAGAGTGCAGGGAATCATTTGAAAGTAGGGGGAGTAGTAAGACCTTGAAAGGACAGGAGTGCCACAAGGACCAAATATATCTGGGCACAGAGGTCTTTTCTGAGACTGATTCTCCAACCAAGGACCATGTGTGGATATAACTTAGAACCCCTGCTCAGATATAGCCCATGGCAGCTCAGCATCCAAGTGGGTACCCTAGTAAGTGGAACAGGGACTTTCTCTGACATGAGCTCAGTGGAGGGCTCTTTGGCCTCACCTCCCCACTTTCTTCATGGAGAAGGATCCTTGCTAGGCCACCAAGGAGGACATTCCAGCTAGTCCTGATGAGACCTGATAAACTAAGGTCAGATGGAAGAGGAGGAGGACCACCCATATCAGTGGACTTAGAGAGGAGCAGGGAGGAGATGAGGGAGGGAGGGTGGTATTGGGAGGGAATGAGGAAGGGGGCTATAGCTGGGACACAAAGTAAATAACCTGTAATTAATATAAAAAGTAATAAAAATAAAAGAAGAAAAAATTGAAAGATGCATGAGCTGATAAAAATTCTACACTTATTTTAGCTATATTTCTCATTTTTGTGATGAAATACCTCTGAAAAGCAACTTAAAGAAGAATATATTGTGAATCATGATTTAAGAAAAGGTACAATCTAAAATGACAGTAAGCCTCATGAAAAGTATATAAGATGTATGATCAGAGTGGTCAAAGAGAGGAAGCAAAACCTGGTCAGCTAATGGAGCAGCTGCTGGTCACGAGTTAAGAACTAGAGTTGGCTAAGACAAGCTTCAAGTTTCTGAACGAGTGAGTGGGGAGAAAGCAACAACTCTAACTATTAAAGAAATGGGTAGAATTATAGAGTGACCTCTTTCTTGTTGCTAGGAAAAAAAAATTGATAAAGATCTTTTAAGCTCTCTATATAAGAAAGGAAACAATTTTTTTCAGCAGGGAAGGTGAGCAAGGCAGCTGGTCATATTGCATCTGCTGTCAGGAAGCAGAAAGCATAGACAGGAAGTGACGCCACGCCATAAAACATCAGTATCCAGGGAGACTCAAAGTTCCAAAGGTTTCATAACAGCTTTGTTCATTTTTAAACTCTATTTTATTTCATGTGTTTAGGTCTCTACCTCCCTTCCAACAACCTTTAACTCCAGGAAAGCGAGAGAAGGTTAGTGGGGAGAGGGGATGCTGAGGCCTTTGCTTGTCCTGGCTATTTGGGGTTGATAGATTGTTTTGGGGGCAAACACAGCAAGAATTCTCCTCTGTCCTTCTCCTCTAAGACAGTGCTCCAGCCACAAATCATCTCTCCTATGTGTCCCCAAACCATCACACCATCTGTCTCTCCTGGGCTCTCGTATTTGTATTGCTCAGAGTCCTAGACCACTGACCCTCTCCATAATAGCAGGCAAAGACCACGAGTACAGGACACTGTTATCAGCTGTGGACAAACTAAAGTCCATACTAAAATCCCATACTTGGAATTAAAATAAGAGTATATTTATATAACAAAACTGAGTTTTTAAAGAAACTAAAACCAAGTAAGCTTCATCCCAGGCATGCAGAGGTGGTTCAATATACAGAAATCAATCAATATAATGTACCACATAAACAATCTGAAGGAGAAAAACTACATGATCATCTCCTTAGATGCAGAAAAAGCATTTGACAAAATCCAATACTTATTCATGTGTCTTATTCATGGTCATAGAAAGATCAGGGATACAAGGCACATACCTAAACATAGTAAAGACACAGCAAGCCTATAACCAACTCAAACTAAACAAAAAGAAACTTAAATCAATCCTCCACTGAAATCAGGGAAAAGGCAAGACTGCCAACTCTCTCTGTATTCCTTCAACATAGTACTTGAAGTCCTCGCTAAAGCAATAAGACAACTAAAGGAGATCTAAGGGATAGAAATAAGAAAAAAGTCAAAGTATCACTATTTGCAGATGATATGATAGTATACATGAGTAACTCCAAAAATTCAATAAGAGAACTCCTTCACCTAATAAATAGCTTCAGCAAAGTGCCTGGATACAAAATTAATATATATATATATATATATATATATATATATATATATATAGTTAATAACCCTCATGTATACAAAAGACAAAAGGGCCAAGAAAAAAAATTAGGGAAACACCCTTCAGAATAGCCACTAATAACATAAAGAACCTTAGTGTGACTTTAACCAAGCAAGTGAAAGACCTGTTTGAAAAAAAAACTTCAAGTCTCTGAAGAAAGAAATAGAAAAAGATATCAGAAGATAGAAAGATCTCCTGTGCTCATGAGCTGGTAGGATTAACATAGTGAAAATGTCCACCCTGCCAAAAGCAATCTAAAGAATCAATGCATGGGAAATAGGAGAAAACAAGTAACAGGACAGAAGCCTACCACAGAAGGCACCTGAAAGACTCTACCTAGCAGTGTATCAAAGCAGATGCTGAGACCCATAACCAAACCTTTGGCAGAGTGTAAGGAATCATATGAAGGAAGGAGAAATTAATATATCCTAGAGGGGACAGGGAGCCCCACAAGGTCCAAACATATCTGTGCACAGGGGTCTTCTATGAGACTCTTTATCCAACCAAGGACCATGCATGGATATAACCTATAACCCCTGCTCAGACATAGCCCATGGTAGCTCATTATTCAAGTGGGTTCCTTAGTAAGGGGGACAGGAATTGTTTCTGACATGAACTCATGAGTTTCCCCTTCCCCCTGAGGGAGGAGCAGCCTTGCTAGGCCACAGATAAGGACATTGCAACCATCCTGAAGATACCTGACAAGCTAGAGCCAGATGGAAGGAGAGGAGGACACCCCCTCACAGTGGACTTGGAAGGAGGCAGGGAGGAGATGAGGGAGGGAAGGGAGGATTGGGAGGGAAAGAGAGAGAGGGCTACAGCTGGGATACAAGTGAATGTATAAAATTATTTAAAAATAAAAATATTTAAAAAAGAATCAATGCAATTCCCATCAAAATACCAACACAATTCTTTACAGAACTTGAAAGAATAATTCTCAATTTCATATGGAAAATCAAAAGAAATCCAGATTTGCTAAAATAATCCTGTACAACAACAAATCGTCTGTAGGTATCTCCATCCTTGATCTCAAGCTGTACTACTGAGCAATAATAATTAAAAACTGCATGGCACTGGCATAGAAACAGAATGGTGAATCAATGGAATTGAATAGAAGATCCAGAAATAAACCCACACACACAGAGATAGTTGGTTTTGACAAAAACCAAAACCATACAATGGAAAAAAGATGGCATCTTCAACAAATGCTGCTGAACTAACTGGATGTCTACAATGTAGAAAAATGAAAATAGATCCATATTTATCACCCTGCAAAAACAAAAACAAAAACAAAACAGAACAAAACAAACAAACAAAAAAACTAAAGTCGAAGTAGATCAAAGACCTCATTATAAAACCAGACACACAAAATCTGTTAGAAGAAAAAGTGAGGAAGAGCCTTAACCTCATTGGCACAATAGACAACTTATTGAACAGAACACCAACAGCACGAGCTCTAAGAACAACAATCAATAAATGGGACCACATGAAACTGAAAAGCTTCTGTAAAGCAAAGGACACTGTTGTCAGAACAAAATGACAGCCTACAGATTGGGAAAGGATCTTCACCAACCGTATATTCAACAGAGGGCTAATATCCAAAATATATAAATAATTTAATAAGTTAAACAACAACAAACCAAGTAGTCCAATTTTTAAAAATGGGGTACAAAGATAAACAGAATTCTCAATAAAGGAATATCAAATGTCAGAGAAACACTTAGAGAAATGTCCAACCTCCTTAGTCAACATGAAGATCAAATCACAACAACCCTGAGGTTTCACCGTACACCCATCAGAATGTTTAAGATCAAAACCTCAAGTGACAACACATGCTGAAGAGGATGTGGAGAAAAGGGAAGCCTCTTCCATTGCTGGTGGGTATGTAAACTTATACAACTACTTCAGAGGCAATCTGGTGCTTTCTCAGACAATTAGGAATAGTGCTTCCTCAAGGTCCAGCTATACCACTCCTAGGCATATATCCAAAATATGCTCAAGTATACAACAAGGACATTAGCTCAACCATGTTCATAGCAGATTTATTCGTAATAGCCTGAACCTAGAAGCAACCCAGATGTCTGTTAACTGAAGAATGGATACAGAAATTGTGGTACATTTATACAATGGAATACTACTCAGCAATTAAAAATAAAGAAATCATGAAAATTGTAGGCAAATGGTGGGAACTAGAAAAGAGCATCCTGAGTGAGGTATCCCAGAAGCTGAAAGATACACTTGGTACATACTCACTTATACATGAACATTAGAAATATAAGATAGGATAAGCATACTAAAATCTGTACACCTAAAGAAGCTAAGCAAGAAGGTGGACCCTGGGTAAGATGACGAATCCTCACTCAGAAAGGCAAACAGAATAGACATAAGAAGAGGGAGAAAACAGGCAACAGGACAGGAGCCTACCACAGAGGCCCTCTGAAAGACTCTACATAGCAGTGTATCAAAGCAGATGCGCAGACTCATAACCAAACCTTGGGCAGAGTGCAGTAAGAAAGATAAAAAATGGAAATAGAAAGACCTGAAGGCGAGAGGAGCTCCACAAGATTAACATAACCAAAAAATCTGGACACAGAGGTCTTTTCTGAGACTGACATTCCAACCAAGGACCATGCATGATGATAACCTAGAACCCCTGCACAGATGTAGCCCATGGCAGCTTAGTGTCCAAGTGGGTTCCCTAGTAATGGGAACAGGGACTGTCTCTGACATGAACTCAGTGGCTGGCTCTTTGATCACCTCCCCTTGAGGGGTTAGCAGCCTTACCAGTCCACAGAGGAAGACAATGCAGCCAGGCCTGATGAGACCTGATAGGCTAGAGTCAGAGGGAAGGGGAAGAGGATCTCCCCTATCAGTGGACTTGTGGAGGGTCATAGGAGGAGATGAGGGAAGTAGGGTGGGATTGGGACAGGACAAGGGAGGGAGCTTCAGCTGGGATACAAAGTGAATAAACTGTAATTAAAAAATAAATTAATTAAAAAAGAAACCTTCAGACTCTACTCATACCAATAATGAGGTCTGATTTAAAAGAAATAGGTGACACAATAACTCTGAGATACAAAAATACAGTTTAGAGTTCTGAAAAGGTTGCTATGGAAGCAAGGATACTGCAGTCTTCATGCTTTCAGTCCTTTTAGAAGGCTCTTTTATTTCTTGCTCCTTAGATCATGTTTGGGTGTTTTTCCTCTAACATCTCATTGCAAAGAGTTAATGAGAGAATGTAGTAGGCAAACAGTTTTAAACACTCAATTGTTTTTTTTTTTTCTTTTTTTTTTCTTTTTTTTATCAGTTACATTTTATTAACTCTGTATCCCAGCCATGTCCCGATCCCTCATTCCCTCCCAGTCCCTCCCTCCCTCCCTCCCTCCCTCATCTCCACCATGCCCCTTTCCAAGTCCACTGATAGGGGGGACCTCCTCCCCATTCATCTGATCCTGTTTTATCAGGTATCTTCAGGACTGGCTGCAAAGCCCTCCTCTGTGGCCTAACAGGACTGCTCCTCCCTTCAGGGGTGGGGAGACCAAAGAGCCAGTCATTGAGTTCCTGTTAGAAATAGTCCCTGTTCCCCTCACTTTGGGAAACCAATTGGTTACTGAGCTACCACAGGCTACATCTGAGTGGAGGTTCTAGGTTATATCCATACATGGTCCTTGGTTGAATGTCAGTCTCAGAAAAGACCCTGTGCCCAGATATATTTGGTCCTTGTGGAGCTCCTATCCTTTCCCCATCAGACTAACTCACCTTCTTTCTTATGATTCCCTGTACTCTGCCAAAGGGTTGGTCATGAGTCTTTGCTTTGAAAACACTGCTAGTTAGAGTCTTTCAGATGCGCTCAGTAGACTCCTGTCATACGTTCAATGCACATCCCATCTGTCTTTCTAAATGAAGATTGATCATCTTACCCCATGTCCGCTCAATTGATTATCTTTTTTAGGTGTATAGATTTCATTATGTTTATCATATCTTATAGGTCTATATAAGTGAGTATATCCCATGTTTGTCTTTCTCCTTCTGGGATATTTCACTCAGAATGATCTTTTCTAGATCCCACCATTTGCCTGCAAATTTCATGATTTCCTCCTTTTTGATTGCTGAGTAGTATTCCATTGTATAAAAATACCACAATTTCTGTACCCATTCCACCGTTGATGGACATCTGGGTTGTTTCCAGGTTCTGGCTATTACAAATAGAGCTGCTATAAACATGGTTGAGCAAGTGTCCTTTTTGTGTACTTGAACAAACTTTGGGTATATACCTAGCAGTGGTATAGCTGGGTCTGGAGGAAGCACTATTCCTATTTGTCTTAGAAAGCGCCAGATAGCTTTCCAGAGTGGTTGTACCAGTTTACATTCCCACCAGCAGTGGAGGAGGGTTCCCCTTTCTCCACAACCTCTCCAGCATGTGTTATCGCTTGAGTTTTTCATCTTGGCCATTCTGATGGGTGTAAGGTGATATCTCAGGGTCGTTTTGATTTGCATTTCCCTGATGGCTAATGAGGATGAGCATTTCTTTAAGTGTTTTTCTGCCATTCGATATTCCTCTGTCGAGAATTCTCTGTTTAGCTCTGTTCCCCATTTTTTAATTGGATTACTTGGTTTGCTGCTTTTCAGCTTCTTTAGTTCTTTGTATATACTGGATATTAGTCCTCTGTCAGATAAAGGGTTAGTGAAGATTCTTTCCCAATCTGTAGGCAGTCGTTTTGTTTTGATGACGGTATCCTTTGCTTTACAGAAACTTTTCAGTTTCATGAGGTCCCATTTATTGATTGTTGCTCTTAGAGCCTGTGCTGTTGGTGTTCTGTTCAGGAAGTTGTCTCCTGTGCCAATGAGTTCTAAGCTGCTCCTCACTTTTTTTTCTAATTGATTTAGGGTATCTGGTTTTATGTTGAGGTCCTTGATCCACTTTGACTTTAGTTTTGAAACACTCAAATGTTAACAAAGGTGTTTTCCTCAGATTTCACGTCTTGTTGGATCAATGCGGTAGGTTCCATCTTACAACCATTTCTTTGATCCTGTGAAGGTGTTTTTTTCTGCATCTTTTAATCTCCTCAGCTGCTCAAGGCAACATTAAGAATAGAGTGGACAGAGTTTTATTGTGTAAAGGCTGCTTCTATGACTACTGGTGCTTAAAATCAGAATGTATAGGGGGAAAAAAAAGCATGTCATTTTGTGATACCCAATGCCCTTTTGAGTCCCTAAAAGATTAGAATTGTCGTGAACCACCCCGCTCCCGCCGTTTACATCTGAATTTTATGTGTTCTTGCTTTTATGGGGTACTAAATGGCTTAATTAAATTTTACTGGTTTATCGTGCTTGCTCATTCATATGCTACTTAATCCAGCCTACAACGTTTTCTTTCTTTAAATGAACATATGAAACCTTATGATGTACGTTTAGAGGTGCTTTTTGCCTGTGAAGTGGATATATGGTTTAATGTATATGATGCAATTGGTATAAAAAAAGTTGTTTGCTCTGCGAGTATAAAGGTCATAAACAACATTAGTTATGTAGGGGTCTAGCAGAGCTTTTGTAGGGGAAAATATGCCATTACAGCTTGTTTATAAGCTTTGTTTCAGACTACAGAAGATGATTTTCTAAACAAAAAAAACTGTGCATACACTACTGAAACAATTTACCAATTTAAGGTGTACGAGGAGGCAGTAAGCTGTTTTCTTCGATAGAATTCCATTTTAATTGAGAGTGGCTGGTACAGAATGATGGAGTTGACATGTTCACCCACCATTTATTTTAGTACTGTTTTCATCCCTCTCAGTGGGTTAAGGTACTTTATACTCTGCTGAGATGACTACATACATTTAGACCATGTAAACCAACACCACAGTTGCTTCTTCAGGTATCATAGTCCGACTACAACTTTGCCAAATCTATCTTCTTTATGCTAGTAATCACTGATTTTTTTTGTAGTACTAAACCATGCCATCCATGTTTGCTCAATTTATAAACCCTAAAATTACTTATAATTAGGTCTACCATTTTTATTAGTAATATGCCTATAAATATGAAAGAACATGACATTTGTTTGTTCAGGTCTAGTGTACCTCACTAGGTAGAATATTTTTTTTTACATATTTATCTGTAAAGTTTGTGATATTATTCTTTCTAGCCAAATAGTCTTACATACTATACATATGTCACATTCCCATAGTATACAGGTGCCATCCAAGAGGAAGTTGAAGGGCATTTAGCTTGTTTCTATTTCCTAGCTTCTCTTACTACAGTAGTGATGAACAGGACGGAGCAACTATATGTGGATCTGATGAATCTCTGGGTTAAATGCCGATGAGTAGTTTATCTGGATCATACGGAAGGTCTATATTTAGTTTGTGCCATGCTGATGTGAGTAGCCTGCACTGCCACCTGAGTCCATGGGAATGTCCACAGTCATGGCTGCCTCTGAGGGCCTTGTCTTACTCTGTGGGCCTACTGCTGCCTGGGCCACTATCACGGTCTGTACTACTGCCAGAAACCACGGGAAGCCAATGATCAGTGGTCCTGCTGACGATAAAGGGTAAGGAAACCACTTTTGCAGTGATATTGATGACAGACACATAGTTGAGAAAAGTGGACATGGAAAGCTTCTGTGACAACACCTACCTCCATCCCAGACCCCACTCCTTCAAAGAAGTATCAGCCTAAATAGGAAACCATGAAAGAAAAGTCATAAAATGTGTGATAAGGGTGCTGAAATTTTCTTTCGACAATTAATGGCCCCAGGTGGAGGCATGAGAGGGGAGTTACTCAGTTCTATTTAAGGGCCAGGTCACTGAGAGTTTCACCATGTTCCAATGAATATGTAGATAACAAAAATTGGACTTTTTTAAAATATAGATTTTTACGTTCTTTTGGGGGAGGAAGTCGCAAGGGTAGGGTGGATATGGAAAGACTGAGAAACGAATGAGATCAGGGTGTAAGATTTGGTTGTAGTATAATCACTAGATTCCATATAACTACAATGTATTTATCCTCTCCTATCACCTGCCCCAATGTTTGTTGGTGTTCTATTTACAGACATGTTCAGCCCTATAACCTTGCCATTTGTTCCTTAATTCTGACTTAGCATTATTCTATTCCATCAACAGGGCCCCAAAATATTCCACAGGTTGGACCTTCTGCAATTAATTACTCATGTTCAGAAGTACTTATCCTATTACAAAACCTATCTTTTGTATTTTTGATCTTTATTTAAAAGACTTTTATCTGCTACCTTCAATTAAGTCTGTTGTACAGGTTAAAAACCTTTGCAATGATTGGTCTTTCCTTTTACTGTTTACAGACATATTTCAGACATTTCTAAACCTTAATGACTAGATCTTCTGTAGCTCAAATTCAGTTGTCTGTTTTCTTCTCTTTTATTCACAGCTATTTGCTTTGAAGTTTTGAATATTTCTAATATTCAGTTTCCAGTTATTTAAATTACAGATCTATTATAACGTTCAACATGATATTGTTTGCATGGTATAGAGATATATGCAGGGTATTTTCTCCTGCTTGCTCTGTGCATATGGAATCAAAGCATTCTGCTCCAGTACAGTGCTGAGCTTATTTGAAGCAAGGACTCAACTTTGTGGCATAGTCTGTTTCTGGCTCTTGCCTAGCCCACACTGGTGATCATCCATCATAGGTCTCTATTGACATGCTGAAATGTTTTCTGCTCCATTTTTCCATAGATACCCTTTAGTGGGTGTTCCATAGAACTATCCATAACTCTATTCACCTTTTCAATGTCTTAGTCACCAGGTGCCACTTGGCTTCTCTGCATTTCTGCTATCTTCATCTAGGCTAGTTTAGCCTGATTTTCAGCTTCCAGGCTTCTAGGCTAGAATTCTGTGGCAGAATTCTGAGTTTTTATTCTCCAAGGAAAAGTCACCCAACCAATGTGCTAAATTTTGTACTTCAGTTTTTTCTTAAATATTAACTGCCTCATAGCTTCAGTTGTTTTGTTTGTCTTGATTTTCAACTGATTGTATCCCCTAAACATTCAGGTTATATGTATGTATGTATGTGTGTTTAATTTTCTGTTTAATTAAATATATACTTAATAATATCTAGGTTCCAGCTGGATACCCAGGTAAAACTCTGTTGTATGTCTGAAAATTAAAAACCTGAATTTTTTTATGTTTTCACCAAACAAAAAAAAAAAAAGATATGAAATTTCCATAGAATCAATCAAAATATTGTGTTAAAAAATTACAAGTAATTAATGGCTGTTGAGAGGAAGATACTCAGTCTTCAATGATGAGCTCCTCCTTAATAAATTATCCAGTCCCCACAGGTTGGCCCTAAGCACATAAACATGAACATGAGAGGAACACTAAATTAACTAAGATATATATATATTTATTTATAATAGATATAAATATTTTATAATAGATATAAACAGTACCCTACAAAGTAAATACGAAGAAGGCATAAATTTGAAGCAGGCTGAGAGACACATGAGGTACTGCAGTGGGAGTGAGTGAGGCAGAAGTGGTTAAATGCAGTAAAATAATAATTAAATGAAAAATAATTAAATGAAAAAGTACTCATCCTTTCTACTATTGACTATGAATGTGACTCACGTATTTGAAAACAGTCATAGAGGACTTCAACACTTTTCTTTAGAGACCTCATTTAAAAAAAAATGTTACTTATGAGTAGGGTTTGTTTCTAGTTGCAGGGTTCAAATCAGTGCTGCATTTAATTTTTAACTTTCTACATACATTAGTTTCTACTTTGTAAAATTACAGTACTCAGTGTAGTGTATACTCATAGCACCCACATGAGCTAATATGCATTTAAGGTTTGCTCTAATGCATACCTTAGTTGGATCTCATTTTACTCTCGTATTTAATATTTTATGGCCTTAAGTGTTGGATGGTCCATAAGTGGTAGTTCTTTAGCTATTGTTGTTTTTTTCTTTTTTATTATTATAATTATTTTTTATTATTAATTACACTTTATTCATTTTGTATCCCCCCATAAGCCTCTCCCTCCTCCCCTCCCGATCCCACCTTTCTTCCCCTTTCTGCATGCATACCCCTCCCCAAGTCCACTGATAGGGGAGGTCCTCCTCTCCTTCCTTCTGATCTTAGATTATCAGTTCTCATCAGAAGTGGCTGCATTTTCATCCTCTGTGGCCTGGTAAGGCTGCTTCCCCATCAGGGGGAGGTGATCAAAGAGTAGGCCAATCAGATTATGTCACAGGCAGTCCCTCTTCCCTTTACTATGTAACCCACTTGGACACTGAACTGCCATGGGCTACATCTGTGCAGAGGTTCTAGGTTATCTCCATGAATAGTCCTTGGTTGGAGTATGAGTCTCTGGGAAGTTCCCTGTGTTCAAATTTTCTTGTTCTGTTCCTCTCCTTGTGAAGTTCCTGTCCTCTCCAGCTCTTGCTATTTCCCACTTCTTACATAAAATTCTATTCAGTCTGCCCGACAGTTGCCCATCAGGCTCAGCATCTGCTTTGATAGTCTGCAGGGCAGAGCCTTTCAGAGGCCCTCTATGGCAGGTTCCTAGGTTGTTTCCTGTTTTCTTCTTCTGGCTTTCAGAGGCCCTCTGTAGCAGGTTCCTAGGTTGTTTCTGTTTTAACTTTTTATTGGTTCTTTGTGAATTTCACTTCATGCACTCCAATACCACTCATCTTTTCCTCTCCTCATACCTGCTTTCTACCCTTGCAATCTCCCTCCAAACAGGAAAAACAAATCTTGTCGAAGCTGTAACATGTCACAGTGTGCACTATACTATAACCTTTGGTTCACATTTCTTTGCTCGAAAATGTTCATTGTAATGATTCTTTTTGCTGGCTCAAGGCCTCTGACTTCTGCGACTCTATCAACGCTGGAACCACACACACTGGGACCCTTCTTCAATATTCTTTATTATTATTATTATTATTTATTTATTTTAACAATTTTTTATTATTTTATTTTATTATATTTATATTAATTTTATTATACTTATAGTTACATTTTATTAGTTCTGTATCCCAGCTCTATCCCACTCCCTTATTCCTTCCCAACCCCACACTCCCTCACTCATCTCCTCCCTGCCCCTTTCCAAGTCCACAGATTGGAGAGGACCTCCTCCCTTTTCATCTGACCCTGTTTTATCAAGTATCTTCAGGACTGGCTGCAAAGTCCTCTTCTGTGGTCTAGCAGGATTGCTCCTCCCTTGGGGGGTGGGAAGGTCAAAGAGCCTGTCATTGAGTTCCTATCAGAAATAGTCCCTGTTCCCCTTACTATGGGAAACCAATTGGTTACTGAGCTACCACGAGCTTCATCCAAGCAAAGGTTCTAGGTTCTAGGTCCTTGGTTGGAGAAACAGTTTCAGAAAAGACCCCTGTGCCCAGATATATTTGGTCCTTGTGGAGCTCCTATCCTTTCCACATCATACTAACTCCCCTTCTGCAGGAGGTTTGGTTATGGGTCTTAGGGGTTGACCTCTGTCATGGAGATCCTGTAGTTTTGGATATGTAGAACTGACCCTTCATGTGCTCCAGTTCATCAGTGGGGTAGATGTTGGGGTGGGCCAATTTAAAACTCTGGATATGAGCCTCAGAGGAATTTGAGTTAGTGATCCCAATGACTCTTCCTCCTCATGGCCTCAGGGCCAGCTCACCCACAACTCCCACATCCAGGGTAAGTTTTACTATGCTGCCCAGGTGAGATACAGGACCTGCTCTCCCAAGTGCTAAAGCTAGTGAGGGGCATGGACAGCTCTCCTGCTCTCATGACCTAAGGGCCAGATATCCCACCTGCACAGGTGGTGAAAGGAGAGGTAGGAGGAGGGTATCTCTCTTGCCCACACCACTGCACTGGAGATGAGTGGTAGGGACATCTCTCCTAAGCTCATATTCTCTGGCCAGCTCATCTGCAACTACCACAATGTGCTGGGATTGCTCTCCTAAACACTGTGGCTGGCTAGGGGCAGAGTCAGCATTCTTGCTCTCATGTTCTTATCTCCCAGAATACCCAGATGAAGGCTGGGGTCAGTTCTGCACAGCCCTCAGACATCCGGAGATAGCCCAGACCAGGGAAACGCTTCTGGCCTTTGGTGGTAACAGACCCCTGCTGCTACAGAGTCAGGAACCCATAAATGACACTCTGTGGCAGCACAGGCCGGGATCCCACCATGGTCACAGGTGGTATCACTGGCTATTCACATCAGGCTAGCTCTTTTCGGGGTACGTCAGACTACTAATCATTCAGATGTTCACATGTCAGACATCTGAGCACAGAGAACCTCTTTCCTCTCTGCCACACACTGAAGCACAGGTGACAGAGAAGCCACACGTGCAGGCCTCTAGGGGCAGGAGGTGGTAGCTCTGATTAGGGTATTTGTGTGTGTGTGTGTGTGCGTGTGCGTGTGTGTGTGTGTGTGTGTGTGTGTGTGTGTTTCTGTTGCATTTATGGTCTCATTCATAGTAGAGCTGCTGTCATCTCTCAGCATATGTTTCCTTGTGTTAAAGGCAAAATAGAGAAAGGAGACTGACATCTTGTTTTCCATGAGCATCTTTTAATAGGAACAGGGATGAAAACTGAGAGCCAGAATACAAGTAATCTATTACTGATCCTGATAAACTGTTAGCTGCTCTGTTCTTAGAAGCTGAGAGGTGATTAGAGTTGACTAGGACAAGAATATGTGTAGTATGAAATTACCTGTAGGAGCTCACAGGAAAATAAATAGCCAGTATATAAGAATAATTTAGAGTATATTAATTGGTTTAACCTCAGCTTTCTTTATAAATATCACCTTTATTTTTTCTAAATACTAATCACACTGATCATAATCTCCAGAAATTTTTTCCTACTGAATTAGGATTATATCCTATTAATGTTTACTATTCTTTCCCATATAATTTCATTATATCCCATTGTATTAAAGCACTCTTTTCTCTATCAAAACAGAAGCTACTCTTCATTTAGTGATAGTAAAAAATTCCTAAACGTTTACATTAGAATCTCATGTTTTTTCTCCAAGTTTGATTTGTATCATAAGAATATATTCCCGGGCCTGCTGCCAGTAAAGCAATGTTTAGTAAGCTCTGAGGTAAAATATTGACTTAAATAAACTCTTCGCATTGATTAGAAGTAGAATTTAACAGAGCAGGTGGAAACTGGAGCTTATATTCACTGTTCAGCTATTTTCTTCATACACATGACTACATAGCTCTTAATTTCCAACAACACATCTAAATATATTTATATACAACAGAATGAACACATAACATGCGCAAGCTTACATTTTTACATGGACCTCCTGTTTGAAATTTTCTCTAGATCTAACTGAGTATATTATAACACACAAACTGCAAATTTTAGAATCCTTTTTGATCAGAAGTTTAAACCCTTTCCACTCAGTTTAATTATTTAAAACTTTTCTGTAACTAACTCTTAATTTTTGAGTTTACAAATCCACACATATAAAAATGTTATGGATTATATTATATTTCCACTTTCTTACAGTATCATTGTAATGTTTTTTTTACAATAGTTTTCTTCTTTAATCTAGTTACCTACTTTTTAGAGTTCCAGAACTTCAAATCAACTCTCAGAGATTTTTAAGTGATAGTAATACCCACAGCAGACAGACAAAGAGTAAGGCAAACATATAGTAGACAAATATCTACCCCTCTACCAAATAAAAAGTACACACACACATGCACACATGCACACACACAAAAAACACACATACACATGCACACACACAAAAACACACGTACACATGCACACACACACACACACACACACACACATTCACATGCACCCTTTGTGAAGCCTGCTTTCCCTAAAATACTATCCAGGTGAGTAAATGCCTTGCTTATTGGACAAGGAACATAATTTTGGAGTTAACCTTGACTCATTATTAGTGGTACATTCTCTTCACGGCTGACCAAAGTGTCATAACTGAGATTTGTCTTATACTGGGAACTTATTAAATTGAAGAGCTTTATTAAATTGGTTTTGGGTAAGTATTGAAGCTTCAGATTTTAATGAAATTGCAAGGGTTAGCAGTATTTATGGATTGAGTACTAGACTTGGAAAAACAAACAAACTTCTGTATAGTCTAATCACTTAGCAATCTCTCTGAATTCATCCTGAATTCATCGGTTAGCACTTGCCATTTGACTTGTTTATCTACGGGCACTTTAACTTTCTTCACTCCCTTATTACTCAAGTTATGTCTTAGGCACATCCTTTTACATGACAGGTTTTATTTTGTTCAGCATCTATTCAACAATTTTTGCCCTGCTCTCTTCTTACATGTCTGGAAGGTTTTTTTTTTTTAAGACATGTTCATTGGGATTCATTACTATGGAATTGGTCTTTCAGAGGGAAGTTTCTGTACTGGGCCTTGCACGCCTTACAATGTTGTTTGAATCTTTGTTTCCTTTTGTTCATATTGCAGTTCTTTCAGTGGTAGCTTGTTCAAAGTTTAGGAGAAGCCTAAGTTAAAAAAAACTGTTGAGCATTCTTTGCTCGGTGGGTCTGGTGGGGAGGGATGGAGAAGTAGGGCCTATAAGACAGAAGAGAAGCATGTGGTCCTGGAGGAGCTGAGTGAGCCATGGAGTTAGGAAGAGTGAGACCTGTCTGTGGACACTGACAAGCAAGTTCCTAGAGTAGCCAGACAGTTCAACAATTCTTACATCCCTTAAAGCCCAACATCTCTTAATCAGCTTCAAACACTTTTAAATCAAGAGGGATAAGTACGTGTCCTCAGCTAGACTGGACCATGTGAAACAGATCTCTACCCAGAAAAACGTGACAAACATAACTTTGTCCTATCTCTTTCATCAGAATGAGTGGCACAGGAAACTGAAAAAACTTAACAAAGTGAAAAAAAATCATTGTAATCATACCATTTTACCATTATAATCACCATCATTTCATAAAAGAAAATTTATTAAATGAGCTGGATGGCTGATGGAGCTGATGGCTCCAACTCACAGACACGAGGCCTATCTGTGCTGTGAGACAGTTAGACAAAAAAGGTAGTTACATTTTGAGCAGAGAAAGAAGATGTTGGATTCTGGACCTTGAAGCAATGAGAATGTACAACTCTGCCAATTCAAGACAGAGACCTAGGCAAAGACAGCTCTGAAAACCATTCTGTGAGTGACATGTTTACATAGGAAAGACTGAGGAGCAACCTGGCTAGACTGAGGCCTCCTAGTACAGCGAGCACCCAATTGAAAGTATAAAGATTACCACAGTTTATGAGTGAGAACCATTCCACATGTCCTACTTATCATGTCCTAAATGATATGTGCAAAGTGCAAATAATGTCACCTTAACATTGAAAGTTAAACCTAAGAGGACAAAAGAATAAACAAGTAATTAGAATATAAACCAAATGTCTTTTAATATAAGAGCATAAAATAAAATCTGATTACTGCATAATATTTACCACTGTAATAGATTAGGTTGAAGAAAACTAGAATGTTAAATGGGGTGAAATAAAAGTTGTCCCTCATGCTCAGAGAGATCAAATGATTAAAAAAAAAAAAAAAAGAGCCCATAAGTTTAAATGAGTGGTTTGTTAAACTGATGTACCCATATAAACATGGTTTCTTTCTTGTTTGGATGTAAAAAAGAAAAAAAAATGTCAGTGTCAAGAGACTTTTGTTCATGAATAGCAAATATTAGGTGAGTGAATAAACATGCATAAACCTTTAATGGGTATAAATCTAAGTCACTAACATGTTTATTTGGTTTGGAAGTAATGATTTCTGGTTATACTTTTACTTTAATGAAGATAATAGAGATTTAAGCATGTATTATCTGAAAGCTTTTGAATCAATTTGCTACAAAGTAATTTTTGAGTGATATTCTTGACTTTGAGGATAATAGGAACTATGAAGTTTATAATTTACCACTATAGATTCATTATCGTCATTTGAGTCAGAAGAGTAGAGCTTAAGAGAAATGATTTTTTTAAGAAAATATTTTTAGTCATTTGTTGAATACTTGAAAATGCTGCCAACTCTGTACATTCGCTTCTTTACCCTAAAACACAGAGTAATAATCCCAATGTGAGCATGTAGCTCTGTTCTCTGCAGTGTGAAAGAAGAGCTGTATCCAACTTTCTTTTTTCCAGAGGCCATCCTAGCTTGACATATTTTTTTCAAATACACGCACACTCTGAAAACTTCCAATCTGCTATTTTTATTTACACACAAAGACTTTATAATTGCATGTGACATCACTATATTTAGACATGAGCTCCTTGTTATGACCTCCTTTTTTTCTAGGACACTTAATCACTTTGGAAAGAGTTCTTGAAACACAAATCATTTCTTCCCACATCAGAATTTTGACCCCAATTTCAGAATTTTGAAGTTCAGTAATAAAAACAGACTCATCTTATTTTTTTCAATACTTCCATTTTGTCATCACTCAGAAAATGTCCAAACCCTCACTACTAGTTTCAGTTTGTGACAGAGGGACTAGACGTCAGGTACAAATCAAACTGATGGTTCAGTAGGTAAAGGCACCTCTACCAAGCTTGATAGCCTTACTTGAATATACATGATGACAGAGCCAAGTCTTACTCGTTGTCCTCTGTCATTTACATGTATGCTGGGCACATGAGCCTCCGCACTCCTATCCTCATGATAAAGAAAGGGATTTTGTCCCCTGAGTGTTCTACTTTTAAATGACAGTTTTCAAAGGTAGGCTGTTTCTTTAATACTGAAATTATGCTAAGATGGAATTCAGATAACTTTGATCCTAACCACTTCTTTGGTGACTAGGTGTCAAGCAGTAAATGATGCAACATCTAATCATGAGTATGCTACTTTTCTCACTGAAGTACAGACCATGTTCAGAAATGTTCTTAGAGACATGGCACAAATCAAAATAATTTATTCATGGTGTAAAAAAGAATACTAAAATAATATATTTTGTTGTTTATTTTTACAAATAATGCATTCAGTAGGATTGTTTTTATCATTTTTGAAAACATGCACTTTACACACTATCTAAAGATGCTCTTGGATAGTATGTTAAATACTCTTTAAGTAAATTTATAGTATTTTTTTCTTAGAAAATTTCTTTCAGGCATTTTACTTCCTCTAACAATATTTCTTATAATGTCTAATCATGGAAAAACTAGAAATAATATCTTAAAGATTAACTTAAATATTAATTCATTATACACTAAGTAGTAAACATTATTCTATCTTTTAAATATTCAGGATACATCCAAAGCAGAAGATAAAAAACAAAATCAAAACTGAATCTTTTTTTTAATTCTTTATTAATTACACTTTATTCACATTGTATCCCCACTGTGGTTCTCTCCCTCCTCCCATCCCAATCCCTCCCTTCCTCCACCCTATGTATGCATGACCCGCCCCAAGTCCACTGATTGGGGAGGTCTTCTTTTCCTTCCTTCTGATCCTAGTCAATTAGGAGTCATCAGGAATGGCTGCATTGTCTTCTTCTGTGGCCTAGTAATGCTGCTTCCCCCTCAGGGGGAGGAAATTAAAGAGCAGGCCAATCAGTTCATGTCAGAGACAGTCCTTGTTCCTATTACAATGAAACCCACTTGGATACTGAACTGCCATGGACTACATCTGTGCAGGGGTCTTAGGTTATCTCCATGCATGGTCCTTGGTTGGAGTATCAATCTCAAAAAAGATACCTGTGCCCAGATTTTTTGGTTCTGTTGCTCTCCTTGTGGAGTTCCTGTCCTCTCCAGATCTTACTGTTTCCCACTTCTTTCCTAAAATTCCCTGCACTTTGCCCAAAGGTTGGCCATAAGTCTCAGCATCTGCATTGATAGTCTGTAGGGCAGAGGCTTTCAGAGGTCCTCGGTGTCAGGTTCCTGACTTCTTGTTCCCTCTTTTCTTCTTCTTCTGATGTCCATCCTCTTTGCCTTTCTGGATAGGATTTGAGCATTTTAGCAAGAGTCCTCCTTCTTAATTAGTTTCTTTAGGTGTACGGATTTTAGTAGATGTATCCTACATTATATGTTTATATGAGTGAGTATATACCGTGTGCATCTTTCTGCTTCTGGGATACCTCACTCAGGATGATCTTTTCCAGATCCCACCATTTACCTGCAAATTTCATAATTTCCTTGTTGTTTTTTTTTTTTTATTTCTGGATAATATTCCATTGTGTAGATGTACCACAATTTCTGCATCCATTCCTCCACTGAGGGGCAACTGGGCTGTTTCCAGCTTCTGGCTATTACAAATAAGGCTGCTACAAACATGGTTGAGCAAATGTCTTTATTGTGTACCTGAGCCTCTTTTGGATATATGCCTAGGAGTAATATAGCCAGATCTTGAGGAAGTGCTATTCCTAGTTGTCTGAGGAAGCAAAACTGAATCTTGACTGAGTTTTGCATTGTAATGAAGAGAAACTCAAGGAAATACTACAGCGAAAGCTACTATGCTTCAATAACTAATGGTTTCTATAGAAAATATTCACTTTGTAAATATTAATGTATGCTTAGATTTCCTTTATCACATAAGAAATAAAGTATATTTGGTGAGGTAACTATCTCTATAATGAAGAAATGTCTGCAGTAATGACTAACGCAGGAAAGCATATTTAGTTATTATTCTCTAATGAAACAGGTTGTTGTTTTGCAATATGTTATAGCAGTATTAACTTGATAGTAGAAAACATTTGCTTGTCAACAGTTACAATGTCATGACCACAACATTAACACATGACACTAAACAGTCGGATTTCAGGAAACCATACCTAAAGCCCAGTACTTTAACATGGCAAGAGAACTTAAGACCTAACTCAGGTCAGTCACTTGTGTCTACCACAAGATGAAGCCATCTATAGAGCTCCTTAATCTACTCTAGTGGATCTGCCTAAGGAAGAACACACTATAACCTCACCGAGAAGAAAAGGAAAAGAGATGGGAGAGAAGAAAGAAGAGTGAATAAAACCTCCCTCTCAAGAAGAAACATTAAAGACTACAAAGACATCTGAAAATTATTTTGTCAAAAGTTATTGTTTTCCATGGTGATCCAACTTAATATTAAAAAGAGAGGAACAGGAATGGTCTGACATAAACTCTTTGATGACCTTCTCCCGAGGGAGGAACAGCCTTGCCAGATCACAGAGGAAGACAAGGAAGACAGTCCTGATGAGACCTGATAAGCTAGGGTCAGATGGAAGGGGAGGAGGACCTCCCTAATCAGTGAACATGGATAAGGGCATAGGAAGAAATGAGGGAGGAAGGGTAAGATTGGAAGGGAATGAAGGAGGGAGCTACAGCTGGGATACAAAATGAATAAACTGTAAGTAATATAAAAAATAAAAATAAAGAGAATTGTTTCCATGCCACTCTGTATCTTTCAATGGTGGGGAGCCTATACGTCAAGAGTGAACATATACTATTGATATGAACACGGTCAGGACAAGGACTCGAGTTCCCCTGATCCATGAGAAAGCTAAGTCTTCTCATGTTCTGAGTACAGATGTTTATCAGTGGTTAAAGGGTATGCAGAAACCATCAAGACAGCTGCCTTTTGTCAGATGACAACAACATGAGATTTCTCTGGATAACGCCATTGAGATTAGCCAACCATCATCCTCTTTCATGTTATATATTATAAACTCACCATGTTTCTGAGACCAGCTATGGTATCTTTATCAGCTCATATGAAACATTCAATTCCAGCTTCTCTGGGCATATCTCTGTCTTTTATCATTCCCTGACTACCAGTCAGATCAATCCCAATGTCATGCAGGCAAAAATATTTGTACCCAGTCATGTTCTTCAAGCCTGCTGAAATCCTCTAAACACAATCACTATCTTGTTATTTGTCAGTGTATTCTCATCCCACCTTTCCTGTAGGAAAAGAGACTCTTGTAGAACTTTGAGAGACACAAAATCATTGACTTTTTAAATTTAACGCATTTTATCTTTACACTTATTTTGATTTTCTTTTAGCTCATTAAAAAGATCTATCAGACAAAGAAAGAAAAATTTTCCTTTGCCTGAAAAAAAAGTAAAAGGCTTATGAAATGTTCTTACTCAGGCTTCTTGTCATCTTCCATAAATCAAAATGTATTCACAAAATTGATCATGAAATATTTTATAAATGATAACTATTTTATTACTATTATTATTATTATTATTATTATTATTATTGCACAAGCACTTTGATTATTGATACGTTTCTCCTTTCAAAGATGTGATTACCTCATTAAAAGAAAATTCTTCAAATTCTAATTTTGCTTCATAATAACCATGATGTATGTTTCAGAATTACCCATCAAATAATTAATATATTTCATCACTATGTATTAGAAAACTAGTTGTGGAGCTCATGCCTGGAAGAAACTGATTCTCTCTCTATCAGAAAATAGTTACCTTGGTTTTGGGTTAAAACACCATGAGGTTTTCCCTTCCCATGTTAGCTTTTCTGTTGATATTATCGTTGTTCAGGTCTTGTTTAGGCAGCCATATTGTAGAAATTTCTTAGGTAAAGCTTCTCTATCATTTCCAGAAGATGAAGTCTCACAGCAGACTTCTTGGTCCTCTGGCTCTTACAGTCTTTCCACCCTACTTACATGATAGTATGTAAGTTTTAGTTGCAGAAAATAATAATAAAGAAGCCATCCATTTTAGAGAGAGTAAGAAATGTTATGGGGGCCATTGTTGTGAAGAAGCATTGGCATGGGAAGTGTTGGAGGGAGGAGAAGAAGTGATAAAGTGCTGTAAGTGTATTTTAATCAAAATCATTTTAATAAAACTATTAGAATAGACATAAAATATTTTAAACCAATTAGTAAGTATAGAACTAGGGTTTGAATGCCTTCCCAATCACAAATCAAAAAAACTGTACCAACGATTTCAGCTGTTTGGATTTCTATTCCGATTAAAATCTCACTATAAATTGGAAGTCTGGGGAGATGGTTCAGAGGCTGAGTGCTTGTTGTTCTGGTAGAGGACCTGGATTGGGCTCATAGCACCCACCTAGTGACTTGCATCCTTCTGTAAATGTCATTGCAAGGGAACTGATGCCTTTCTCTGGTCCCTGTGGACACCATACTCACACACACACACATACACACATAGAAAAACAGATGCACACACACATACCATGTATGAATACAAAATGGGCAAAAATATACAAAATTTAAAAAATTGATAAGTATAATTAAATGTTTAAGTTGTTATGAATGAAGAGCTTCATCTCTGGGTCTCTATGGCTACCTTTGAGTGGTCTTTGTTCTAGTTTTGTGTTTTACCAAGGATAAATCATCATTTTGCAGTGAACACCTACAGGTTTTACATATAGTATATGGGTACAAATCACTCATGAGATTTCTAAAACAAGGCATAAATACATTTAGGTAACAATTTCTTAAAATTCTCAATAGTCTTACTAAAATATCAATGGATTTTGCTTTCTTTTTCATACTTATCAACAAAGACAAAATTAATATTTATATTCTGAGCATTAAATTGGTAACTGGGTAATCTGTGTTTATTATTTGTGTGTATGTTGGATATGAAGTTTCATCATTACTTTTTATTCATTCATGGAAATCCCATTGAAAGTGAGGCTGTATTTTTATCTATTTTGGCAGTGGATTTGACTAAGGTTGCTAAACAGGGCCCATCCCTAAGTTAAATTTTAACTTTCATGTCTATATACCTTTGGTTTGAATTTCCTTCTGAAATATCACATCAGCTGTCAAAAAGAATATTTATCAAATGGAAGCTATAATACCTCTGAAAACATATGAACAGATTGTTTAATAGCAATATTCCCTATGCAGAAGAATATGGCATTAGGTAATAAAACAGTCTTGCCGTCTGTGACTCCTCACCATGTGCTCTCAGTATGTCTGAGAATGAAGCAGGCATTTATTACTTCATATGTCCTCTGATACTTTGGGATTATCACTTAATTAACTTGGTATAAATAGATTGAACAAGTGGTGTGAATCCCAGTGGACACAACACTTAGAATTCTATGATGGATCCTCGGAAGAAATCCGAGAAAATGAACTAAAGAGATATGGAGGCCTGACACCTGCTTCAGATCAGGATTTCAGCTAATGATAAACACATTTGTTATTTTTCTCCACATCTTGTCAGTGCTGGCTGGCACATTTAGAAGCTATAAATAGAAAGGAAAACAGCCATTGAACTATTTAGGCCCCCCTTTGTATGCTCCTTACTCTGAGGAAATGTTAATGGTGAATTGGAAATTTAAATTGCAGATACAACTTAAAACATTTTATAATGTCAGGATTGAATATGTTTCAACAAAATGTGTTGCTGGACAGCAAGGATACACCTTTTTTTTCAGGCAGTAAAAATATATGTAAATCATTTGTTGTAAAAAAGTGTAAGAAAACAGTATGAGAGCTACTATGGCTGAAGTTAATTGTTTTTAAAGCCCTCTACTAAGTGAATCTAAAACTTAGCGAAGTCTCTATCGTACCATATGCGAACCAGAGTCAACAGTTTTCAAGAGTGTTCAGTGTAGAGTGTCTTGGGATTTGATTAGCTTTTACAAAAGGATAATACTTAAATGTTTTCACTCAAATTACTTATGGAAGAAAGCATAAAAAAAACAGAATATTATACTGCACTTTTAGAAATTTATATCTTAGATACATGTTAGGATAGCCATTTTCCAGGATATAATGCCCATGGTATATTCTAAATAGAAATATGTTTGTGTTTGTTTCTACAGCCAAAAGAGCACATGATAAAAGTAAGCTTTACCATGGAGCATATGAATTCTAAAGATGTCTTTTCTAAATCCTTAGAAATAGATCAAATGAACACATCAAACTAGAATGCAGAAACGTTTGCCCATTGATAGTAGAAGGAAAAAAATGATTTTCTTTCTTTATATATACATAATCTTTATTAATTTGTCATATATATTATATTCGGCATCTATTAATCAAATAAATATATAGCTAATGATATAACATACACATACAACTTGTATTTAGCAATAATATATAGGTGGTATTGGTATTCTCAATACTCTTTTTTTTTCTTTTTTTTATTTATGTTTCTTATTAGTTACATTTTGTTAATTCTGTATCCCAGCTGTATCCCACTCCCTCATTCCCTTCCCAATCCCACCCTCCCTCCCTCATCTCCTCCCTGCCCCTTTCCAAGTCCACTGATGGGGGGGGACCTCCTCCCCATTCATCTGATCCTGTTTTATCAGGTATCTTCAGGACTGGCTGCAAAGCCCTCCTCTGTGGCCTAACAGGACTGCTCCTCCCTTAGGGGGTCGGGAGGTCAAAGAGCCTGCCATTGAGTTCCTGTTAGAAATAGTCCTTGTTCCCCTGACTATGGGAAACCAATTGATTACTGAGCTATCACGGGTCACATCCGGGCAAAGATTCTAGGTTTTATCCACTCATGGTCTTTGGTTGACTGTCCACCTCAGAAAAGACCCTGTGCCCAGATATGTTTGGTCCTTGTGGAGCTCCTATCCTTTCCACATCAAACTCCCCTTCTTTCACGATTCCCTGCACTCTGCCGAAGGTTTGGTTATGAGTCTTAGTATCTACTTTGGAACACTGCTAGGTAGAGTCTTTCAGATGCCTTCTGCGGTAGACTCCTGTCATACGTTCAATGCATATCTCATTTGTCTTTCTAAATGAGGATTGATCATTATACCCCGTGTCTGCTTTCTTGATTTTCTTCTTTCGGTGTATAGATTTCATTATGTTTATAATATCTTTTAGGTCTATATAAGCGAGTATTTTCCATGTTTGTCTTTCTCCTTCTGGGGTACTTCACTCAGAATGATCTTTTCTAGATTCGACCATTTGCCTGCAAATTTCATGATTTCCTCTTTTTGATTGCTGAGTAGTATTCCATTGTGTAAAAATACCACAATTTCTGTATCCATTCCTCTGTTGATGGACATCTGGGTTGTTTCCAGGTTCTGGCTATTACAAATAAAGCTGCTACAAACATGGTTGAGCAAATGTCCTTATTGTGTACTTGAGCGAATTTTGGGTATATGTCTAGCAGTGGTATAGCTGGGTCTTGAGGAAGCACTATTCCTAATTGTCTGAGAAAGCACCAGATTGACTTCCAAAGTGGTTGTACCAGTTTACATTCCCAACAGCAGTGGAAGAGGGTTCCCCTTTCTCCACAACCTCTCCAGCATGTGTTGTCACTTGAGTTTTTTATCTTGGCCATTCTGATGGGTGTAAGATGAAATCTTAGGGTCGTTTTGATTTGCATTTCCCTAATGGCTAATGAGGTTGAGCATTTCTTTAAGTGTTTCTCTGCCATTCGATATTCCTCTATCGAGAATTCTCTGTTTAGCTCTGTTCCCCATTTTTTAATTGGATTACTTGGTTTGTTGCTTTTCAGCTTCTTTAGTTCTTTATATATACTGGATATTAGCCCTCTGCCAGATAAACGGTTGGTGAAGATTCTTTCTCAATCTGTAGGCAGTCATTTTGTTTTGATGACGGTGTCCTTTGCTTTACAGAAGCTTTTCAGTTTCATGAGGTCCCATTTATTGATTGTTGCTCTTAGAGCTTGTGCTGTTGGAGTTCTGTTCAGGAAGTTGTCTCCTGTGCCAATGAGTTCTAGGATGTTCCCCACTTTTTCTTTTAATCGATTTAGCGTATCTGGTTTTATGTTGAGGTCTTTGATCCACTTAGACTTTAGTTTTCTGCAGGGTGATAAATGTGGATCTATTTTCAGAAAAAAAATCATTTTCAAAGCTGGAATGTTAAAATAAGGTATTCTGGTATTTTGTTTCCTAATCAAAAGTCTTGGTTACTGACAGGAATAATCTCTGGAGATCCATCTATTTGTTCATTCCCATGACAACAGTATTATTTTTTTCAAAGTGATCAAAGGTCATAAACATTGCTTCAGTTACATTTAAAAAAAGGAAAGGACAAAAATTGCTAAGTTTTCTTAACATAATAAAAGCTATCTTCACATTCATGGAGGTTAGTATCTTTAATTTTCTAATAATCCAGTTCATGTTTTACTAATATAAACTGCAGATCAGATGGACTTCTTTAGATAAAATACTCACAGTGTGAAATTGTAACGTTAATCTCTGTTCTGATTTTTTTCTCAAGTAAACCAGAGAAAGCATCTTTTGGTATGCTGTTTACAGAAAAGTACATGTTAGTCAAAAAAATTTTTATGAAAAATGATTCACAAACACTTAGAAGAAAAGAGAAAGCTAAGGTTGTGATTCATGTTTGGAATTCATATTTCCATAAAATGTCTCTCTATGACATAGGCCCTAGGCTATCACTCAAAACATATAGAGCTATATCAACAGTGCTTCCTATAGTTTTCGTGGACTTTATACAACAGTCCATTTTTGGGACACAAAACCTTTGTTTTCTACATACAGATTTGGATCCACCATCAGACATGCAGTTTTGGCTCTACACTACCAGTCGGGAGTCTTCACACAACTCAAATCTTTGAAATATTCACAGAAATATATATTCTCATTATTTTATTTATTTTTTCTGATTACAACTAATATTTTTGGTAGCTAACTTACTTCCAAAAATAAACATGCATAACTTTAGCTTACTGTCTAAAAGAAATTTAAATACAGATTTAAATCATTCATGAGTGTTTCCACAAATAATATGGTAACAATGTCCGGATAATAATACGAAATATATTGTGTAGGCAGTTATATTAGGGTTATCATATGCAAGTTTTGCTTTATTACCCAGGAAATGACTGATGCATGGAATTACTTTTAATGCTTCACTCACTGTCTCAACACTGAAAAAAACTAGTTTGGTTTTCCTACCTGGATTTTTATAACTAGTTTTTGGCTTTGTGTGTGTGTGTGTGTGTGTGTGTGTGTGTGTGTGTTTGTGTGTGTGTGCATGGGAATTCACGTGACACATGTACATCCTTTTGACTTTAGAACCTATCCATATCCTTATCGGAAAACATTGACAATTGTCTTGGACAATTTTTCTGTTGCTTTTACAAGATACCATAATTATAGTGGGGTACATGGTAGCAAATGGGCAGGTTTCATATTGGAATAGTAGCTGAAAACTTATACTACCTTGAGGCAGAGAGCAATTTGGGAACGACATGGGCTTTTGAAACCCCCAGTGACACACCTCCTCCTTCTAGGCCACACTTCCCAATCCTTCCTAAACAGTTCCACTGATTGAAGACCAAGTATCCAAACATAAAAGCCTATGGGGATCATTCTCAAGCAAACCATCACCATTTTATATTGATAACTTGCAGCTAGAAGTGCCAATATACGTTCTTTAGACCTACTAGAGCATAACAATGAATAGAATTTTAGCATTTTGTTCTCTCTCTCTCTCATACTTTGTCTTTCTCGTGTGAGTGTGTGTGCATGTGTGAGTGTGTGTATATCTGTGTGATTTCTTCCTAATGATAAACAATCTAGTGATCTTCTTTAAGTATCTTAAATTTAAAAATTTAAATTCATGCTTAAAATTTCAAAACAAAGGATTTCTTTCAATATTAATTAGACTATTGAAATCTGGGTAAATCATAGATTTTTTTCACTTATTTGTTAACTACACCATTACTTCAACATTTTTTTTTAAATATCAGATGTCAGAATTATCTAGGAATGATAGCTCATGCCTGTAATTGTAGGACTTGGTTATTCAAACTAGCTTGAGTGATGGAGTAAGAGACTGTTTCAAAAAAGGAAAACAAAATTAATTCTTATTGTGTATTTTTGTCCAATACAATATATTAGGAAGCACACATATCTATGTAGACTAAAACCTAATCAAAATATCATTAGCTCATTAAGTTATAAAATGGAAAAATCTCATAAACTGAAAGCTATATGTCCAGTAAGACTTACATAGAACACTGGATTTCAGGACTTAAGTATTCTTCCTATCCCCAGGGTTCCAAATTAGTCCTTAGGGAACATCCTTGAGGAGATGGGGCTGACTTCCAGATGTTTCCAAGTTCTTCCTGATTTACTATCAATAACCAGAAATTGCAAGAAAATCTAAATCTCAGGAATTAGTCATAAAAGGAATTCTCTTAAAAAATAGATGGAGAGATTCAATTCCATTTTGGTTTTTAAAAAATTTCTAAAAGATTGGTAGCAGAAACCTAATGAGATATATAATATCTAATCTGTTTTAGCAAGTGCATCTAGCTAATAAATGGCAATATTAGGCAAAAAGTAAGTAAATTAATTAATGTAATATATTTAAGTCTTATACGAGTAGATATTTCTTCTCAGGCTATTTATAACAAACATGCATTTTAATAAAAAGATTATGTTTACAAATAGAATTGAAATAAATTAAATGACTGAAATTTTGTAGCTTTTGAGACATTCTAGAAAATTGTCATGTCATAATTTTTACTGGAATTTTTTATTTTTAATTTTTTATATTAATTACAGTTCTTTCACTTTGTATCCCAACTCTAGTCCCCTCTCTCATTCCCTTCCAATGCTACCCTATATCCCTCATCTCCTCCTATGCCCCTCTCCAAGTTCATTGAGAGGGGAGGTCCTCCTTATCTTCCATCTGACCCTAGCCCATGAGGTCTCATCAGGACTGGCTGCATTGTTTTCCTCTGTGGCCTGGTAAGGCTGCTCTCCCTCATGGGAAGGTGATCAAAGAGCCAGCCACTGAGATCTTGTCAAAAACAGTCCCTGTTTCCCTTACTAGGAAACTCACTTGGATACTGAGGTGTCATGGGCTATATCTGATCAGGGGTTCTAGGTTATCTCCATGAATGGTCCTTGGTTGGAGTTATCAGTCTCAGAAAAGAACCCTGGGCCCAGATGTTTTGGTTCAGTTGCTCTCCTTGTGGAGATCCTCTACCCTCCAGGTCTTTCTATCTCCCCCTTCTTCCATAAGATTCCCTGCACTCTGCCCCAAGTTTGGTTATGAGTCTCAGGCATCTGCTTTGATACCCTGCTGTGTAGTGTCTGTCAGAGAACTTCTGTGGTAGGCTCCTGTCCTGATTCCTTTTTTCTCCCTCTTCTGATGTTTGTCCCTTTTGCCTTTCTGAGTGAGGATTGATCATCTTAACCAGGGTTCACCTTCTAGATTAGCTTCTTTAGGTGTACAGATATTAGTATGTTAATCCTAAATTATATGTCTAATATCCACTTATAAGTGAATATTGAGTATATAATATGTGTATCTTTCTGCTTCTGGGATACCTCACTTGGGATGATCTTTTTTAGTTCCCACCATTTCCCTGCAATTTTTTTTTTATTTCCTTGTTTTTAATGGCTGAGTAGTATTCCATTGTGTAAATGTACCACAATTTCTGTATCTGCTCCTCAGTTGAGGAACATCTGGGTTGTTTCCAGGTTCTGGCTATTACAAATAAACCTTCAACAAACTGGTTCAAAGACTTCAACATAAAACCAGACACAAATCTGTTAGAAGAAAAAGTGGGGAAGAGCCTTCAACTCAGTGGCACAGGAGACAGCTTCCTGAAGAGAACACCAACAGCAGTCTCAAAGATCAACAATTAGTAAATGAGACCCTATGAAACTGAAAATCTTCTGTAAAGCAAAGGACACTATCATCATAACAAAACAACAGCCTACAGCCTGGGAAAGGATCTTCACCAACCTTATATCTGACAGAGGGCTAATATCCAGAATATATAAGAACTCAGGAAGTTAAACAGCAACAAATCAAGTAATCCAATTAAAAAATCGAGTACAGAGCTAAACATGAATTCTCTGTAGAGGAATATAGAATGGCAGAGAAACACTTAAAGAAATGATCAGCATCCTTAGCTATCAGGGAAATGCAAATAAAAAGGACCCTGAGATTTCACCTTATACCCATCAGAATGGCTAAGATAAAAAACTCAAATGAGAACATACTGGAGAGGATGTGGAGGAAGGAGAACCCTCCTCCATTGTTGGTAGGAATGTAAACTTGTACAACCACTTTGGAAATCTATCTGACACTTTCTCAATTAGGGATAGTGCTTCCTCAAGATCCAGCCACACCACTCCTAGAAATGTATCCAAATGATGCTCAAGTACACAACAAGGACATTTGTTTAACCATGTTTGTAGCACCTTTATTTGAAATAGTCATTTCATGTTTTGAGCCAATTAAAGTTATAGCTAAAGTGAATATTTAACTAATAAATGATTTTTTTCCTGCTATTGAAAGATGAATGAAGACAGTAAGCTGGGTTGGTTAAAAACTAAAATGTCTACCTTTACTCTGTGAACAATTTTTAAACTGGAGATAGAACAGAGAATGAAGGAGTGGAAGAAAGAGTTTGGCAGGGGTGTGTTCTCTTCTTTTTTCACAAAAAGCCACACTACTCAATAATAGAGGCTTAACTCTCTGGACTATCTAAACCTCATGCCACCCACAAGCCACTCCTCTGGACTCAATATTTGCACTTGCTTTCTCCTCTGAGGAAGTGCATACAGTGGAACACATTTCAACATGAGTGTGAAGAAACGGGAGGACTCACCACTGAAAATCACAGCACCTGGATGGTGTAAAAGTCGCATGCAAAGTGTTTGAGAAGTAACGTGTGCAGCCAGCTTTCCCTGGAAGAAATGAGAGAGTTACACCTAAAGCACTGCATGATTGAGTTAATGTTTGCGATACTCCAGAAAGATGAAACTCGGGGGAATTAAAAAAAAGAAAAAAACTGTCATGGAGGTGTTAAAACAAATGAAAAGCAGCCTGTGTGCTTGAGCTGGGGAAATTTGTCGCTAAGAAACTGAAGACAGCAGGTGCCAGTGTGGCCAGTTCACACTCAGCCATACCAAGCAGGACGACTCACACTCATGGGCACAAACAGTCCAGGTTATAGACTGGGGGAGTCTTGTAGGCGCTGCCTGTTTAAGTATTCAGAGAGTAGAAGACATAGCTGCCCGGGTCACTAACCAGTTCACAAGAACAGTGACCTATACTCTAGTTCCACAGAATCTAAGGAAAGACTCATTAACTGAGTTATGCCTCTTGTGTTTGCTGATGCCATATTTTGAATCATTTCAAGTTACATTTTAAGGATTATTTAATCAAATATAATCTATGGGTATGTTTTCTTTCATTTATGAACTTTTGATACAGAAAACAAACAAAATGTTTTCTGAGTTTAGCCTGTGCTAATTTTTAATCTTTACAACCTGAGTATTTAAGGTACTTTAGATTCTTTAATTAAAGACTCTATAATACATATATATGTATGTATACACACACACTATAATAAACACTGAAACAATGATCCTAGAGTCATCTTGTTCATAAGCTGCCTTCTGCATTGAGAAAACCCACACCTATTTATCTCAAACCCATTTCTAAGTAAACCAGTCAAAATAAACAGTAGTCCCATGGGTTTAAAATAAATCAGCAAAAAGACTTGAAATACTTTGCCTTCTTACTTTTCAACATGATACATATCCTTTGAACTGAGACATATACATGTGCCTACAGTACACACACACACATGCTCACTTGTTTTGGGCACTTTTCTCAAACTGGTGTATTTGATAAGTAACCATTCTCTCTATCTTTGCTGTCAGGGTCCCTTATCGTCTGCTGGTTAGAAAAAATGAGGCAAAGGTCGATTTACTTCTTCCCCCAAACAAATCTGTCATATCACTGATGTTCCACTCCAGTAGCCTTGTGGGACTGATGGATGCCTGTTCTCTTCCTTCAGGGCGCTTCTTGCACAAATACACCCACAGAAGATTTTGTTCTAGATGAAGTGGATCTAATGACAGAATGGCAAACAAGACTGTTATGCCAGGAAAGAATTGAACTCACAAAAGAGCTTTTCCCAGTTTTTTCCAACAATCAGAATACTTCAAAAAGCTTGTTAAGATGTAGCTGAACACATCAAGGCTTTCTGGCCTTTGTATGTGGAAAAGTCTTATTTTAAGCCCTCAAAAGAATCAGAGAGTCTCTGGCAGAAATAGATGCCATTCAAACATCAGGAAATGTGTATGCTATAATAAAAATATCTTTTTTACAATACATTTCCCCTCTCTCAGCTGCAAATTTCCATGGGAATTATTTCCAAAGACAAGCTGCAGGGAAAGCATCAATTAATCTGCTGAATGAATTTTTGAATCTCTTCTCAATGCTGAGACCCCCTCCTGGTGCTTGGTAATTACCCCAATATTTTCTGCACGCTTGTTTAAACGGCTTCCTCTTGGGCATCCTGTGAGGAGGGCCTCTCTCTCTGGTGAGCTGAAAGGCATGCCTTATCGCTCTGCCTCATTCCATCTGCAGCTCCTAGGGGGTCCCGCTAATCATTGTCATTGGAACATTGGGTGAGCAGTCTGGGGACATAGATAGATGTGACACCAAAGGAGACCAGGGCCTTTCCAACAGAGTGCTCATCTTTGGAAACACATCATCCTTGCCTGACTCAAAGCCAGACATGCACTCCTTTAAAGCCAGGGCTTGCACCTTAATTATACAAATGCAGTGATCAAAGTTATTAACACTTTTTCAGAGGCCAGGGATTTAATAAATGCATTTTGTTACCTCTGACAGAAAATACCAGTCTTCCTGAAAAGTCAAAGTGACAGAAGAAAACACAATGGGAAGATAAAAAAAGCAAAAAGAGAGGAAGATGGCTTTAAATGCAAATGCTGTTTACAGAAAAAATACAATTTAAAAAGCAGCTGATGCAAGAGAAAGATAAAAGTTGTGAAGTGAGGGATGTGCAAGAACTTCAAAGTGTATTAAAATGTCACATTGATTTTTCCTACACTCCTAAGTAGTAAGTTTCAAAAGATAAATCTGCTCCACAATTTATCCACATATGATTTATCTGTACACAGAGAAAATAGAGATTATTTTCTTTATAAGAATCCCCCACCCTGGAAATATCTATTCCTTACTTTTCTTAAATAAAGATGACTCTCATTTGTTTGAGCATGTGACATATCTGAATATTACTTTCTTAATAACCTAGTTCAGCAGCTCCTTGGCTGTGATCTGCCTGAAAAAGGCTATGGTACTTTTCTTTGCAAGTGATAACTGGAGGTATATAACCTAACTGAAAACAGTCTAAAAAATATAATTTGAAAACCGAACAGGAAGTTTTTTTTTTCTGAAAAGTATTGAATAAAAGATAAGTAAAATATAAAGGAAAATAGATCATTTCTTTCAATCTCAGTATATAAGATTATCAATTCAAATAGTTTATCTTTTAACTGATCCTGAATATTAAAAAGACCTGCTAGCTTGTATGGAATGTCAGTGGCTTCTACAGCATACATTGATCATGTGATTGCTGTTCTAATTATTGCCTAAGTATATAAAAGTATTAGAGATGATCTCTAGTCAAAGTCATTACTTCTCACATCTATTCCATTAGCACATTCAGTGAAACTGTACTTACATAGGCGGTGAGGTTACAGATGCCATAGGTTCTGAGAAAAGAGATTAGCATCTAGACTGTGTGGACCAAGAGAGCCCTGAACTGTCTCTGATACGTGTAAGGCACAGCAAGGGATTGTGAGCAGGAAGTACTTAGCAAGGATTGGTCAATGCAGAGAAGGAACAAAGACCTCTTTGGTCTGTAAGGTTGATAAAGAAAGTTTAGTTTTGATTAGGAGATGAACACATAATCTGCCTTGAGCAACCAAGAGCTTGGTGAGTAGAGGTGATGAAAGCAATTGTCCTGAACATCAGTACAAGCGTGGGAACGTGCACAGTGGCAGCGCCGAGAAAAGCTGGGCATCTGCTAAATTTTGCCCCCCAATCTCTTCAGCTCCTACAATGAAAGATACAAGATTTACCTAGACTTTCTGAAAATTCAAGTAATCAATGGAAAAAGCAATCCATACAAAGAAAGTATTTTACCAAAAGTACAAACATGCATGTTTTCTATAAAAGCAACAGAGTAAGGAAAGGAGGAAATTCTTCAACGCAAGTATCTAAGAGAGTACAATGGTCCATTTTGTGCAACGCTCACCAGACATTTCAGGGTTCAGAAGCAGTGTCGACCACGGTCATTACCGTACACTCTCAAGAAATGACATTTCAGACACAGGATATGCTCAACTGTTCGGACGTCTATGTTTAATCACTTTGGCTCACAACCACACTCTTCTCCTTGCTAGGGAAGAGTAAGGAAGCCACTCAGCCTCCACAATTATCTAACTCCATCTTGTTTAAACTTCACAATTGTAACGTGGGTTTCATTGGACTGTGTTACCATCATTTGAGGATTAAACAATCCATGACATATTCTCAAAGACCTGTTTATTCTGTACTAAATGGTTAATGGAAATTGGTTATTAGTAAGGGAAATGTAAAGCCATGTGCCTTCTGTAACTTTTGTGTAAAACCTCCATGGATATCAACTAGAAAAACACCTAATGTAACTGGAAGGCCATCTCTGAGATAAACTCTTTTAAATGTGTCTTGTACAGCTTCCATCATTCCATTGCATCTGATTATCATGTTAAGATGTTCCTCTGCTGATGCCTTCACACCTCCCTGTTTAGTGTGCTCATAGATAAGGTTCTTGGGGATGGGCAGAGACAGTGGGGATTAAAAATTATATAATGGTGGATGGAGAGATTGATCAGCAGTTTGGAATATTGTTCTCATAGAGGACATGGGTTCAGCTTCCAGCACACTTATGGAGCACACAACACTCTGGAACTCCAGTTACAGAGGCTCTAATGTCCTTTTCTGTCCTGTGTGGTGCTGCACGCATGCAGGACACAGGCATACATGCAAGCAAAACACCTATGCACATTAAAAACAAAAGTTAAAAAAATGGCCCTGTTAGGGTGAGTCAAAGGGTCTTCCATTCGAGTGTAAACTGAATCCTGTGTTTAGAGATTGATGAGGTACTAAGAAATAGCAAACAACAACAGCAACAAATATTTTTGTTAACTTTAGAGAACTCTGAAACTTAAACAAAACTCTTTAGACACATGAAGAAGATTGTAAATTTTAAGAATGTAACTTTCTAATGAGGCTTTCATATCTATCTTTTCTAATTTTTTGTCCTAATGATCTCATAGGAACACCTCCTTTTACATGAGCCTACTCTTCTGAAAAGTAATGAAGACAATCTCCTTTAGTCTGGGCCAAATGTGAGTGTGATATATAAGTCATCTGAGTCCTGCACTGCTATGTCTTGCTTTACAGAAATATCTGAATATTGGTAAATAGATAAAAAGGAACTCTGGGCATCTGTGGGGGTGGGCGGGATTTGTAAAACAGGGCTAACAGAAACATTCTTTCTTCCCTGACCATAAATGGGAACAAATATAGATGTCAGTTACTTTGATATCATATTTCAAATCGTGTGCTTATAAAAAATCCAAATTCTGTCTTACTTCCACTTTTCACTGTGCACAGATTTTACTCAATTCTAAGTTTAGTGTTCACTTGTTTTGGTTGGATCTTTCTGGTGCTGTGTGGATGTGTGCGGGTGCATGTGATGTAGCTGTAAACAAATAAGGCCTCCTCACTGTGTTTGTATGCAAATGAACCACTTTCCATTTTCATCCTGGGCTTACATTTAGTTAAGATTCATATTTCCTAAATGATTTTTATATGTTTTACAGCAGTCTTTTAAAAAATTAATTAGCATAAAAACAAAAATGTGTTTTTAAACCCTAAAAGAATATATTCACATATCAAGATATTCTTTAATCCCTTCCTAACTTTCACTGTAAAGTTAAAATTGAGTATGCTAATTTGGACTGGGTTGATGTCATTTAGACAATTCCAGATACTGGAAAGATTTGGAAAAACTGTAAAATGATGAACTTAGGAATTGTACTGTCAGTTATGTTTTCTAGACTTCAATTAGTTATGTCTGAAGAAATCTACATATCTCAAAATGTCATTGTAGTTCTCACATTGATGCATAGATTATGACTATTTCTAAGGTTTACCATCTTAGACACTCTAACCATTATATAATCCCTATTTTGAACACAAGAATGTAAATAACCAATTTCCAATATACTCAGCTAATGCCTACAAACTGTAACATTCAAGCTTTACCCCACTAAGTTTTCCTAAATTTTAAAAATGGCAAGCAACAAAGGATGGTGCTAAGACAAAAGTTTGCTCTCCTCAAACTGAATACAGATCCATTACTAAGGACAACATCTACACAACTCATCATCCATAGATGATGAGTTGGTGCCTACATGGAACCTTCCCTCCTACATTTTAATCTCTTTGGTGCTAAAGAATCCTCTGCAGGCTATCAAAAGATAAATGTGTTCACAAGCCTAGCCACAAAACCTTTGATCTATAATCTGTCCTGCATCCAAAATAGTCTAGGGCAATGATGGTTCAGAACTTGTAGATGTAGACAACCAATGTGGAATTTGAATTAAGGCCCATTCCATGAGAAGGAATCCATACCTGATACTGGTTTGGTAACCAAGAACCAGAAACTAAATATCCCAGAGTCTTAGGGTAAAACTAAACACAACTGGTTAAAGTAATAAATAAATAGACAGAAGAATAGATAGATGGATAGATAGATAGATAGATAGATAGATAGATAGATAGATAGGTAGATAGACTAAGAGATCAGTGCCTTATACAGTTATCATCAGAGAGTCTTCCTCTGTCACCAGATGGGAATAGATGCAGAAACCTACAGCCAGACATTATCTGAAGAGAAAATCTCAATTGGAGGTCTTTCAATCCCTCCTTTCATAGTTTAAGTAATCCTGCAGAAGAGGAGGCATGAATACTTTTAGAGTCAGAGGGGATGGAGGACACCAGGAGGACATATCCCTTTCTGAAACAACTAAGCAAGGAACATATGAGCTCACGAAACTAAAGCATCAAGCACAGGGCAGGGATCTGTACCTCATCCTCTGCATATATACTAGAGACATTAGCTTACTATTTCTATTAAAATAAATAAATTAGATTAAATTCATGATGCAGTGTGATATTGGGGGTAGCTTCTGAGATTCAAAGTGTTAAATCACTTTCAGCTTCCTTTTTTTTTGCTTCTTGCCTTTAAAAAGTAAGATCTCACCTTCCTGATCTCACTGCTGTAACCAACCATTTGCTGCCATGTTTGGCAGCATAAAGGGCTTGTATTCCTCAAGAACCATGAGCCTAAATATACATTATAGGTTGCCTTGGTCATGGTATTTTATCACATCAACAGAAAATGAATATATATTATTATATATTATATGTATTAGTTAATATATTATTAATTATTATAACAACATATTAATATATTAATAATTGTTAATTAGTAATATATATTTGTTGGTATATTATATATTCATTAATAATATATATTATATATTAGTTTTCTGATAATATATTATATGTGTATATATAAAATAATACATATTATATATTATATAGAGAGCATATCATACACACACACTCATAGAAGCACTTATAAGCATACTTTCTCTTAAATACCCATTCTCACATACACCTTCACTCACATACAAGGACGTTCTCATGTAAATTGCACATAAACCATACACTAATAGACCACTTCTTGTTGTCTATAATGGTAGGCCCTGCTAAGTTTCGTATAAAATTATTGTCAAGCCGTACCAACATAGCCAGTACAAAATCATGACTTGCATAGCTTTAAAATTGTGCTGAGTTATGAAAAATGGATAGATTTAGGTTAGAAGAGCCAGAATATGTCATGTTTCCATTGTGAGGTCAAACAACAGAAGGTTCTTTTCAGAGCTGCCATTTTATTTTCTGCTGTAGACTTTGTATAGTTGGCATGGTTTTTAAACTCATTCCTCATCCTCATCCTTATATCATATTTCATTAACCCCTTGTGCTTTGTTAAGACTTACATATATATATTTGAAACTGCTTTGCATTTGCTTTTTCCACATTTTGATGCAGTATGAAGAAGTATTGTTTTGGAGAATGTTTTGTTTTGCATTAAATGTTTAATTCATTTTTGATGTTATAATACTTTTACATTATTTCCTCTCTTCTTTTTCATCCCTTCAAGAGCTTCCATATTCTCCACCTTGCTCACTTTCAAATCCATGGTCTCTTTTTCTTTAAATTTTATACACACACACACACACACACACACACACACACACAAATCTTTCTTCTATAAGTTGCTTTGGTCATAATTTTTATCACATCAACAGAAAAGTAACTAATATGTACACATGATATACAAATAACTTTACATATTCTCACATACACAACTTACATGTACATTCACTAACATACAAATACATATTTGCATATATACTCATACATACACACACACACACACAAACATATACCTATTTTAAACATATTTATACACACATGCAACAGAATAAGGTGCTCCTGATGGATAAATGTGGAGAGTAGGAAAAACTGACCTCTCCAGGAAGAAACACACTAATTAACTTTATTATTAAAGCTAATTGAAAGATACCAATGATTATGGAATCTCATGTGGATCTTTACGATTCATTCTACAATCATCATTCAATATCTGTTATATATAATTTGGCACTATGAATATTGGACATTAAAATTGCTACAGATATTTTTTCTTTATAAAGTTTAGCAGGATAGTGAGAAATGGTAGCTACAATTAAGCTACACTTGTGACTGTCATTTCTTGGCAGTATACCAACACACACAAAAGAGCACTATGTATTATGTTTATCATAAGTCAACTTCACAATAGTTTATGCTATGAATATTCAATGTGATTTTTGCATCCTTTGAAGTGCATATACTTATATACATTCACTTTATTCCTCTTGAATTTGGGACATGGTGAGGAAGAGGTTGCTGCCATTATTTGATGCCATGTGTACTTATTTCCCACAACCAGAAAACTAGCAAGATGGACAAAATGGAGTTTATCATTTCTATTTTTGTGTGAAAAGGCTGGACTTAGCATTATACTTTGCAGTTTTCAGGTATGGTCATTTATTTTCCAGTGAAGAATTTTAAATGTGCATTTAAGTAATGACCTGCTTTTATAACTTATTTTGTTTTCTCTTGTCCTTCTATTGTGCACAATACTGATGATCACACACACAAAAAAAAAAAATGAAGAAATGCGAGTTGAAGAGCCAATTCCTAAGCTATCTCAAGAATTGCAAATGCCTTATTGGGAAGGATTACCTCAGAATCATGTATGAGAGAATGTCCTTAGAAGCCCAATGTGGACCAAGTCAGATAGAGTACCATTCTCGTTCTTACCCTTCTATAGACATTGGACTTAGACCAGTCTCATTGCTCATTCTTCTAAAGCCACAGGGTTTAGCCTAATCTTAAGTCTCATAATTGAGAAAAATAAACAGCCAAATGAATGAGATATTATTTGCACAGCTGTAAATGCAGTAGCAATTACTACAAAGGCATTTTGTGGTTTGGAACTGAGAAAAGAAGTGCTTTAATAGCTGATTAATATGCCATTGTGTAAAGGGGACATAGAATAGACAGAGGTAATGGCTGAAGAGAGAGAGCAAGGTAGGAGAGGGGGTACAAAGAGTTAAGAGGGTGGAGATCATAACTGGGGAGAGCAAGGGCTTAAGAACACAAGGCCTGCAAAGAAAATAGAAACTAAGGGCGGGGGTATCTCTGTAACAAACTGAAGACCTAAGTCAGGGTAGGCTCCTGAGAGGATATGAAGGGAATTTAAGCAGTGACTCCTAAGAGCAGAGACCATAGAGACTGAAGAGGGCACCTTCTAACTAGCCTAATATACTAGTACAGGGAGGGGAACACCAACCTACCCACAAAAACTTCCACTCAAAATTTACCCTGCCTAACAGATGTGCAGGGATAAAGACAGAACAGATAGAGCAAAGATGGAGGGAATGCCCAACCGATGCGTGGCCCAAACAAAGACCCACCCTAGTGCCAGCCTCTGACACTATGAATGATACTCTGCTAAGCATGCAGACAGGAGCCTGAACAGAATTTTCCCTTGTGAGTCACTACCTAGCAGGGCCTCAAAACGGATGCTGACACTCAAATTAAATTGATTGATTTATAGGGAATCCTGGGATATAGTGGAAGGAAAGAGAAAAAGACCAGGAAGTGAAAGGAGCTCAATCAAGGACCAGGCATGCACTGGACCTAGGCCCCTTCAAAGGTGTAGCAGATGGGCATCTTAGGCTTCAAGTGGGTACTCTAGTATGGGAAGTGGGGACCAGGTCCGACAGGGACTAACTTGCTAGGTTTAGATCACCTTCCCTTGGCAGGACTGCCTTGCCAGGCCATAGGGGAAAAGAACAACTTCAGTCCTGATGAAAGTTGATGAGCTGGGGTGGATAGGAAAAGGGATCTCCCTTTTCTGAGGAAAAGAAGAGGAGGTAGGGGAGAATGGGGATGGAGAAAGGAGAGACCTAGTTGGTGGGCCTGGGAGGGGAGAAGGGAAGGGGCTACAAGGATGTGAAGTGAATAAAATAAATAAATGAGGGAAAAAAGAAGTTCTTTATCAGAAGGGTGGAGAAACTGAATCTGTGTTCAGGGAAAACATTTAGATGAAGAGCTTTTTAAATTCCTTGAGTCTCATTTAAGGACTCTCAGGAAAGTTCACTGCATGAAAGTTATGTAATGACCAGTGGCCCATCACAACACTAGCCATGATAGAAACAGAGCTCACAGGGCTGGGAAAACTCCAAAGTGCACAAATTATGCTATGGTCAGACATCATTTGATTTGTGCACTTTGGAGTAAGCTCTGCTTACTATAAGCAGCTATAGGTCTGAGGATGAAATGTAAATGTAATCAGTTTTCTTTGCTGCAGTAAAAATCTAAGATTAATCTGTTTCAAAGAGCAAAGATTTCATCTGGTTCACAGCGTTGAGGATCTGATGATGTTCACTGGGCACAATTGTTTGCCTGGTGGCAAAAATAGCATAATGGTGGGCCAGCCTAATGTACTTAGTTCTTTTTTGTCATTATCATGAATGAATTACAGTATGTTTTGTTGTTATGCTTAAATACTCTGGGGGGGAAAAAACAACTTGAAGTAGAAAAGCTTTCTATTCATTGATAGAGTCCCTGCTCCTATTAATGGGGAACCTACTTGGACACTGAGATTTCATGGGCTACATCTGTTCAGGGGTTCTAGATTATCTCCATGCTTGGTCCTTAGTTGGAGTATCAGTCTCAGAAAAGACCCCTGTGACCAGATTTTTTGGTTCTGTTGCTCTCTTCGTGGAGCTCCTGTCCCTTCCAGGTCTTTCTATCTCCCCTTTCTTTCATAAGATTCCTTGCACTAATCAAGTCATAGTGGCAGAAACTCTCAAAAACTTGCCATATCGTATAGTCAGGAAGCAGAGCGCAAGGAACACCGCTGTGCTGGTGCTCAGCCTGTCCCTACTCAGAAGAAGATCCTGCCAACAATAAAGAATGATCTTCCCAAGCCCTTCTACCTTCTCAAAATAATATTTCACACACATTCTCTAAGGCCAATCATAAGTTAAACAGTCACTCACATATGTTCCTGGAGGCTTGCCTCCAGGTCAAGTTCACCTGTACTGCTAACCATCAAACATAAATAAACCATAAAAACATACCAGGATAAGATTCCCTGCACGCCCAAAGTTTGGCTATGAGTCTCAGCATCTTATGAAATAAGTGGGAGATAGTAAGAGCTGGAGAGGACAGGAGCTCCACAAGGAGAGCAACAGATCCACAAATTCTGGGCAGTGGGTTTTTTTGAGAGGTTGATACTCCAACTAAGGACCATGCATGGAGATAACCCAGAACCCCTGCACAGATGTAGCCTATGGCAGTTCGATATCCAAGTGGCCTCCATAGTAATGGGGACAGGGACTGTCTCTGATAGGAACTGATTGGCCTGCTCTTTGATCACCTCCCCCTGTGGGGGAGCAGCCTTACCAGGCCACAGAAGAAGACAAGGCAGCCACTCCTGATGAGGCCCGATAGACTAGGATCAGAGGGAAGGGGAGGAGGACTTCCCTTATCAGTGGACTGGGAGAGGACTGCTGAGAGGGTAAGGAAGAGGGAGGGTGGGATTAAGAGGGGAGGGGAAGGGAGGTACGGGGGATACAAAGTGAATAAACTGTAATAAATAAAAATAAAATAATTAAATAAAAACATATATATACATATATATATGTACACACACACACACACACACACACACACACACATATATATATATATATATATCTCGGAATTGACAGGCCTTGACTATAGCTTTCACTCTTAGAACAATTCTTTATTCTCTTTGGACTTATTGAACTATCAGTAATAAACAATGAAAGGCCATGATTTTGAGAAATCTGGAGAAGTTAGTGGGAGGAGGCAGAAGGAGATAATGTAAATTCAGTCCTCATATATAAAATTTTCAAAACTTAAGTGTGAATGGTAGCAGGCTTCTCAGATTTGCATTCATTTTAGGGCTGCCCAAGATAGAGACAGGTTTGAGGATATAATCAGTGGAAAAGCCAGTAAAAAGCTTACCATATGTGGCCAATGGGCAGCTTGGTCTTCATGTGTGGCGCCTGGCAAGTGGAGGGGGGACACTGTTTTTAACATGAACTCTATTGCCTGCTTTTGGATCAGTTCCCCCCTGGCAGCACTGCCTTGCCTGGCCTCAGGTGGTAAGGATATGCTCAGTCCTGCTGTGACTTGATGTGCTGGGGGGTGATATGCAGGAAGGAAGGCTCCCATTTTCTTAGGGAACGGAGAAGGGAAGAGGGAAGGAGGGGATAAGAGCAGGGGAAGGGGGACTGGAGGAAAGGAGAGAGGGGGCACCCTTGAGATATAAAGTAAATAAATTGAAATTAAGAAAAATAAAAGAAGTTTATTCTGAACATTATGGACTTTGTATTTTTGTCCCCAGGTGGTTTGTTTTTAATCCTAAAGCATTTATTGAAACAAACTATTAGAGGAAGACTGGAGACATCTCTGAGTGGAGAAATAGTGCAAAGACATACTCGAGCCTGCCGCCTCCCCCCGCCCTGCCCCTTTGATAACAAAAGGACACATTACTCCCAAGAGCTTGAGATTTTTCCAAGAATCTTATTCTGGAAGAAGGTAGAGGCTGGCACAGTCATAAGAGGAACTTGTTTCTCGGGAAGAGATGCCACACACGTCTGATAATTATCAGGCCATCTTTCATGGCAGCCTGGAGCTGTGGATAAAGCAAAAACACTACAGGAACAGATAGAGGGACACTTTAACCAAGTCCGGCTCATGTGTTCAGGATAAAACTATCCTTGATTTAAAACCTAAATTTCAGATGGACTGGAGAAGTCACTAAACCACTTTTCCTTGTCCAGATGTGGCCACACTGAAAATTTTCTTTTCATGGAATTTAACTAGTATTTGTCTATGTAAATGACTTACTGAAGACTGATAGTCAAGTCTAGCTTTCTAACACTGTTAATGGCAGGGACAGACCTGGACCACTCTTGTAATACGTAGTGGACACATGGATAAAAATTTGAACATAGTATATTTTTAAATTAATTGGTTGAAGAGTGAGTTTGGAGCCTTGTGTAGAGTTTATGAGTGTTCTACCCTCATGCTTGTGCCCAAACCCTTATATACAGCGTATTTTAATCGTTATTTTGAAATTTTCTTAACCTTCTCATTTTCATGCTGTCTGAAAAACTTGAGAACAAATATTTTTACACAATTTGAGAACACATGAGGATTTCTAATGAAAATATAATACAGGGTGCCAGGAATTCAATCCAAAAATTGCAAACTAAAGAAGATAAGCTCATAAATTGGAATGCATTTATTCATATACATACATATTGATGTGTACTTCAACAAGTATCTTCTTTTCAGTCATTTTTTGCTAACATTACAGAAAAATGTTTAACACTTGCATTATTTCATTTTGCTTAAAATAATGTTACATTGATTGAAAACCTAAGTCTGTTCTGCCTCTTGATTCTCAATCATCTCTAGAAAACCAGGTTGAGAGTTCCAGCTAATGCACTGTTTTTTTAATATAGAGATTATAATACAATATGTTATATATTTTGTCCTTTCCCTTTCCTTATAAAACCTTTATGAACCTTTTCGTATCCTGCTTTAAATTCATCACCTTTTTCTTTAATTGCTATTACGTGACTATTACATGCTTTTTTTACCTCTTTTATTTTTATTCATTTTACATTCTTGTAGTCCCATCCTGCCTCCTCTCCCAGATCCTGTCTCCTTCCCTTCTCCATCCCCTTTCCTCAGAAAAAGGGAGCTTCCTTTTCCATCTATCCCAGTTCATCAAGTTGCATCAGGACTGAGTATGTCTCCTACTCTGGGTCTGGCAAAGCCCTCCTGCCATGGGAAAGTGATCAAAACCTGGCAAGTGAGTCCCTGTTCAATGCAGTCCCCACTTTCCTTACTAGAGGACCCACATGAGGCCTAAACTGCCCATCTGCTACATCTTTGAGGGTGTCTATGTCCAGTTCCATGTATGGTCCTTGGTTGATGCTTCAGTCTCAGGAAGCCCCTCTGGGCCCTGGTTATTTGACTCTTTTGATCTTCTTATGGAGGTCCTGTCACTTCCAGGTCCTATGCCCTTTTTTCTGACTTTTCTACAAGATTCCTTAAGCATCAACCAATGTTTGGCTGTGAATCTCAGCATCTGTTTTGAGGATCTGTTGGGTAGAAGAACAAGTGTGTCAGGCTCTTCTCTGCAAAGTTAGCAGAGTATCATTCATAGTGTCAGGGCTGGCACTCTTCAATAGTGTGGATCTTTGGTTGGGTTAGGCATTGGGTTTGGTATTTCCCCAGTGTCTGCTCTATCTGCTTTATCATTATCCCTGCACATCTCGCAGAAAGGGTAAATTTTGGGTCAAAGTTTTTGTGGATGGGTTGGTGTTTCCTTTCCTCTGGTAGGAGGCTAGTTGAGTTAGTGGGTGTCCTTTTCAGTCTCTATGGCCTCTCTACTAGGAGTCTTTGCTTGAGCCTCCATCATATCCTCTGTTATTACATGGATTGCCAATTGGTATGATCTTCTCTGGGGAAGACTTCCCCTCCTTCACGCTTAGCATTCCCTTGTTGTCTGTAGTTCATTGTCTACGGTTGTGACATAGAGGCTTAGTGGATCCTGAACTGGGATTAACATGGAAACTTCCTCCATGAGGATTACCTTTATTGATACTGGTGGCACTGTGCAAGACAGAAAAGAGGGGAAACAACCAACAGCTCTACACAGCTCTGATGCCTATTAGCCATAACAACGACCAGCATGGCACAATAACCCTAAGGTACAGTAATGGCATGAGTTCTTTAATGGTAGCAACCAGCTCTTAAATGGACCAAGAATTGCTCCATGAATGGAAATCTTGTCTGCTTCTCGAACCCACCAAACTACTCAATACAAATGAAATTATGGATCATAGAGGAGAACCTGTAACAACTAAACTAGCATAACCCCTGACTATATTCTAAATATTTGTCCTTCTATCCACATATAAGTACATATTCATCAGCCCCTGAGAAAAAGTCTCTTTGTAGCACACAGAACCACAACCAATCAAAATGCAGCATCATGGAGTCCATCCCCAATAGGTACATCTACAAAATATCTTCCTCCACCTAAGACTTAAGGGACATTCAGGAAAAAGGAGAAGAAAGAGTTTAAGAGACAAAGGATCAGGAAGTTTGCATCTGTGTCCTAATGTCAGAAGCTATACAAGTAGAGTCTCTCTCACCAACAGGACTGTCTAAACATGAGCTTAACAAGAACAAACACAGACATGACAAAGCAGAGGTTGGAAAATGCACACACACAGCAGCGGCCTAGCATTGGCAGCTAACTGGAAGAAACAGACAACAGTTGATTATACAATGGCTGATTAGCAGCCCTGAAAACATGCTCACAGGTGAAACTGTATAGGGTGAGCAGTTTATTTATAGGGATATATGTATATATTTTACAGGGTTTGCAGAGAGGAAAGGGAGAAATGATGTGATCATGTTATAATCTCCGAAAAACAATTGTTAAAAAAAACTAACAATAAGAGTTTTATTTTTTTAATCTATACTGTGTGCACTTCTTGATCCTTTCTGCTGCTTCATCAAGTTTAAGTTCCAGCTTCTTCAGAAGACTTAAACTCCAGCCTCTGACACCTGAGGTTGATAGAGATAACAGATTTATGCTCCAAGTTAAGTCATCACAAGCAAAAATGTAATTTCAGAGTAGTAGTGAAATCAAGATTCTCCTAGGCAGCTTTTGCCCATTTCATCTGTTTCCTGCTCCTTATAGTCCCTCCACAATGTTGTGGGTAGTGTGAGTGCACATCTATTTGTATACATATTTACAAGAGTTTGTAATGGCCGTATACCAGTTTGAAAGCACCTAGTTTCAGAACTCCTAACGCATTTCCCCCCTGGCTAGCCTTTTATATCCTATGTTTACAGATATACGACTATGCCAAAAGGGTAAATACTATCTTCATAATCTAGTACCTCAAAAAGTAATGTTCTGTCTTCTTCATTTTACCTTTATTTCCTTATGTAAATTTTCAATATAGGGTTCTCTTTTATTCATTGGAGATGTAAAGCGCATGCCTGCTTTGTCTAAGTACCCTAGGTTAACAATAATGCTCAAACAATTGATTGCAAAGAACAAAATATGTATTTGAAGAAATAGAGAAGCTTAGGGAAACTGACTTTTCACCTATTTGTTACAGGGCATCTTCTTTATGTAATCAAGATACTGTGTCCGAAGAACTTTTCATCTTTGTCATGATCACTTGTGCAAGTGTATGTGAATCTGATTCTGTACTTTCTGTCCTGTGTCATTTATTTACTGGTTTATGTGTTTGTCGATAGTACGTTGATTTGATTATTGTATCTTTAAAATTTTTAAGTCACAAAATATAGCCAGGCATGATTGTGCACACCTATAATCCCAGCACTAGCGGAGGCCAGAGGCAGATATATCTCTATGAGTTTGAGGCCAGCCTGATCTACAAAGCAAGTCCAGGACAGCCAAGGTTACACAGAGAAACCCTGTCTCAAAAAACGAAAATCATCACCATCATTATCAATCATCATTAATCATCATCATCATCACATAGTGTAGCCTTGTGAATGTAATGCTTTTCAATGCACTGCATATTCTACTACAATTAAAAGTTCTCTGAGAAAAAGGTATCGGACGGGTCTGATGCTCTTTGGGTGGATGACACCTAAATGAACATCAGTACAAAGCCCAAATTTATTTCTAATATCAGAGATCAGAACTCTACTCTTGCCTGATGCATCTAAAACAAAAAGGGGGAACTGCAGAGAGCTGCGTAATGCTGCGCCTTAAAGATGGAGCTGGTTTCCGCCTTCTACCTTCCCGATGGTGAATGCTCTCTGTCACGAACAACTCCACATTTGGCTAAGGCCAAGGATCTGGCTTGCTTCCATGTATGTGGACCTATCTGCATTGCCCACGTGGCATGCTGGGGTTGGCTACCCAGAGGCTACTTAAGCTGTGGGCTGGCTTTCCCCAGGGTCAGATGATTGTTCAAGATTCCTGAATAAACTGCATTGAAAAAAAAAATTCTCAGATCTGCAGATTTCTACCAAAAAAAATGCTTTTTTTCTGGTATTTCTTTAAATTAATTTAAATATATATAATAATATATTAAAAGTAACATTATTGGTATATCTATATTTCACTATATTTATATCTCAGATATTAATGCATAATTAATATCTGCAGGAAGAATCTGAAAACAGAGGAACTGAACACACAATGAATAGCAAAGCTGATAATTAAAATTTTACACGTCAGAGTAAACCTAAGGTCTTAACAAAGAACTGTTTTTGTCTAAAACCTAACAAAAACTGTGGTTGTCTAAAACAAACACAGGGTATCTCTTTAACTCAGCATTTTTATACAGAAAGTTTTAAAACACTTTGACAGATGCATCGATTTCTTCCGTTGTATCTTCAACACCTGAGATTCATGTGGGTACCCAAGTAAGGGGAGCAGGGGATGCCTTTGTCATGAAGTTTGTTGCCTGCTCATCATCATTTGCCCCTGGCAATGTGATCTTTGCCAGGCCACAGAGGAAAAAGATCCAGGCAATCCTGATGAGACTGGATAAGCTATGGGTAGATGGCAGGGATGGAGAACTACCCATTTCAGTGGACTAGGAGAAGGGGATGGGGGGGAGGGAGGAAGGGTGGGACAGGGAGGAGTTGAGGGAGGGGGCTACACTTGGGATATACAATGAAAAAAATTACAAAAATAAATAGATCAAAAAATAGAAAAGAATGACATGGAATGATTCTAACTTTGTACTGATAGTAACTGATAGAATATTAATTGAGCATCCTGAAATATTTGAATGATTTGTTTTGAGTTGGAAAATAGATGTGTTCCAGCTACAGACTGTGGGCAAAGAGACATTTTGATAATACTAATCAGAGAGAACTACAAGCATTTAACACATCTTCATTGAGGTCAGTCATGCAATTCCAAACTCCTGCTTTCATATAAATAATCTATGAACACAGAGATTTGTCAGCCAAAACACAGGATGGTCTGTTTTCTATTGAGCCTTACAAAAATCATCTTAAAATAAATATTTTAAAACACCATTTACAAAACCTGTTAAGTTTCTTCTAAACGGAAATAGGAAAATTACATACTTAGAGGTAGAGTATGAGAATTTAAATGAATCATTTGGGAAAACTTCCAACACAGAAACTTCTTAAGAGTGTGCTACTGTCACAATAGCAATGATGAGCTTAATTCCTCTGGGTGCATAAAATCACATAAGGATGGTATTGTAATTTCAGATGAATGAAAGTGTTGTGAAGTGGTGCAAATTGGTTCATGCACACATATCCATAGCCCATGGGAGAAGAGATGAGCCTGAAGCAAAAAATCCTTCCTGAGATTATAATACACAGTTTATGAGCTTATATTTCACAGTGCAGGGAAAATACACCTACCAGAAAAATCTTTTGTTAACCTTCTGTTGCAACTTTACCTCACACCAGTAAGCAGTGAGATGCAGTCACTCACACAGGGAATGCTTATCTTTGAATAGAAATTGAACATTCCCAAAGGGTGAGAATATGGCTATTTGCACCTTTAAAATAGAATTGCAAGCCTGAGGCTGAAAACATAGCCTAATATGATATAAATTTGACACACTGGATAGCCTCGATTTTTTTAAAACTCCTCCTGATCTTGGAGATAATATCATATTTTAGTATTTCTACAGGCCTAATTATTCTTCCTGTCTTTTTGAAATTTTTCTTTTCTTCCTGTTTGAAGGATATTTTCTTTGAAAGCTTTAACTAATAGTAGAACATTTTCATTTAGAAGGTCAGTAGCTCAAGTTAAAGATCAAAATCTTTCTTAAACTGTTCAACCTTCCAGATTTCACTGTCAGTAAAACCAAACCAACCATACCACTGTTTTTATTTTTCCTACTGCACAGATACTTTATTTCTGCTGCCTTAACTTATATTTCTCATTATGTCATACCACACTGGTTGTTGACATGTTGGTCATTACTTTTGTCTCTTCCTCATTTTGCATTACTTCTTTTGTAGGTTTAGTTCACATTACCAGGTTTCAGTCCTAGTGATTGATTCATGCTCATTCTTCCTTCATGAAAACCTCTCACTCAAAGTGAATAAAGTGTAATTAATAAAAGTTAAAAAAAAACTAAAAACCAAAAATGTGGTAGGGTATTTGTGAATTAATCTTAAAGCAGTGCTTGTGAAATGTCTCTAACCCCAGGGAAATTTACAAACATTGAGTGATTTGAATATTTAAAAGAAAAACAAAACAACAACAACAAAACCTCTCACTCCACACCTCATACTAAAGACATGTCTTGGCTCCTTCTCTTTTGGGCACTTTCCTTTAGCTAAAACAAATGTTCAAGAAAGAAAGAAAAGAAAGGGAAGAAAGAAAGAAAGAAAGAAAGAAAGAAAGAAAGAAAGAAAGAAAGAAAGAAAGAAAGAAAGAAAGAAAGAAAGGAAGGAAGAAAAAAAGAAAGAAAAGAAGAAAAGGAGGGAGAGAGGGAAGGAGGGAAGTAAGGAAGAAGGGAGGGAAGGAAGGAAACATCACTGTGATAGCTAATATATTTTACTGTCTAACATTTATAATTCTTAAGTTAATTTCTTTTGTTGCATATACAGATATAGTCATTTGATCCACAGTACCTCCCTCATAGTCTATCCATTTCTAAAGCCCAGCTAAACTTTGAAAAATAATGTTATCTGTAGAATATATTGATTATCAATAACTCCACTGCTGCATCTGTACATTGTCTACAAAAGAATTTAATAAGTTAGAGCTATGGATCAATTGTATCCTTCTTCCTCTTTTCTAATTTCCTGAAAGTTAAAATGTTTTTAAATGTATTTTACTTGATGTTTTTCTATAGTTGGTAAATTTAAAAGCCATCATATAAACACATTCTTATGGGTTTTAGGGCTTCTAAAATTTGTTCTCTTTTTATCTTGTTTTCTAATACTAATGATATCTCTATGTCATCTGTATATGCACCCTATGACTGAATATTATTGTGGCCTCAATGCTTGTGTTCAGCTTCCAGCCTAAGTGGCAGTGTTGAGTTTTAAGCATTTTTTTTTTCTTGTAGGTCCTTCTGGTATGTATATGTGGTGGGGGAAAGTAGCTTTTACTTCAGAGCAGCTAATGTCATGCTTTTCTTGGTCAGACCTTCAACATTATGAACAAATACCTGGGGGATGGGAAGAGGAATAAATATGGCCACATCTTCTAAGCTCTATGTTCATTTGGTTCTGATGATTCTGGGCCTGAAGAAAAACACAACAGTGGAACTGTGAAGACATAAACACACTCTCACAGCAAACAAGAAGAATCAAGGGTGACAGAGAAGTGTAAAAGACAGTCCATTAGGTCACATGTCCACTAGCTCACTTCCTCCACCAATGTTCCAGACACTAAAGTATCCAGCTGATGACCATGCCTTCAATTTATGAACCTTTAGAGGGGATATTTCATATCCAAGCCATGATCAATATTATATAATAAAATTATGTATCTTTTTTGTTAAAAATGGATTTTCTCAGACAATATATTCTGATTACAGTTTCCTCTCTCCTTGCTTCTCCCAGTTCCTCCCCAAACCCCTCCCCATCCAGAACCACACACATTCTGTTTTCCCTTAGAAAACAAACATGCACCTAAGGAATAATAATAACAATATAAAACACAACAAAAACTCAGAGTAGAACAAAGCAAACAAGAAATAAAAAGCACAATAAATGCACATAGACTCAGATACATATTCACATTCTCAGCAATCCCATAAAAACACAAAACCATAAGCCTTTATATGTTCACAAAGGAGACACAAGTTTAAAAATAAATATTCCCAACTAAACAAACATTATGAAGCAAAGAACCCCCAAAGATGTCCTTGAATTCATTTTGTGTTGGCCATCTACTGCTTTGCATTGGGCCTACACATATGACTACTTTGTTTCCCCATGAAGACTCTCTTGAAGAAAAATAATTTTTCACTTGTGAGTGCTTATCAACTGCAGATAGCTTCTGGGTTAGAGGTGGGGTCATGTTTCCTCCTCTCCTTTCGGCTCTAGAACCCCATCTGGTGCACAGCCTTGCAGGCTCTCTATGGGGTGCAACATTTTCTGTGAGTTCATATGTGTACCAGTCCTATTGTGACTAGAAGGTATAGATTCCTTGGTGTCCATCATCATCTTTGGCTCTTATAACTTTCTAGCCTCCCACTCTTCAGAATTCCCTGAGCCCTGATCAGAGGGATTTAATACATACATTCCTTTTGGGGATGACTGTTCCAAGGTCTCTCACTTTTTGTATATTGCCTGAGTGTGGTAATCTGTGTTTATTACCATTTGCTCCAGGAGAACGTTTCTTTGATGATGGCTGAGAAAAGCATGGGTTTATGAGTGTAGCAGAATGTCATTAGGAGTCATTTCATTGCTCTATTCTTTAGCAGAACTTCAGTATTTGGTTTTTCTCTGGACCCATGGTTTAGTTAGTCTCAGAATACTGGCTACACACACATCATAGACTAGAGGTTTCATCTCTACTCAACTCAAATTTATTAGTTACTTCCAAAAGCTTTGTGCCACTATTACAGAACCATATCTTTTAGGCAGATCACCACTGTAGATAGAAGGGTTTGCAGTTGAGATACCCTTTGCTTTTCACCTTTGGTAGTGTGCAGAGAATCTTCCAGTAGCATGAAAACTAGTCCATAGGAACGAAGGTTCTAGGCAGACACCAGCTTGATTTCTGCATTTTCAATGAGTTGCACAGGTGTTGTCTTCATTATAGGGTCTTATTGTTGGTGTGTATAGAGACATCAGTACCATGGGAATATCGTATGGCTGTTTTTGTATTCCAATGAGAACACTTTTGTCAAGAACTCAATTAGATGCAACCCATTCCCAATACTGGAAGCTTCTTTTAGTGATAAGACGCCTTCAGTTGGGATACTGAGTGACCCATTATTTGGTGGACTTATTTAGATACCCTCCATATATGTGTACATTACTGGACATCTACTGTATTAGGTTTTCACACTATCTCTCAAATGACCTTCAGTATTAGCTGTCCCTCCCTTGCCTCTTTCTTCCTTTCCACTCCCTCTTTGATTCTCTCATTCCAGTCCCCACACTCATCCATCTGTAAGTTATCTATCTATTCTCTTTCCTAGAGATATCCATCCCTGAACTCTAGTTACATACTCTCTACCTAACCTCTGTAGTTAGTAGATTATAGCTCATTTAGCATTGACTGAACATCCACATGTAAGTGAATGCGTACCATATTTGTCCTTTTGGTTTTCACTCATGATGGTTTTTTTTTTCGTTCCATCCATTTACCTGTAAATGCCATGATTAATATTCCATTGTGTATATGCACCATAATTTTTAGCCAATCATACATTGATAAATATCTAGGTACTTTTCAATTTCTGGCTATTTTGAATAGAGCAACAGTGAACATGGTTGAACAAGCATCTTTAAAATAGGACAAAATACGCCCAAGCATGGTATAAATGAGTCATGTGGCAGATGAATTCTAATATCTCTGAGAAACCACCATAATGATTTTCTTAGTGACTGCATGAATTCTCACTCTGACCAGTAATGGATGAGGGTTCCCCTTACTCCACATTCTCACCAGAATGAGGCATAATTTATTTAATTAGTGTTGACCATTATTATCAGTGTAAGATAAAATTTCAAAGCAGTTTTCATTTGAATTTCCTGATGGCTAAGGACACTGAACATTTCTTTAAATGCTTCTCAGACATTTGAGTTTCCTCTCTTGTGAATTCTCCGTTTAGATATTCACCTCATTTTTAATTGGGTATTTTGCCTTTTTAAATGACCACTGTTTTAGTTCTTTATGTGTTTTAGTTATTAGCTCTCTGTTAGTGTGTAGTTGGTAACATTATTGTCTTGTTCTGTGGTGTGCTGCTTTATCTGAATAATGATGTTCTTTGCCATACAAAGATTTTCAGTTTCATGAGGTCCCTTTTAATTGTACTTAGTGCCTCTTAAATCAGTGTTCTGTTAGGAAAGTCTTTTCCTGTACAAATGAGTTCTTAATTCAACAGCATTTCTTACAGGAAATGTATGCATACAAATTAAGTTTTAAGTTTCTTTAATAAAATTCCATCGAACAGAACATTGCAAAGCTATATCTATAATTTCATGTCTAGCCTTAGCTACTTGGAGACAGTCTCCCATAGTGGATACAATGTGCCAATATACTTTTGTCTCAGAGGCAATTATAATGCTATACTATTCAGAGATTCACAATAAATATGATTCAACTTTATCTACATTCCTATAACAGTTTATATGTTTATGGTGGCTTTGCTCATGTTTACAGTCAAGGCCACGTGGAAAGTGATTGGCTGAGGCAGATATTCAATTTGCACACTTTTTGTAGTAGCCCTTTGAGGGACTCATCAGAGCCACTACCCACAAGGACAGAGCCCAGTACCCAGTGGTCATGGCATTTGCTTTTGTAGCAAAAACAGTCCATAGTTTACTAGATGTAGAATATAGTGTTCACTATGATAATTCATATTCACAACCGAGTTTTTAATTTATATGCAAAAACAAACAAATCTGTTAATATTAGAGCTGTGCTGTTGGTATTCTGTTCAGGAAGTTGTCTCTTGTGCCAATGATTTCTAGGCTTTTCCCCACTTTTTCTTCAAACTGATTTAGTGTGCCTAGTTTTATGTTGAGGTCTTTGATCCACTTGGACTTTACTTTTGTGCAGGGTGATAAATATGAATCTATTTGCATTTTCAACATGTAGACATCCAGTTAGACCAGCAGCATTTGTTGAAGATGCCGTCTTTTTTCCATTGTATGGTTTTTGCTTCTTTGTAAAATATCAAGTATCCATAAGTATGTGGGTTTATTTCTGGGTCTTCTATCCAATTCCATTATGTTTCTATGCCAGTCACATGCAGTTTTTATTACTCTAGCACAGAGGGCCTCGGAAAGACTCTACCCAGCAGTGTATCAAAGTAGATGCTGAGACTCATAACCAAACTTTGGGCTGAGTGCAGGGAATCTTATGAAAGAAGGGAGAGATAGTAAGACCTGGAGAGGACAGGAGCTCCACAAGGAGAGCAACAGTACCAAAATATCAGGACACAGGGTTCTTTTCTGAGACTGATACTCCAACCAAGTACCATTCGTGGATATTACCTAGAACCCTTGCTCAGATGTAGCCCATGGCAGCTCAGTATCCAAGTGAATTCCCTAGTAATGAGAACAGGGACTGTCTCTGACATGAACTCAGTGGCTGGCTCTTTGACCACCTCCCCAGATGGTAATGAATGAATATGGTAACACTTCTGTACAAAAAAAATAAATAAATAAATTAAAAAATAAATCTGCATTGTAAGACAAAATATGTTGCTCCAGCACAATAGTGAATGAAAATGTAGTTTCAGTTCCTAGAATTATGCCTTACTTACTTCCTTAACAAGAGAGGAGTCTACATCAAGTCAAAAAGGCCTGTATATTTGGTAATATCGTCCACTGTCATAAAAATTCAAAATTGGTGTTTAGTCTTACCTCTTTGTGTTATTTCTTTCAAATGCAACTAATATGTAATTTTATCAGTAATAAAAAACATTCATTGATTTCTACTAATACGTGTCTGGAATCAAGTCAGTAGTGTAATGTATTTTTTGTAGAACATTAAAATTAACTCTCTATTAGGCCACAGAGGAGGACTTTGCAGCCAATCCTGAAAATACCTGATAAAACAGAGTCATATGAAAGGGGAGGAGGTCCTCCCCTATCAGTGGACTTGGAAAGGGGCAGGGAGGAGATGAGGGAGGGAGGGTGGGGTTGGGGAGGGAATGAGGGATACCGCTGGGATACAGAATTAACAAAATGTAACTAATGAGAAAAATAAAATTTAAAAAAAAGACAAAAAAAATTCCATATGAATGTACTACTACTTTAAAAAATTTATACAGTATTTCTGTGTTTTCCTGTCTTAAATAAATCTGGGGAATATTTTCCTCCAACTATCAAAAAAATAAAATAAAATAAAAAAAGAAAAAAATTAACTCTCATTGAATTGAGACAAAACAAAATGTTTTAATACAATGCTAGTTTCAAATCTTTTCTTTAAAAATATATACAATATTTAAATTATGAACAAAAATTTACCAATTTCTTTTGAGAAAGTCATACATATACTAGTTGAGAATTCTCTTTTAGCCATCTTTGAAACTCATTCCAACACTGTATTTCAGGCTGTCAATTTACAGAACAAATGTAGGACTTTATTGATACTGATACTGATTCTTTATTTTGACATAAGTATGTGCTTGATAAATACCTCACAGTGGGTGTTCTATCTCCATTTGCAAAACTGAGACAAGGCATGAGAAACAATATATCAAATAATTTCCCCCAAACAATTGGTTTTATTCAAGTCAATGTCAGAGTCCAAAATAAGTTACAGTGCATTTTCTCTTAAATTGCTTTACCTAGTTACAATCTTCCCTTGTTTCATTTAGTTTGTATTATCATCACATCTGCAGTTTACATCTCAAAATTGAAAGAACATAGTACAGTAAGACAAAATACTGGAGTGTATTTATAAATTAAGAACTAGTCATGTCAATTCAGAAAGGTCATATAAACTTTATGATGATATTAGAAACTTGTCTAACAAGTATTACCTCAAAACTTACTTCTCCAAGCTGAAAACATTATAAGATAAAGAAAATGTTTTTTCAGGAAAACAGATTTATAAATGTAAAAGGCACAGTGTCTGCAGACACATAGGAACACATCCTGACTTCAAAATTACACAAATGACTTCAGAATATTTGTATGCAAAATCCATGAGATACAGATCAAGTACGTGAATTGCTCATCAGCCCCAACTACAAATTATTAAAGTAAAGGACAGCTTCCCTTTCACAAAACAGGTATACATCCTAAAACACCCAGTAAGTGCATAAAACCAGGTAAAGTATATAACCATATAATATTCAACCATAATGTTCATGATGAAATATGTCTGAAGCAAGAGATATTTGTCATGTTTCAGTTTCTGAAATAATAACATAGGTAATGAGCTCTCTTAGTGGGGACCAAAACACAAAAACAAAATTCACATGAATTTCACATGTATTTTTTAGACAAATCCTAGTATGTATATGTATGTCTACATATTTATGCATATATATGTATGCACATATATATGTGAGAATATATCAAGCCAGCAAGAAAGCACACTAGCACACTAGGCCAGGTGTGGAGTCTTCCACCTGTGACATGTTGGTGTTCAAAATTATTCCAGAGAATTTTTAAGTTAGACTTTTCATATTAAAGATAATCAAAGTGTATTAGGATTTGTATAACAATACTAATTTAAAATAAACAGTGATGATAATGTACAATAATAACAGTGCTGTGGACATGAACTCTGTCTCTTTAGTCTTCTGTTTGTGGTATTCTCAGATGATACATCTTATAGGCACTCTGCAGGGCTTTGTTTTAGCGTATCCAAATTGCTAACCTCACAGCTCTTGTGCTTTCCTGAGTGAAATGGAGCATGACATGATAATGAACACGGAAGACCTGAAACAATCAGTCAGAAATCTGAAGAGCAATGGTGACTAACGGATAGAGCATGGATACAGTGGACAAAAAGAGAGTCCACCCTGAGGAGACAAGTGGGACGCAATGGGATTTTATCAGACTACTCAGGACACTATAAAATTTGAAACTTAGAAATCCTTTAGGTGGACATTTTCATTTAATGTTTTTAGGTTGTTGTAGACATCCTGTAACTTCACTATAAAAAGTAAAACAATATCAAGGAGGGAGTTGCATTTTCATTACATATGTAGTTCTTTGCTTTGTTTTGTTTTTCACTAGTGTCTCTCTCTCTCTCTCTCTCTCTCTCTCTCTCTCTCTTTCTTTTATTCCTTTCCTTCAATTTCCATCTTGGTCATAGGCCCCTCCCTTCTCTCCTCCTAGTCCCATCCTCCCTCCCACACCCCTCTCCTATTTCTTGGAATAGGGGATCCCCCCACCCAGACAATGCAGCTCAGCTATTCACATGAGGACTGAATTCAGCATCCTCCCTGTAGGCGTATGGGGAAGCCCTATCAGGGGGAATGATCAGAAAGCAGGCAACATTGTCTGTGTTAATTATCCATTCTTTGGTTGAAGAATATCTAGGTTGTTTTCAGGTTCTGGATATTATGAATAAAGCTGCTATGAACATAGTTGAGCAAATGTCCTTGTTGTATAGTAGAGCAACTCTCAAGTATATGCCCAGGAGTGATATATCTGGGTCTTGAGGTAGGGCCTTTTCTGCTTTTCTGAGAAAGTACCAAATTGATTTCCAAAGAGGTTGTACAAGTTTTTACTCCATCCAGCAATAGAGGAGTCCTCCCCTTTCTCTACATCCTTGCCAGCATGTGTTGTCATGTGATTTTTTGCTCTTGGTTGTTCTAACAGTTGTGAGATGAAATCTGAGTCATTTTGATTTGCATTTCACTGATGACTGAAGGATGTTGAGCATTTCTTTAAGTGCTTCTATGCCATTCAAGATTCTTCTGTTGAGAATTCTATGTTTAGCTCTGTATCCCTTTTTATATTTTATTTTTATTAATTACAGTTATTCACTTCGTATCCCAGCTGTAGCCCCCTCCGCCATCTCCTCCCAATCTCACCCTCCCTCTTCTTCTCCTATGCCCCACCCCCAGACTAATGATAGAGGAGGTCCTCCTCCCCTTCCATCTGACCCTAGTCTATCAGGTCTCATCAGGACTGGCTTCATTGTCTTCCTCTGTGGACTGGTCAGGCTGCCTCCCCCTCAGGTGGAGGTGATCAAAGAGCCAGCCTATGAGTTCATGTCAAAGAAAGTTCCCGTTCCTATTATTGGCAAACCCTCTTGAATACTGAGCTGCCAATGGCTACTTCTGTGCAGGGGTTCTAAGTTATCTCCATGCATGGTCCTTGGTTGGAGTATCAGTCTCAGAAAAGACCTCTGTGCCTAAATTTTTTGGTTCTGTTACTCTCCTTGTGGAGCTCCTGTCCCCTCCCTTCTTTCATAAGATTCCCCGCACTCTGCAAAAAGTTTGTCTATGAATCTCAGCATATGTTTTGATACCCTGCTGGGTAGAGTCTTTCAGAGGCCCTCTCTGAATTTAAATTGGGCTATTTGGTTTGTTGGTGTTTAATTTCTTGAGTTCTTTATATATTCTGAATATTAGCCCTTTGCCAGATATAGGATTGATGAAGATCTTTTCTCAATCTTGTAGACTGCCAATTTGTTCTACTGACAGTGCCCTTTGTTTTACAGAAGCTCTTTACTCGTAAGAGGTCCTATTTAATAATTGTGGATCTTGGAGCCTGAGATGTTGGCATTCTCTTCAGGAAGGTGTTCCCAGTGCCAACGAGTTCAAGGCACTTCCTTCTCTAGCAGATTTATTGTATCTGTTTTTATGTTGAGGTCTTTGATCCACTTGATTTGAGGTTTGTGCAGGGTGATTATTATTGGCCTATTTGCATTTTTCTACTTGTAGATTCCCTTTAGGTTAGCACCATTCTTTGAAGATGCTATCTTTTTTTCATTGTATGGTTTTGTCTCCTTTGTAAAAAAATCAGGTATTCATAGGTGCATGGGTTTATTTCTGGGTCTTCGATTTGGATCCATTGATCAATCAGCCTATTTCTATGCCAGTACCATCAAGTTTTTATTACTCTTGCTCTCCAGTATAGCTTGAGGTCGGGTATGGTGATACCACCAGAAGTTCTATTATTGTTTTCCCTATTCTTGGTGTTCTGTAGCTCAACATGAAGTTTAGAATTGTTCTTTCAAGGTCTGTTAAAAATTGTGTTGGTATTTTGATGGGAATTGCACTGAATCATTAGATTGCCTTTAGTACGATGGCCATTTTTACCATGTTAATCTTACCTATCTATGGGCATGGGAGATCTTTCCATCTCCCGAAAATCTTTTACACTTTTTTTTTTCCTTCGGGGACTTGAGGTTCTTATAGTACAGATCTTTAACTTCCTTGGTTTGAGTTACTCTAGATACTTTAAATTACTTATGGCTATTGTGAAGTGTGTCATGTCTTTCTTAGCCCATTTATCATTTGTATATAGGAGAGCTACTGATATTTTTCAATTGATCTTGTTTCTAGCTACTTTGCTGAAGAAGTTTATTAACTGCAGGAATTCACTGGTAGAGTTTTTTGTGGACACTTATGTATGCTATCATATCATCTGTGAATAACGATACTTTAACTTCTTCCTTTCCAATTTGTATCCCTTTGAATTTTTTTTTAGTTGTCTTATTTCTCTAGCTAGAACTTCTAGTACTATATTGAAAAGATATGGGGAAAGTGGACAACCGTGTCTTGTCCCTGATTTTAGTGGGATTGCTTTGAGTTTCTCAGTTATTTAGTTTGATGTTGGCTATCAGTTTATAGCCTTCATTATGTTTATGTACAGGCTTTGTATACCTGATGTCTCCAAGACTTTCATTATGAGGGGGCTTTTAATTTTGCAAAAGGCTTTTTCTGCGTCTAATGAGATGATCATGTGTTTTGTTTTTTGTTGTTGTTGTTTCAGTTTGTTTATATGGTGGATTATGTTGATAAATTTTCATATGTTGAACCATCCGTGAATCTTTAGGATGAAACCTATTCCATCATGGTGGATGATGTGTTTGATGTGTTCTTGAATTTGGGTTGCAAGTATCTGACTGAGTATTTTTGCATCAATGTTGATAAGGGAGAGTGGTCTGAAATGTTCTCTTTGTTGAGTCTTCGTATTGTTTAGGTATGGGTATTAGGTATCCTTTGAAATTCTGGTAGATTTCCACTCTAAGTCCATCTGGCTCTGGGCTTTTCTGTTTGGAAGACTTGATGGCTGCTTCTATTTCCTTAGGAGTTATATGGTTGTTTAAACTGTTTACCTACTCTTGATTTAACTTTGAAAGCCTGACAACTTGAGACAGGGCACTAGTTTTCCCTGCTGTCTATTGCACCTGTTTTTAACTGTGAGACCTCTTCGAGCTCCTAGAAAATGTTTGGCTTCAGCTGCAGGTATATCTCTTCCCACCAAGATGCAGACAATATTTAGGAGTGCTAAAATCCCTGTTTACATATCTTCAAGAAAACACAGCTTCAGTTTAATACCTATGACCAACAACCCAAGAGTTGTTGGTCATAACCCCTTATGAATGTATCCTGACTAAAGAAAACTTTAACCCTTGCAATTTCAGGCAGTAAACATATTGCTTTAATATGCTGACTGTTAGGTTTTTATACCACAATAGAAAACCAAAATGGATATCAGTTTTTCTTTTAATTTTTTTAATTTTTTTAATATTAATTACACTTTATTGGTATCCCCCATAAGCTTCTCCCTTCTCCCCTCCCGATCCTACCCTCCCTCCCCCTTCCTAGGGAAATGCAAATCAAAACGACCCTGAGATTTCACTTTACACCCATCAGAATGGCCAAGATGAAAAACTCAAGTGACAACACATGCTCGAGAGGTTGTGGAGAAAGGGAACCCTCCTCCACTGCTGGTGGGAATGTAAACTTGTACAACCACTCTGGAAAGCAATATGATGCTTTCTCAGACAACTAGTAATAGAGCTTCCTCAAGACCCAGCCATACCACTCCTAGGCATATATCCAAAAGAGGCTCAAGCACACAATAAGGACATTTGCTCAACTATGTTTGTAGCAGCTTTATTTGTAATAGCCAGAAGCTGGAAACAGCCCAGATGCCCCTCAACTGAAGAATGGATGCAGAAATTGTGGTACATCTACACAATGGAGTATTACTCTGCAATGAAAAATAAGGAAATCATGAAATTTGTAGGTAAATGGTGGGACCTAGAAATGATCATCCTGAGTGAGCTGTCCCAGAAGCAGAAAGACACACACAGTATATACTCACTCATATAGACATAACATAGTATAGACCTACTAAAAACTGTACATCTAAAGAAACTAAGCAAGAGAGAGGACCCTGACTAAAATGCTCAATCCCCATCCTGAAAGGCAAAGAGGCTGGACATCAGAAGACGAAGAATACAGGAAACAACCTAGAAACCTGCCACAGAGGGCCTCTGAAAGCCTCTGCCCTGTAGACAATCAAAGCAGATGCTGAGACTTATGGCCAACTATTGGGCAGAGTGCATGGAATCTTATGTAAGAAGTGGGAAATAGTAAGAGCTGGAGAGGACAGGAACCACACAAGGAGAGCAACAGAACCAGAAAACTTGAACACAGGGAACTTCCCAGAGACTCATACTCCAACCAAGGACTATTGATGGAGATAACCTAGAACCCCTGCACAGATGTAGCACATGATAGTTCAGTGTCCAAGTGGGTTACATAGTAAAGGGAAGAGGGACTGCCTCTGACATAATATGATTGGCCTGCTCTTTGATCACCTCCCCCTGAGGGCTGAGCAGCCTTACCAGGCCACAGAAGATGACAATGCATCCACTCCTGAGGTGATCTGATAGACTAAGATCAGAAGGAAGGAGAAGAGGACGTCCCCTATCAGTGGACTTGGGGAGGGGCATGCATGAGGAAGGGGGAGGGGGGATATCAGCTTTTTAAACAACAATCATGAATAGTCCTGTTTTTCTTCTTAACCTAGAGTGTGGCATTTCCTATAAATTAAGTCATTTTCTATTCTGCTCCTTTGTTTTCATTTTGACTGTTTAATCTGTTGCCCTGATGACCTGCTCAGAAGGCAGCACCAGCTCCATTCTAGCCTGGAAGTATGTACTTGGTAATTAAGTTTGATGCTTGTTTGTGTTGATGCTGTCAGTAGCACAGTTTTTAGCTCCAGTCCTCTGAGTGCTTATCTGAAGGTCCACAGAACGAAACAAAGAGCTGCTGGATGGCTGAGAGGAATAAGACTAGTTAGTTTGATCCATGGGATCCAGTAGGTGTGGAAAAGAGAGCGAGCCTGGGGGCCTGAGCTCAACCCTGGGAACCACACAGTAAAGGAACGAACCAGCTCCTACACATAGCTACACACACACACAAACACACACACACAGAGACAGACACACAAATACATTAACTTCAATAAAAATGATATTTGCTAGTTGAGCCAAGCATTATAACAAGTCAAAAATATTTGCAATTGTGTTACAAGAAACTTTTGAAGATTGAGTTTGAAATTAAAAGAATTACATTGTCAAATGTTTACAATAAAAATCTGTGATTGTTTAACAGGAAACCTGCTGTGTTAAATGTTCTGCAAGTAGTTGTAAGGTCTCATAAATGAGGTTCCTTTGCCCAGTATTTTTTCTTTGAAATGCCACTAAATATTATTATTAAAATAATAATGGCACTCAGATTTCTGCCTCATCTTTAGTTTCCATTCATTAATCTAATATTCTGAATAACAGTACCAGGCATGCCTTTACTTTATTCTATTTATTTGGCAGGCTTCATAAATATTCTTGAGAGCCATGTTTCCCCACTTAGCTAAGTTCTCTTTCTGGCACTTGTCCCAGTCTCTAGGGTATCACAACCTCTTAAGAGTTGTTCGGGGCCTGCAGTCCTCCTTGAATCTGTCAGCAAACTCAATCACTGTGACATTCTTTCCCCTCACTCCTTAAGCAGCAATGTGGGAGAGCCTGTGCTTTTTAGGTTCTAAATGCCATGAATAGAATGTACGTGGGTCTATAAAAAACATAAGCTGTTCTGTATTGAGGATCGCTTTCTCCTTTTCTTGTTTTGAGTTCATAATGCACTGAAAGTTTTTCGAAATGCAACAGTAAGAAAATGAAGACAGTGAGGAGCAGTAGGCAGGCACAGCCAGACAAGTGTTGAACTGCCAGTTTCAGCTGCTTGGTCTCCTATGCTGGCTGGGTAGCATTGGGCACACAATTCATCCTCCTGGAGATCAATGTTATCTCTAAGGTGTGCATCACTATCTCCCTTTATGTGGCCGGGGAGATCAATTATAAGGTGATATATTTTTAGTCCTCATTGAAGTATGTATTAGTTTGTGCTTTGTAAATGCATGCTATCTTTAACAATGTTACTATTATTTGAATGCATTCCCACTGCCAATGAATCCTGATTAAAGGTCATCTGGCCCCACAGGACCATTAGGAAGTATTGGATATATACAATTAAGACTAGTAAATGAAAGGATTTACTGGAATTAGGGGGTAAAGACCCAAGTGTTAGTAAATGTCTTACAATCCACTTTATAATCCTGTACAACAAAGAATCATACACCCACAATGTCAGACAGTTAAGGTTGAGAAGCCCCATCAATTCTGTGGATTCAGCAACCTGCCTTTACCAGCATTGATGATATTTTCATTGACAAAAAAGAAAAACAAGATCAAAAGCATTTTCAGTTTTCCCATGCAGTACAGGGAAGTTTGTTTCTTCATAATTGACACAGAAGATACTATGACAATATTATGTAAAGCATTAGGCATAGAAAATATTCTTGAAGACACAGCTTCTTATGATGTGACACCCAAATCTATTTTTTCAAAATGTATCACTAGCTGCATATTTTAAATCATGCTGTTTCAGGTCTGTATTAAGACACAAAGAACCAAACTAAGCCAAACCCACTAGTGGTGAGTTAGGAGACATGCAAATATACTTAGTCAGGATAACAGCCTGCATCAGCTCATTATTAGATTTAGAGTTAATTTTTTTCTAACAATCCCAGTTAGAGTCATTGCAAAGATTAGTAGTTGTGTTAGGCAATAAAATTAATCCTTGTTAGCTTTATACTGATTTATGGCATTCAATTTTATGGTTACAGCTTAGCACAATAGAATATACTAGTAATTATATTGAAATAAGAAAACAGGCTATAAGCCTCCAACTTTAGTCATTGATTTTACCCGCTAACCTTACTTGACTATTTGGTATATTTTTCCAGTTGAGCAAATAGTAATTGGCAGAAGTGGTCATATTTAACTATACTATAAATAACTCTGGACAAATATCCTATAGAAATGTATATGTTGGTTTGGATTTTTATCTCCTTCATCTATTTTACCTCAAAAAAGAGACATATTTGAACTAGCCTACCCAAATTTACTTACTTAGTGAAATGTTTCCAGATAACTCTCTTAAGAAGAGTGGCTAATAGATTATTATCAGAAGGAAGGAGAAGAGGACCCCCCCTATCAGTGGACTTGGAGAGGGACATGCGTGGAGAAGGGAGAGGGAAGGTGGGATGGGGGGAGGAGGAGAGAAGGAGCTACAAGGGAGATACAAAGTGAATAAACTGTAATTAATATAAAGAAAAAAAAAGAAGAGTGGCACTGGCCAAAGACTCCTATCATTTTCCTTCCTTGCTCTATTTCTCTCTGTACTCTCATCAATGTTGTGCGCTATACATTGCAACAGTTGTGTTGGCTGTTATTGCCCATACTAATCAGAACTCACATATATAAGAATACATAGGTTTGGGCATGTAATTACCTAGGTTTTCATTGCAGTTACATTTGTACACACATTCTCATATACCAATGTACTGCCTCTACTGCTAATTGTCACCACCATGAGAAACAAGTTACCGGAAACCTCATGCCCTAGACACTCCACCGCATCTTATCTCATAACGTTTTTCTCTATTATTTTTGTGTAGTGATTCAGATCTTACCACATAGTATACGCTATGTAAATTTTAGACTGGAAAAGTTAATCCCTTTAAAATTAAAATGTGAATTTTACTACTGTGTCCTCAGAAACTATCACGTATTTGTCCCATGGTAGACAGTTAAAGGATTGTCTAACGTATAATGCACACAGCCAGGTGTGTGGTGCATGTCAAAGGTCACAGCACTCAAGAACATGAGTCAGTCCTGATAGTGTAGAGAGGCTGAGGTCAACATAGGCTCAAAGTGAGACCATGTTAACTATAACAAAATGATGAAGATAACAGTATCACATAAATACAAATCATGTTTAATATTTACAAAAGCTTCTATGACCTTCTAGTATCACATACAAATTTGGTTTTTGTAAGCTATACAATACGAAACAGTACAGAACAATAAGAACAATACAAAAAGCATAATAAATTTTTTTTTTTCAATGCAGTTTATTCAGGAACATTGAACAATCCTCGGACCCCGGGGAAAGCCAGCCAACAGCTTAAATAGCCTCTGGGTAGCCAACCCAGGCGTGCCACGGGGGCAATGCAGATAGGTCCACATACATGGAAGCAAGCCAGATCCTCGGCCTTAGCCAAATGTGGAGTTGTTCGTGACAGAGAGCACTCACCATCGGGAAGGTGGAAGGCGGAAACCAGCTCCATCTTTAAGGCATAGCATTCCGCAGCTCTCTACAGTTCCCCCTTTTTGTTTTAGACGCATCAGGCAAGAGTAGAGGTCTGATCTCTGATATTAGAAATAAATTGGGACTTTGTACAGATGTTCATTTAGGTGTCATCCACCCAAAGAGCATCAGACCATCTGATACCTTTTTCTCAGAGGCGGGACCTGGGGCATCAACCCGCATGCAATCAGACATGCTCTTCTCTGGGTCCAAAGCGGCTGACCCTGAGTGCAGTGCTTAGCCTCGCATCCTGAGCGTATCATTTTAGCTTTTTATGGTATCCAACCATGCTTGGGGAGAATGTCCTGCTTCAATGGCTGTAAAGGCCTGAATGATCATGGCTGCATCACACTGTTGTGAGACTCTAATCTTGCATATATACCACAGGCAAACCAAGGAGACCAACACCAGAAGGCCTGCTAACACTCCCATGCCCGCCCATTCCTTCAGATGATTCATGGCTGCAGCAATCCATGTTGATAATCCTGTGGCTAGTCCTGCGTCCACTCCGGTAGAATTTACTGTGACAATGGCCACTCTCAGCTGCTCCATCGTAGTATCGAATTCTCCAGTCCAATTACCTAAAATATAGCTCAACAATTGTTTAGACAGATTTGCAGCACAGGAAAAATTCTCATGTTGTATGCTAGTGACACAAAGTCCAGCATACTTTCATTGACAGCCAGGTTGAGCGATTTGCCATAGGGTATCAATTTGCTCCTGCAAGAGGTCAATCCTCTGATTGAACACCATCAAGCTTCCTTTTAGTTGAGCATTAATTCCTTTATGTACAACTAAGGCATGAGCTACATTGGCTAAATGCTTATTCAGGGTTTGAGCAGTCTGCCCAGTATGACTCATGGCTAATGCCCTGGTGGTAGCTCCAACAGCCGTCATTGAGATGGTAGTAACAATGGTGGCTGTAGTTCCAAGATCCCTTTTCTGTCTGAAGAGAGTCATAGCGTGAGGGGCATCAATGGGCATAGGTACCCAGTGAGGCATGCGAGTAACCAGGGCATACCTAACTTTACTAGCATTCCAGCATTGGGCAAAAAAGCAAGTATCATTACCACAATTACTTGGCTCTATCTGCCTAATAATGAATAAAAATGGGGGATATAGACAAACAGGTGTGGGCTTATAGGAAATATTATGAGAAGCCTTAACCCCTTGTTGGAACATCCTGCGTCAGTTCTAGAAGTAGCAGTGGTGGTGTCCGAGGTCTGAGTAGGTTCAGGAGACCATTGCCCCCAGGGGTGAGACATACTCCATGCCAATTGACTAACTCCATGTTTTCCTCCAATTTTGAAAGTCATTTAAGGTTCTTAAATTACTTTTTTCCCTTTTTTCTTAAATTTTTCATCAATTACACTTTATTCATTCTGCATCCCCCCATAAGCCCCTCCCTCCTCCCATCCCAATCCCACCCTCCCTCCTCCCTCTGCTTGCATGCCACTCCCCAAGTCCACTAATAGGGGAGGTTCTCCTCTCCTTTCTGATCTTAGTCTGTCAGTTCACATCAAAAGTGGCTGTATTGTCCTCTACTGTGGCCTGGTAAGGCTGCTCCCCCCCCCCCCCCAGAGGGAGGTGATCAAAGAGCAGGCCAATCAGATTATGTCAGAGGCAGTCCCTCTTCACATTACTATGTAACCCAATTGGACTCTGAACTGCCCTGGGCTACATCTGTGCAGGGGTTCTAGGTTATCTCCATGAATAGTCCTTGGTTGGAGTATGAGTCTCTGGGAAGTTCCCTATGTTCAAATTTTCTTGTTCTGTTGCTCTCCTTGTGGAGACCCTGTCCTCTCCAGCTCTTACTATTTCCCAGTTCTTACCTAAAATTCCGTTCACTCTGCCCAACAGTTGCCCATCAGGCTCAGCATCTGCTTTGATAGTCTGAAGGGCAGAGGCTTTCAGAGGCCCTCTGTGGTAGGTTCCTAGGTTGTTTCCTGTTTTCTTCTTCTTCTGATGTCCATCCTCTTTGCCTTTCTGGATGGGGTTTGGACGTTTTAGTTAGGGTCCTCTCTCTTGCTTAGTTTCTTTAGATGCACAGGTTTTAGTGGGTTTGTCCTATGTTGTATGTCTATATGAGTGAGTATATACCATGTGTGTCTTTTTGCTTCTGAGACAACTCACTCAGGATGATCCTTTCCAGATCCCACCATTTACCTGCAAATTTCATGATTTCCTTATTTTTCATTGCTGAGTAATATTCCATTGTGTAGATGTACCACAATTTCTGCATCCATTCTTCAGTTGAGGGGCATCTGGGTTGTTTCCAGCTTCTGGCTATTACAAATAAAGCTGCTACAAACATGGTTGAGCAAATGTCCTTTTTGTGTACTTGAGCCTCTTTTGGATATATGCCCAGTAGTGGTATGGCTGGATCTTGAGGAAGCGCTATTCCTAGTTGTCTGAGAAAGCGCCAGATTGATTTCCAGAGTGGTTGTACAAGTTTACATTCCCACCAGCAGTGGAGAAGGGTTCCCCTTTCTCCACAACCTCTCCAGCATGTGTTGTCACTTGAGTTTATTAAAGAAAACACAAATGGAAGAAATAATGGAAAGGAAGAATCTAGGGAAGAAAACAGGAACTACAGAGGTAAGCATAACCAACAGACTATAATAAATTTTAATAATAAACAGTAAACAAATGTTACTGTATTGAAGCATATAGTAACCAGAATTTAAAAAGTTGCCTGCACACATTTGTATAAAAAAAATGAAAAAGGCATATTATATTTATAGAAAGAATAGCAATGCTGAGAATAATTAGTAAAGCCAAATATAGTGGGAAACTTGATAATGCAGAAAAAGAACTAGGACTATGTGAATCTTGTCTTATACTTAAGAAAATACGATGTGCAGAATGAAATGGAATATGAAAAGTGTTCTAGGAAAGAAAGAAAAATAATCATAAGCTGGTAAAAACTAAAGAAAATGATAAAAGAGAATTCTTTTAACAGAAAAATACATATTACAAGTAATCTCAGATATTTTTAACAGAATAATAAGCTTTAAAATACATCAGTACCCACTTATAAGTAAGCATATACCATGTGTGTCTTTCTGCTTCTGGGATACCCCACTCAGGATGATCTTTTCTAGATCCCACCATTTGCCTGCAAAATTCATGATTTTCTTGTTTTTAATTGCTGAGTAGTATTCCATTGTGTAAACATACCACAATTTCGGTATCCATTCCTCAACTGAGGGACATCTGGGTTGTTTCCAGGTTCTGGCTATTACAAATAAAGCTGCTACAAACATGGTTGAACAAATACACCTAAAGAAGATAAACAAGAAAGAGGACCCGGGGTAAGATGATCAGTCCCCACCTAGAAAGACAAATGGGATGGAAATAGGAGAAAACAAGTAACAGGTCAGGAGCCTACCACAGAGGGACCCTGAAAGACTCTTCCTAGCAGTGTATGAAAACCAATGCTGTGACTCATAACCAAACCTTGGACAGACTGCAGGAATCATATGAAAGAAGGGGGAGTTAGTATGATCTGGAGAGGACAAGAGCTCCACAAGGAACAACTATATCTGGGCCCAGAGACTATGAAATGATATAACATAGGACCCCTGCCCAGATATAACCCATCGCAGCTCAGTGTCCAAGTGGGATCCCTAGTTAGGGAAACAGGAGCTGTCTCAGACATGAACTCAATGGCTGGCACTTTGGCACACCCCACCTCCAAGGGAGGAGCAGCCTTGCTAGGCCACAGAAGAGGACATTATAAACAGCCCTGAAGTGATCTGATAAGCTAGGATCAAATGGAAAGGGAGGAAGACTTCCCAAATCAGTAGACTTAGAGAGGGGCAGGAAGGAGATGAGGGAGGGAGGGTGGGATTGGGAGGGAATGAGGAAGGGGCAACAGCTGGGATACAAAGTAAATAAACTGTAATTAATATAAAAAATAATAAATAAAAAAGGGAAAAAAAACAAATACATCAGCAAAGTTTAAATTATCTTTTTATTATTTTTTATTTAGAAAACTCATGCTTGAAATTAAAATAAAATCAATATGTATGATCTTATGACATATGTA